>NC_142706.1:77022314-77341897 GCF_055471065.1 Atractosteus spatula
TAAAAAAAGAAACATGAATGCTGCTTACACACACACACTGACAAACCAACAAAATGACAAAAATAATTTCCAATGTAACTTTACAGACTTTTTACACATTCTAGGAAATGCTATGGTGTTTATACCCATCATGCACTGTAATGAAATACCTTGCACCTTTGTCCAAAGGCTGCTTCAAAGCATAACCATCTGTCCATTAAATACTGCAATATGTTTGACATTCAATCTAATAACTCTGCCACTTCTACAGGAGCAGAAACCACTTTGAAAAAGGCAGCTTACCGTTCAATGTTAAAAAAGGCCCATACATAAGGTACACAAAACATAACTGGAAACAATTCCTTTATATGGGACATATGACACTGCTCCTGCTCAGATTACATCATATTTTATCCAGGGAGCACTCCTGATCCCTAAACAAACAGCCAATCTCAATTCTTGCTACAGATTTTCTGATAGTTCTAAGGGAAGACAATCTGCACAATTACTTTCTTCCATACATTCATTTTTCAAAAGACTACAAACAAAATACACGAAACATATTAGGAAATCCCAGAATTCCTAATAAAAAAACTGCTCACTGTTTTCTGAAACACAGGCAGACCACAAGATTTCTTTAACTCAAAGGGGCACAGATAATGTCAATCTTCAATTCTCATCCACGTGTCCAGCTAATGTTTCATTAGAGATTTATGACTTTGTCATGTTGTCATCAACAAAACTTTTTAATCTGTCACATCAACACATTCTTGAGTTTTGTTTCTTAAAAATAAACATTGGACAGCAGTGAATTTACGGGCAACTGTTTGGAATTTTTTTTGCAAAGAGTCTGCAAAAAAAAGGTGTGCTTTTCCTTTAGTCATCAGGATCCTCCATTTTACTACTACGAATTTTTTTGCTTTCTTCCTCTACAAGCAGTTTTTTCATCCATTCATCATCTGGTCCTCAGAGAGAGAACCTGCACTGCCTGCAGTGCTCTTCTTTAGCCAGCAAACACCAGGGACCTGACAGCAGTATAGGCAGTGCACGGCTCCCAGAGTTACACAGGATCTCAGGGTGTTTTCCCCCTAAATTTTAGAGAACGGGGGGTTTTGATTACACTTTGTGCAGGACCTGTGTTCACATAAAAAAAAGTTGAAATAATTCAGCGTGAACACACGATTCCTGCTACCAAAATCATCGAGAACCAAGTCCAATTCTTTTCATGACTGCTGGTCCACATCTTCCTTCTTCCTTGTCTGGACTCCCTGGCGAAGGGGAAGACTCCATGGCGAGAAGACCACCTCCAGCTTCAGTCTTCTCCAGCGCTCATATCCAGAACACACAAGCCGGCAGGCCTGCACAGCTTTTGGAGCTCTGTCACGACGCGTAGGGCGGACTGCATTTTATTTGTTGGGACAACCGTAAGAAAAATGTCAATAATTATCTAGACTAAAACAACCCTGAACCTGCTGGCATACGGCAGAGTTTAAAACATGTTTCCAAATCTCATGTAACAATTTCTGCAGAATTTGTAGACAGCAGGTTGTCCTTTAGCTTCTCTTCCGATTTGCTGTTCTTCTTTCTTCCCAAGCAGACATCTGAAAGTTACTTGCTTGTAGCTTTCAAAACCAAAGGAATCTACAGAAAACCTTTTTTCTGGGAAAATGCTTTACTGGTTCTTTGATAATTTTTCCATTTAAAAAATCAACTGAATCGCAATAACGTAATTACACCTTTTTGTTTTTTTAGGTCTTTATTAGTATACACTGAGCTGCTACTGAACGCTTGATCTAAACGTGTCAATACCCAGCTCGGGGGTGTGGGGGGGACTAATTTTACCACTGAAAGTTCCAGCATTGCATGTCAATTAACATACAGAGGAGACTCACAAATGCTCAATCTAACAACACTGAATTGCCCCCATAGAGAGAAACAAAGTTCAACTTCCTAATTTGAAAACGCCATACAATGTCAGTGTCATTGACAACTGAACAGAGAAACAAAGCTAAAACAAAGGAAAGCAGACACTCACCTTCATCACCATACATTCTACGTTACACAGAGAACAAGTATGGGGAAAGATTCTTGGGGAGGCAGCGTAGTAATCATTCATCATGGTTGGAGTAGGCAGTCTCTTGGCAGCTGAAGAGTCGCTCAGGGGGAAGGGTGGGGCCCAGGCCGTTTTCTGCGAGAGGTAACCTGGCTTCACCACTCCACTGCCTTCCACCAGGCCGATGGGATTGCTTCTGGACATGCTGGAAGAAGGGGCGGCCATGCCGGGCGCCGCTGGCTTTTGTGAGGCAGGGTCTCTCGCTCTCCTCGATTGCTCCACTTCACCGCCGGGCTGTTTCTTACTCGCGCCCATCGGCAGCTTCTTAGGCAGAGGCAGACCGCGACCCTTCTCGCTCGAGAAAGAGGAGCTTGACCCCTCCATCGGAAATTTCGAGGATGCTCCAGAGGAAGCAAAATCTGCCTTCGCCATTTCTTTAGCCAAGTGCTCCCGTTTGAAGCCTTCCCGGCCGCCCTCGGAGTAGCCGAACTTGCTCGAGTGTCCATAGTCAATGACCTTGCTCTGGAGAGGCTCGCTGCCTAGGCGCTCTTGGGTACCAGATCTAGCTTGTGACTGTTCGACCTCAGGAAAATTTATCTTCGACTTCCTGACCCTGATGTCACGTAAAATGAATGGCAGATTGTCAGGAGTAAGCTGCTCATCCGGGTAGTGGCTCAGCAACTCCAGGTCCTCGTTGGACAGCCCAAAACTGGCCAGGATGCTCGTAGCACTCTCTGTGGTGTACCTGTGTTGCTGTCTCTCTCCGGGAATCAATACTGGCTGGTTCTCCGAGCCTCCTCTCTCTCCTTGCATCCTCTCAGGTGGACCTCCAAACCCAGAGGATGGGAAAACCTTAGTTGACGGAGCTGGCTGTGACAGCATCTGTGATGAAAAGAGCTTTGTTTGCGAATTCTGATAGACGGACCAGTCTGGGCCTTGGTCGTCTGCTCTGTTGGCCACACTCTGCCCAACAAAGCCTGGCCCTGCCGGCAAGATATCTTCCCTTGTCTTCTTCCGCAGGCGGGGATCCATTTTCTGCTGCTGCAGCATCTGGTTAAGCATTCGGACCTCCTCTCTGGCCCCGCGGATGTGCATGTCTATAGAGGATTCCAAGTCCTGAGACACTGGTGCATTGCGCTGGGGCAACTGGAAGCCCATCTGCTGAGGCATCATCTGGGACATCATTCCTGTGGCCCCCATACCCTGAGGTCCAACGCACCCACCACTCATGTCCATCCCAGGGGGGTTGCTCATGCCAAACTGGGTGGAAACCAAGGGTCTCTGGCTAGGGAAGGGACCTCTGGGATTGTACATTGGGTGAGACATGGTGACCTTCAGCAGGTTGAGCAGTGACAAGGCTGGAGAAGTGTGGTTACCAGAGGTGACCGCGTTCAACTGGTGCAAGGCCAGCTGCGTCTTAATCTGGGCCAGCTGCAAAGATGGGGGGCCCAACAGTAGTGGGCTCCCAATGCCAAAGTTCAAGGAATTCGCAACAGGCACACAACTTTCCAAGAACAACGCAAAGCTGAAAGTTAAAAAACAAACAGGATTATTGAATTTCCCCTCCTCTCATCTCCCAGCTATCACAGGCGCTCCGATTCGAGTCAGGATTCACTTACAAAAAAAAAGAATAATTCCTGCTTTTAATTGGAGAACAACAACAACAAAAAAAGACGGGTGACATTGCGGTTGGAAAAGAAAAAAAAAGTATTTCATAGACACAGCTTATGTAGCCAAAACGACCAAAATCGTGAATGTATCTGAAGTCCAGAGAAATGTTAGCAATGCTTAACAAGCAACCTAATTCACAGGACTCTCTTAGCTTCCCGTGCAGAAAAAGCACTGACTAAGAAAGACATCTTATACTAAAGGGCATTTACAAAAGCGATGCATATTTGAAAAGGCCACTTCATAAGCCTTTTTCAATTTGCCACAACTATACTGAAACCAAAGGAGTAGAGAGACTAGCTTGCTCATGTCAGACTCTGTATTCCTTAGTGCTGTCTTCTGTTCGTAGGCCAGCATATTGTTTTTGAAACACTGCGAGTTCATAAAACACAGTACCTTCCAGCTTATACTTCCAATTCCACTGCTGCTGTGACTGGGGCCTGGCTCTGCACCCAGCCAGGAAAAAAAAAACAATTTCAGAGCTTTTTCCAAGCGTGGCTGAAGTGAGGAGATCTTGTGGAAAAATGACAAGGGTTGACAGGATACAGTACAGCACTGAGGTACGTTTTATAGAAACCTGCAGGAGAACTACTTTCAGATAAAAAACTGCCTCAGGATGCAAAGTTATTGGAATTTTTCTTATTAATATTTTGGCATGTGGCTACAAAGATAATTCTCACAGCTCCTGCAACATGAACAGTTTGTAAAAGTTACATATTAACTCTGAACAGAATATTCAAATTTTTTACATTGCTAGTTAATATTTAATGACTACGGTGAATATTAATCAAAAGAAAGTAGATTTTACCATGCAAGAAAACACATTTATAATCCCATTTTTTCCTAAAGAGTAGTAGTGACTATGGAATCACTCCTCAAAAAACATACAGTGCCTTCAGAAAGTATTCAGACCCCTCCACTTTCTCCAAACTTTGTTGTGTTGTACACTTATTTCAAAATGGATTGAACTGATTATTTTTTGCCATCAGTCGACTCACAATATTCCATAATGACAAACTGAAAACACGTTTTTAGGAATTTTTGCAAATTTATTAAAAATAAAAAACTGAAATCTCTCATTTACATAAGTATTCAGAACCTTTACTATGACACTCCACATTGAGCTCAGATGCATCCTATTTCTTTTGATCATCTTTGAGATGTCTCTACAACACGACTGTAGTCCACCTGTGGCAAATTCACTTGATTGGACAGGATGCAGAAAGGCACACACCTGTCTTTATAAGCTCCCGCAGCTCACAGTCCATGGCAGAGCAAAAACCAAGCCAGGAAGTCCAAGGAACTCTCTGTAGACCTCCGAGATTGTGTCAATCAGGCATGCAATTTGGAATATGGAATATGGAATTTCTGGGCTGATAATGATAACCAATAATGAACAGTTTGTTGTGGCCGATACAGATACCAATAACCAATAATTTTACTTTTTTGCATTCTAAAACGACTAACGTCAGAAGTCCATATGTCTGTTGTACAGAGCCAGCAAGGCAACATCAGAAGAGCAGTGGTGGCTTGGGAGAGTATAACGGGGTTCCAAACGCTCAATTAGTTGACGGAATCCTCGATCCTCCACAGTCAAGAAGGGCTGGTCATCAAGTGCCATAAACTCCACGATTTTGTCTGTGACTGCCCTAGCCCTCGGACTGTCCTTGGCAAATTTTCTGCAGTTTTCACATGCCTGTTGGATAGGCATCGCTGCACTCGCTACTCTTTTTGCTTTCTCACTAATGCCTCATATTCTTGAAATAAATCACTGGAATGACGAGTTTTCAATTAGACTTATTCGATCAGTGGTATTGAAACTCTTTACTTTGTTTCCTTCTCGCCATACTTCGGCTGAACATTTGTTGCACATCGCGATTCTGTTGTCCTCTGTTGAAATGGTGAGAAAGTTCCACACCGCCGATACTTTCACTCTGCAGAAGCTGTTCTGGACCCAGTCTAGTGCGTCAGAGCGCGCACATAAAACACATGCTGCACGAACAGAAACAGGGCGCCGCCTTATTAGCTGTAATTATTGGCTGTAATTCCAATATAAGACCGATAATTACATTTTCCTATTTATCGGAGAAGAATATATCGGCCTCCGATACATCGTTCACCCCCTAGTGCCAATGCATAGATCTGGAAAAGGGTATTAAAAAAATTGGCAGTGCATTGAAGGTTCCCAGGAGCACAGTGGCCTCCATCATTGTCAAATGGAAGAAGTCTGGAACCACCACAAAACTCTTCCTAGAGCTGGCCGTCCAGCTAAATTGGGTATACGGGCAAGAAGGACCTTGGTCAGGGAGGTGACCAAGAACCCAATGGCCACTCTAACAGAGCTTCAGAGTTCCTGTGTAAAGATGGGAGAACCTGCTGGAAGGACAACCCTCTCTGCAGCACTCCATCAGTCAGGTCTCTCTGGCAGAGCGGCTAGACGGAAGCCGCTCCTGAGTAAAAGGCATATGACAGCCCGCCTGGAGCGTGGCAAACGGCACTTAAACGACTATGAGAGCATGAGGACAAAGATTCTCTGGTCTGATGAGACACAAATTGAACTCTTTGGCCTGAATGCCAAACGCCATGTCTAGCGAAAACCAGGTCGCGCACATCACCAGGCTAATACCATCCCTATGGTGAAGCATGGTGGTGGCAGCATCATGCTGTGGGGATGCTTCTCAGCGGCAGGGACTGGGAAACTGGTCAGGATTGAGGGAAAGCTGAACGGAGCCAAATACAGAGTGGTCCTTGAAGAACACCTGTTCCAGAGCACACACTACCTTGGACTAGGGCAAAGATTTATCTTTTAGCATGACAACGATCCGAAGCACACAGTCAAGACAACGCTGAAGTGGCTTCGGAACAAGTCTCTGAATGTCCTTGAGTGGCCCAGCCAAAACCCAGACGTGAACCCCACACAAAATCTGCGGAGAGACCTGAAGATTGCAGTTCACCAACGCTCCCCATCCAACCTGACAGAGCTTCAGAGGATCTGCAAGGAAGGATGGAAGAAACTGCCCAAATCCAGGTGTGCACAGCTGGTAGAAGCATACCCAAGAAGAATCGCATCTGTAATCACTGCTAGAGGTAGCCCTACAAAGAACTGAATAAAGGGTCTGAATACTGATGTAAATGGGAGATTTCAGTTTTTTATTTTTCAATTTCAAGAATCAATTCAATCTAGTCTGGAATACGTCTACAACACAACAAAGTGTGGAAAAAGTGGAGGGGTCTGAATACTTTCCGAAGGCACTGTGCAAGATGTTTAATCGACTTTGCATACATTAACAGAATTAAATAACTTGAAAAGGGCATCATCTTAAGATCTTGGCATTCATTCAACTGATATTGAAGAAGCTACACATAATTAAATTAATGTGCATTCATTTGATGAGTTGTCTACAGATCTACAGACAGAAGAAAAGTTCAAATATCAAGTTTGTGAGAACCGAGCCCACTGACTGTTTGCAGTGTCACAGACAGAAACGAGATAAACCAGCAGAGCTGTTCTACACTTTCAGCTCCCACCCCTTCACAGCACTGCATCAACAAGAATCAGAAAGAGTCCTGCTGTGGGTTTCAATCTATATAATGTCGAATCTGCCACAACACCAATTTCTATCTTTGTCTTTTTGTAACTGATTTTTTTTTTACACGATTCATCTGGACTGGTTTAAAGAAGACCCATTCTAATTAGCACTTTAATGTATGATCAAAATTTTCACTTCAGTCTGTTAAGAATCCTTTTTGCCAAAGTAGGTTCTAAAAAACGCCTGTTTTCATGTATATTTATCAGTGGCCAAAACACGGGAGACGATGACTGCTGTACAAAGCATTCATATCTAGGATTCCATTGTGAATGCCTGTCCAGAAAAAGACTATTCCAATGACCAGTTGTCTCGATTTGGTAGCTGCAATTTTCATGATTAAGCAGGGACTGATAAAAAAACATGAAAAGAGCTGCCTTTAATTATTACAAGAACCTATTTCATAGACAAGTCAAAAGATGTAACAGCAGTAGGAGACGAATCTACAGTTCAAGCCATTAGCAAAAAGAAAGCAAACTTTTGGAATTGAAGAGTTGTACATGTAGCAATATACCAAACCTCAAAAACAATAAGGAAAAGCAGAGCTTCACTCAGGTGTTGAAGTTCCAAAACTCTGACTGATAATTTTGCATACTATGGATATATTCTCAGACTAGCCCTTGATGACTGAATGAGCCAAGCCCAGTGCTAGCCTAAAACTATGTCTGCAAGTTGTCATTCCAGCTCAATTTGTAATGACCCCAGTCAAATGATAACTAGCTTAACTGAGTTTTTCCCAAATTTCAAGCCGTTGCCGATTTAAAGAGGCCTATAAATGCACAAGACTGTGGTCCTGCAGAAATTGAATTAGACTCCCCTGTTTTCAACCATTTCTGATTCCACAGTCACATCAGCAACCCCCTGCTACAAGACAGAAAAAGACCAATAACTTGTCTTACAAAAACTGCATGCATACACTTTTACGTTATCTGGTTTTATCCAGATGTAATTTTGCAAGGTCGAATGGTAGATTTTGAAACTCCAACATCTTCCACAGTATTACAGCAATCAGAGATTAGGAAAAACAGAAAAGCTAGTGAAAACTGGAACTCGCCCAGGCGTCTTGGGTTCGAGTCTGACTGTGACTGGGATCCCTCCCCCTAGCTGGCTGGGAGGCACCAGGGGTGGGGTGGGATTATTCAGGGAGAACTCTCTCAGATCCCAGGCAGACAGCCTGCAACAAGGTGAGGGGCATCAGGCTGTGGGACCTGTTTGAGTGTCAGAGTACTCTCCCCTGTGTGTGTGCATGGAGGACACACCACTGTTGTGTATAACTAAACATAATAGGAACAATATCAATGACAGTATCATCCCTTAATGAAGGCCTACCTCTCATAACAGGAAATAAAATATTTCATATATTTATAAAAGCCACTGGCTCTTCACAGTGTCACTAGAAGCATAAAAAAGGCAAAAGATCAAACTTTTTTTTATTGTTTCAAATGCAATGTAGTCCTTTGTTTTTCTTTTAATTCCTTTTCTGCCTCCATGGTCAGCTGTTAATTGTGTGACTTAATAAATTGATATTAAAGTCATGCAGATTTCTGGTACACTTGTTTTCACTTTGAAAAGAAAAACTGGTGAGCCATACCTGTGGTTAATATTTTATTAAAGAATCTGATCATGGACTTTGAACAATACTTTTCATCTAAGCAGTTATATTGCTTTCCATTGCCAGAAAATGGATCCAATGTGTGACAGGTTCATTTAACTCCAGAAGAATTTTGTGATGTTCAGAGATTTAAAATTCTTTGAAACAATTTTCTTGGGTTTGGTGGAGTTTTTTTAAACTCCAATGTAAAATTTCACATATCTCTAATACTTTACACATTAGCAATCGTCACAAAAACTAAGCAAAACTCAAAGAAAAGCTTCCTCCTCATTACAACACATGAAAACACAGAACAATCCATGGAAAGCAGTGAAATCAGCAAAATCCTGTTTAGACAGCTTCCCATTATTACAACATAGTCAGACACCACAGCACTGAACTGTTTTAACCAACAGCCAGGAAGAGCAAGAACAATTCTAGAACACAAAACGAAAGTCCTGTCTTCGCCATTCAAGACTTCACTTAAGATTTCTGAAGCCTTGCTGTGAAATGAAAACTACTGGTACCACCATACCTCTGGGTGTCAAGACGTCATGGTTTAAAGGACAGAGAGATGGCAAAGAGAACCAGCGAATGTTAGCAGGTATTGTTAGGATTATACCTGACGCTTTTTGTCAAGGAAAGGTTGGCCGAGAAAAATCTGGGATTATCTTCTCCACGGTGTCCCACCGCAAGACTGTGAAGCATGCACTCCTCAAGTCTGATTGAACAACCCCCCCCCCAAAATAAAAGAAACCAACGGTTAAAGGCTTGTGAATAAAGACCACTGTCGCTTATAGGACTTGTCCAGTACTGTGCCGCAGTTTCACGAACCACAGAACGCGAGCGGGCCCAAGCGCACCCCACCAACAGCCTTGCCTTGCTTACTCCATGACAGTAGCCAGGCCCAGGCTGCACCCTTTCAGACAGGCTCCACGGGCGAGCCCGAGCACATCTCCCACCAACAATGCCAACGGAAAGACCAGAGGAGCTGGAGCTCACGATCTTCCACTGGGAGTACACGCAAGGCGGCCCTGAGAGCATCTTCCACTTCCGTCACACACAGAGTCTGACTGCGGACCCCCAGCACGGCACACCAACGGACAGGGAGTCTGGTAAGGACTCGGCAACTCTGCCACACTGCCCGGAGCTGATGCAGGCGGGCGCAACAACCGGGACAGCGCACCCGGACCCCGACACCGAGCCATTCGGTAAGCGACGGGTCTGGACCGGTACCGCTCCCCGGCGGGCTTCGTCAATCAAGATTAACAATGTACTTTCTTCGCAGACAAGTTAAAAACCTGTCAGCCTCCCTGCCTTACTCCCCATACTCTTCGCAGAGCGCGTACAAGCCCGGTTTTCACGCGTTACATCTGGCCTGGACTCCCAGGGAGCGAGCGCGCCCGTCGCCTCCCCGACCCCTCCGCCAGCGCGTCGCGAAACGAATCTCTCGGGTTACAAAGCTGCTGCCACGGTGCGCCCGTTGACAGTTTCCAAAGATAAAAGTTAACGCTTCGCGCTGTGTAAATGATCAGAAGCAGTCGGCGACGGCAGCCACCCCGCGGTACCGCGGCCCGGTTCCCCCCGCTCCCCTCGCTCCCCTCAGGCCTGGCCGCCATCTTGCCTTCGCGCCGTAGCCCGGCGGTGCTGCAGAGCCTGTTGAAGGGTGACGCGCTCCGTCTGCCCAGGTAACGGACTCAGGACACACCGCCACAGCTGTGCGTCTTACCTTAGAAACGTTTGGATTACGTTTTGTACAGTACTCGGTATAATTTGGCGGCTTGTTGCACAGCCCGTCTCTCCTGCTCCTTCGCCGCGAAGGCTCAGACCCGGCCAATCGACCCCAGATCCGGAGCGGGGCGCAGTGCACGCCGGTAGCTGAAACGCGCAGGGCTTGTAAACACACACAGATACACAGCAGGGGGGGGGGTATTGGGATTGTTAAACCCGATTATAAAACTTCTCAGATAAATGATGATTGTGCCACTGAATTAATTTTAAAATTATATTCATTTTAAAATTTACGGATGGTACGTCTTGGTTATCTAGGAATCTTTGCACGGCCCTTATTGCACTGTTACTGTGTAAGTGCTCTGTAGATGGAGTTGTACTTAATCTTCTGTATACAGGTAAGAAAGGCACAGACTCTGACACAGAGCTGCACTTTCACGTTGCACTGAAATAAATTCAGGTAACCTATACATTGAGCGTTAAGCCTGTGTTGTATTGATTCGGCCACTTAAATAAGTAAACTGCGAAGGCGGTGTTAGCTGCTTGTCATATTAATACGTTATGTTTTCAACCTCTCTCCCTTATTAACCAGCCTGTGAACGTTGCTTGGTGTTTCGGATAGATGAACATTTAAACTTTGCAAAGAATACCAATTGCATTTTTAAGAAGGCTAGTCAACCTGTAGTTTTGATTAGGAAGCTGGAAGGGTTTGAGGTGAGTTAAAACGCTTTAGAGAGGATTTATATAGTGTTGCTAGAAAGCATCCTTACTTTGGGTATTATGGTATGGTATTTTAACCTGAGCATTAAGAGTAAAGGGAAATTGGTCAAAATTGTTAATTTAACTTAACTGTTCTTTAAGTTTTCAGTTTTGTTCATATTAATTTTGCTTTTAGCACTTAAATGGTCAAATGGGGATCTACCCTCTTCTAACTTCTGAGTTCGGAATGTCCAAACTGAGGTGTGTTACCTGAAATCTAACCACCTATGTAGTTGGACAAACCCCTCAGTGTCTGTGTCGTCTGCACTCTTAGAGCAGTGATCCCTGATGCTCACAGAACTGAATCCCCTCAGAGGTGAGGAACTGCGGATATGATGAAAACCATGAAGTAGTGTACATGTATAGGATATTCTTTCATGCTGTTGCTGCAAATGGCAAAGCTCAGAATAAACAGCTTATAAGAAACAGCATCTACATTTTGCCCAGGATTCTGTTGCCTTGCTGTTTAATTTGTATTCATGTTTTTGAGTGTCGAGAATTGAATAGGGGAAAGCCATGTGCCGATTTGACCACCAGATGTCGCTGTTGTTGTTTTTTTTTTACAAAGTCCTGTTACGTGCCGCGAAATCTTAGAATTTCGGACGTAAGGCAAATATTGCTACAGAGCGATATTTAATATTATTCAATTGCCATACTTTCCACTAAACCGATATACATAGTAATTTCAACTGTTTTTTACTGAACTTTCGTCAATTTTCATTGGTTCTGATATTATTATAAATGCATTCTCTCCTTTTGCTCGTCTCCATGATGAAAAGGCTTGAGAGTCTTGGTCAGGGCAGGTACCGTGCATAATCACCAGTGTCTAGATGTGGTCGCATGTAGTGGTGTGTGCACACAGCCAGCACAAACCAGGAGCACAGTACTTCGTACTTAGCCAGCTGCCATATCACTCTGCAGCTCACAACTGGCAACCCACTGAAGCTCAGCAGGTGTGAGCCTGGTCAGTACCTGGATTTGATCACTCACCCTGCGGTCCATGTGGGTCCTAATGTCCCAGTATAGTGACGGGACACTATACTGTAAACAGGCACCATCCTTCAGATGAGATGTAAAACCGAGGTCCTGACTCATTGTGGTCATTAAAAATCCCAGGGTGTTTCTCGTAAAGAGTACGGGTGTAACCCCGGTGTCCTGGCCAAATTTCCCATTGGCCCCTGGCAATCATGGCCTCCTAATAACCCCCATCTCTGTACTGGCTTCATCACTCTGCTCTCCTCCCCACTGAGAGCTGGTGTGTGGAGAGCGTTCTGGCGCACTATGGCTGCTGTCGCATCATCCATGTGGGGCCTTTAAAAGGCTTTGAGTGGAGTGTCCAGCAAAGCGCTATATAAGTATAAGCAATAATTAGTTATTATTATTATTTGTCTGGGGACCAAGGCACAACATCAGCATCATTACAGTCAGTCCATCTATGCTGACTCCATCCATGAGCAAAAGCACTTTCATTTCTGGTGGAGGTCAGACCAGCCCAGAGCCAGTCCGGGACAGGTAGGACCGCACCCTGGAGAGGACACGAGCCCAGCGCAGGAGACACAAACATACACACAGGTGCAGTTCAGAGATGCGATAATAAACAATAATACTTCATTGTCTGACTTCTCAGAAATTTGTCTTGCATCAAAGAAGCTTTGTTTTACACACGCAAACCTACAAAAACATTCGAACCTTACAAGTAAAGCTACATTAAAAATAAATATGACATTACTTAAAAGACATCAACCCATTCATAATCATTTCTCAACTCTCCTGCAGGAATCCACACAGTTTTTCAGAACCTGTAGGTTCACTGCCCCACAATCACCCCGAGCCCCTGTAACTGCACAACACCCCTCCATCTCTGCACATGATCACTGACATAAACCAATACTTCCTTACTGTGCACTTAGTTAATGGTTGAATAGCTTGATTGAATCTTTTGTTTGTTTTAATGTATTTCATGGCATGCATCTTGTAAAATGCACTAGATAGTGTATGTATTTTGCATGACATTGTTTTTATTGTTGGCTGTGTGAGACTAAAGGAAAATGTTCAACTGTAAGTAGATTCTATTCGATTCAGTTGAGTATGGGATAAAAAACACAGATTAATACAGCCGGCAACAGTCTGCAAGTTGTGGGGAAAGCAGTGCACCACGAAACGATTCACACAGATCCTGAGTCAATATGTAAACCCCACACAGAAGGTTCCCCAGCCTGGATTCAAACCCAGAACCTAAAAGCTGTGAGTCAGCAGCCGCACTGCTGAGCTTCCCTATCATTCACCTCATTAATTTACGTGATATTAATTTGGCCAAAACATGTTTCTCAATTTTCATTGAATTTGAATGAAACAGGGAATTGTTTCAATTAAAACGTAATGTGATGAAGATCAGTTAAACTGATGTCGTTTTTTTGACAGAGAAGCCTTCAAACGAAGCAGTATCATGCACCATGATGCCCACACTGCTAGCCAACTGTCCCTGCTGGTCCTGTACTTTTACTGACCGCACAGCTCCTGTCCTGGAGAGAGACCCTCCATGACAAACCCACCCCTGTGAGATGACCTCCCACACGCTGAAGGTTCGAATGACCGTGGGCCTGCGAGTGGAGCGGGGATGGAGGAGCAGGGGCTGTGTGGCTCTGCTCTGCTGACCTGCCTGTGTGTCAGGGGAGAGGGTTGGATCGAAGGCAGTGCTCCAGCCTGAATTAGCAGCCTGCGATGAGATACAAGCCTGCGGAGGATGTCAGGCACGCTGCTGGCTGTCCAAGTGCAGACACTTGGGGGTTCAGCCTCATTAATTTAAAAACAAGGCCAAGCTGGTCTCCTGCTTGGAAGATGGCAGCAGGGGTGCAGAGTGTCCCCCAGGGCTGCTGCAGCTCCTCCCCCACTCCTGTTCCTCAGTTCCCATGTAGGCCAAATTGGGGCCACAGTCATGAGCACCCCACTATTCGTCTTTTGTGCTGATAGATTATAGCGGCCCCTTCAGAGTCTTATGGGGTGTGTCATCATCTTCATTTGTCTCTTTTTGAAATCGGTCCTAAAATTTCCATCCATGTCAGTGACAGTGAAAACAACAAGCTAATTTGTAGAAAATTCACCTTCTTTTCATTTTACAACTGTTCTCAATTGACCCAGCAGAAATGGCAAAGAAATCGGCTGCCCCAAAAAATAATAAAGATATTTGGTTATTTGCTTTCTGATATGCTTTTCAATATGCTACATGCTAATAAATGCATAATGCCCATTCTTTGGATCATTTCCTATTATGTAAAATGAATGGTAAATTCTTCTATGTTTGGTATCCTTCTATAGGTAATTAGGCTCTTTGTCAAACATCATTATTGACATCTCCATAACTGAAATGTCCTTAACAGCGCATCAGGTTTGCAAAAGTGTTCACAGGCAATAAACACCATTAACTTGTGAAGACCGTGAAGTCTACAAAGAGTTACTAAGGAACTGATAACATGATGATATTGGGACTGAGCAGAGTTTCAGCACAATCTCAGATATAACACAGGTTTTCTGTGAGCCAGGAAGCAGCAGGCAAGCACCAAGCTACGTTGTGAAGCCTTTCTGATACCCTCTGAGATGCTCCGAGATTCCTGCAGGCTCACTGAGCCAGTCCCATCCCCGATGCAGAACCAGAGGAAAAAGAAAGGAGAGCGTTACCCTGAAGCACACAATCAAAGGAAAACTCCTCCCACAAATCTGAACAGACATGATTTTCTCTGGGGATGCAGTGGTATGGGTGTCTGAACGATTAGACTAAATTAAGCCAGTGGGGTGGAATGAATCTCTTGAAGCCCAGGACTGTGTGTAATCTGAACCAGCAATAAATGTGCTGAAGTTTACAGTCGCTGGCAAGCCATGACATCTAATCCTCCTCTCGGTGGCCGTGGTGATGGGAGAGGAGGGTGGGGTTGACTTGCAAAGGTCATTATTGCGACAAACTGACAGCTGGCCCCGTGTTTATTGCAGCCTGTCTTTTCACATGCTCAACTGTTTTTCAAAAAGGAAAGCCTCTCTCTGTGACTCTGAGCTGTCCTTGGTGTCAATACTCTGATGGTGCCCTTCAGGGGGTCGTGGAAGAGACGGAGCCTATCCCAGCAAATATCAGACACAGGTGGGATACACTCAAGACGGGGCGCCAGTCCATTGCAGGGCACACACGGACACACACACAATTTTCCTAGGAACCAATTAACCTACCAGTGTCAAGCTCTCCTCTGTTGGTGTACCATGAAAAAATAGTGTATATCTGGCAATGAGTGGAGATTCAATTGTGTGCCATGGTTACGTGATCAGACAGGAACCCTGTTCCATCTGTGAGCTATTTATGACCACATCCATCTCAGGTGGAGCAGACTGTTTAATAGAAACCTTGGCTTTGCTTGAGGCTCTGGTATAGAGTTTAGCTCTGAGCTTCAGCTGAGTTCCCAGGCTTTGTGTTGCCTGTCTTGTGTTCCTCTTGACCTAGCTTTGTCTCAACCTCATCTTGGTCCATCTGTGCTTCGCTCCAGTGTCTGCTTGGATCTGATCCTAGATTCTCAAGACCAGGACTCCGGACTGTTTGCCTGTTCCCCCTGTCTGCCCATATTCACTGCACTGCTTGTTACCCTTGGAACCTCACGAGCACAGGCTGCAGTTTTACTCCAATACCGACAGCAGTATGACAACCAGTCTGTTTTTGGACTGTGGGCGGAAACCCTAACCCTAATCAGAGTACTCAAGGGGTGAACATATAAACTCCACACAGATGATGATGATGATGATTATTATTATTATTATTATTACTACTACTTCTAGGTTTTTTGAGAAGATGTTTTTCATCAAAGCACCTGGATGTTGTATCCATTTAAACAGCCATATATTTTACAGAAGTCTCTCAAGGGTACAACAGCAGTCCCCTACCTGGGATTTGAACCCACAGCCAATCAGAAGACTACTCACATGCACTTTTCTGCTCCAATGACAGGACATGAGTCGTTTCAATCTGCATCACAGCACTACAGTTGGTCAAAAATGTAGACTACATTCTAGAACTCTGGCAGTTCAAGGGAAACATAAAAGCAGAAGTAAAGTCTCCAAGAAACCGTTCAGGAAAGTGGATATGACTGTGAATTAATTAGGTAGTAGCAGCAAAATCAGGGAGATAATCCACTCACTGTCCATTCACATTTTAATGTTCTTATTCTGTTAAGAATGTGTTGGGTGGCCTGTAATGAGCTTGTCTGAGAGCTGTGATCGAGTGTTCTCTGCTCTCCCCAGACACATGGGGGTGCTGTTCTCTTTCTGTGCCTCTGAGCCCAGACAGTAGGGGACACAGCACGCTAACAGATAAAGTCCTAACAAGGGACGGCCAGGGTGAAAATTGCCCATAACCACTTAGACGAGTTGGCGACAGAGCAGCAACCTCAAACTGCTCTGAAGTGGCTGAGCTGTCATACCAGCACACCGGAACAAAGTGTGTTCAGATGTACGCCAGACAGGGTTTCAGCCAAGAGGCTGGCTCACTGGAGGAGCAAAGCTGTTAAACTGCTCTGGTCTAACATTACACACACAACAGAATAGCTGGCCTGGAAAAATGGCATTACAGCAGAGCTATTACAGAGTTTCACATGAGCCGGCGTCTCGCTTGAACAGCTCTGATGGTAGTCCAGTCCCCCTGCTATTTAAAACTGCTAAAACATTACCAGGCAGGAGCTGCTGAAGGCCCTCACTTGTGACTCTTGGATTTCATTTCACTTTGAGGTTTTACCTTTCAGAAACAGCTCCTTGAAATAGACAAGACTGCATTAAAAGATTAGAGATATGAAAGATTAAGCATATTAAGTAGTATCGCAAAGTGATGTATTTCTTTTTTTTTTAACCTACATTCTACAGTAGTCTGGCTTTTCCCTGTCTTTAAATTCCTGTTTACCAGGGACTCACGGTTCCTGCCACAGAGGGCTGCTGTCTGAAAGACATCTTGCAACTAGAACTGTGCAGAGGCCGTTTCAGAGAGTAGCAGGAAACTAGATGAAAAGGACAGCTTGTAGAAATATAAGAAGTTATTATGTGATTGTAGTCTGTTTGTCTAATCCAGAATGTCCAGTTGCTGTTCAGCCTATCTCACTAGACTCTTGTGTCCTGCCGGTGTAGCGGAGCTAGTGCGGTGACATCAGCGCCCTCACTGCGCATAGCAGGGACCTCAGCTGCCTGGGCTGGGGGAGGTCTCCTTTAGCTCACTCGGCTGGCTCCCTGTTGTGTTACACCGGAGACCTGGTTTCGCGCCCCAGGTGTGCGGATTGGAACAGGCGGCGGGGGGCACGACCCGCGCGGAACTGCAACGATCACACCAGTTACTGAACAGCCAGGATACTTCAGCATCGGCTGAGAGCGATAAACGAACCTAGACAGTAACTGTTTTCCACAAACACTGATGGTTTCACGGGTACATGCTTGTTTTGTGAGCACTGCAATGTCAGACCACACTCCTTCTTCCCGGCCATAGCTGAGTAACCACGTCAGGAGTGGCCGTGACTGGCTGCCTTGTGGCACTGGGGCCCTGGGTTCGATTCCTGGACTGCTGTCAACACGGACTTTGTATGTTCTCCCATGTCCGTGCAGGATTTCTCCGGGTGCTCCGGTTTCTCCTTAGGTATTTAGTAGATAATTAATCCCAGGATCTCATTGAGAGAAGCCAGGGTACCAGCTTCAACAACATGGCTGGGTAGCTTGTTCCACACTCCCACAGCCCTGTGTGTAAAGAAGTGCCTTCTGTTCTCTGTTTTAAACACACTTCCCTTTCGTTTATATTTTTGACCTATGGCTTCACTGTTGATTTCAGTGTTGGTTCTAAAGTAATCTGCTTTTCAGTGGGTTTGAGGATTTTGAAGACTTATTGTACATAATGAGGCCTTACTAGTGCACTTTGCAATTTTAACATACTGTAACATTCCTTGATTATATTCAAACACAGTTTGCCTTTTTGTTCCTATCTACTCATACACATCATTGAGAAGCTGTAAGCTGTATGTCTGTTTCGTAGGCCAACTGCTTCAAGCCCAGTGTTTCCCGGGGCCCTGGGCTGATTCTGGACCTGGGGAGCTCTCTAGGTGAAGTCTGTATGCTCTCCTGTTTCATGTGGGTTTCTTTCCACAATCTAAAGACATACTGGTGTGTTAATTGGCTAAATTAATTGACCTGATGAGTTTGTGCATGTGTTTGTCAGTGTGTGCGCTGAGATGGACTGGTGTCCCATCCAGGGCATATCCTGCCTTGCTGGGACAGACTTCCCTGTGACCCTGCACTGGATGAAGCAGAAAAATTACGGATGGATGGACAAAGATGACATGATACCGATATTTTATTCCATCTAAATGAAAGCAAACTGAAAGGGAGTTGTAGTGCAATTCCCAAGAGGACATGCGTGTTTGAGGTATAAAATGGATAGCCAGTTGGCTCAGAGTAATAAATGACCACAGCACTGGTCAGGGTTCTGGACTGTGGGTTCAAATCTGTTGCTGAGACACTGCTAATTAATCAGTTGTTAATTAATCCCAGGATCACCAGTGCTTCACCTGAATTGCTCCAGTTAAAATACCCAGCTGTGCAAATGAATGAAAATCTACATTACTTTAGATGAATTAGGATTAGTAATAAGATATATACTATATTACTCCTTATTGAAACACATATTTGTGATCCAAAACCATTACTTTCAGCTAAACTTTAAGAAAATGAAATACTGATCACGTTTCAAGATTCATGCAACACAAAAAATAAGAATAATAGAATAGAAAAAATAAGAATAATAAACTTAAAAAATAACAAGTAATAGGTTTATTCCATGCTGAAAAAAAGAAGGAAGAAAACACAATGTTTCGGCCGTGGAGCCTTCTTCAGGTGTGAGGGTGTGCTCATCAGGCTTCAGGTGTGCTCACACCTGAAGAAGGCTCCACGGCCAAAACAATGTGTTTTCTTTCTTCTTTTTTTCAGCATGGAATAAACCTATTACTTGTTCCTTTGCAGCCTATGCATACTGATGCAGCTACCCACCTGAACTTAAAAAATAGTTTGTTTAAACATTCATATGCAGGCACTGTACAGTGCATGCTGTCATGCCGCAGGGTTCAGCACTGGCACGCAGTGGGCAGAGCAGGTCTGCAATCCAGTGCTGTTCAGCTAGGGCAAAGCCCTGCGTTCATTCACAGCCCAGTGCTGAAAAGCACAGACAGAGCTGCAAGTCCTGGCGACAGCTGTGTCTTGTACTGAGAGGATTTTTACAATCCCTTCTCATCAGTCACCTCAGGCTACAGCTCTATCTTATCCCTCCCAGTCCCAGAACACATTATAATGGATGGAAGTACCATAGTGAGAACAAAAATGGCTAAAACCCAAATTCATGCCAGTAGCCAGCTGTGAGTGAATTTTCCTGAGTGCCACATGACTGCAGCTCTCTGGGTGCACAGGAGCTCGCAGTGATCGCAGAGAGGGGTCTGGGCGCTGTTGCAGTGATCCAAGATGTCAAGACTCACTTGGTACTGTAATTACACATTGGGCAAGTATATAATCTTCAGGACAAAAGAGACTGTACTGTCTGCAGGTTTGTTTAGTTATCTATGTGGTTGAGCCAGGAAGTGTCCAGGGGAATTGCTCATTCACTCCACAGGGAAGAGGTGGTGTGCACCACTGATATAATTCCCCATCATACCTTCCTCCTGGTGCTAGAAACCCATTTTGCTTGTTACAGTAATTCATGCAAACACCCAGTAAATGAAAAAAGAACAACAGAGAAACACAGGAAACACAGTACACAAGGTACGAAAAAAGAAAATAATTGTAAAAATAATGTTAATGCTGGATCTACTGTATGATCTCTCTCCTATTACTTTATGAGAAGACATATTACTGTCCTTCTATCCTCATGTTCGTGTTCAGTCCTCTGGGTTGACTTTGTCACTGCTTTTGAGGGTTTTGAATACTTGTATCAGGTCCCCTCATCATCTTCTCTGGGGGACTTGATACAGGTATTCACAGGAGAAAGTTTCAAATGCAAAGATTCACCTACACTGAAAGCCAGTGGGTTAAACTGCCAGAACTAACTCACAGACACAGCAACGTAGGTCAGGCTCTTGTTCTTTTTTCCATTGCAACAACAACAAATATTTCATGAAAAGTGAAGGAAAAAATCCAAGGTTGCAACATGACCAAAAAAAAAACGGTTTTATAATTAACCTCAATCACGGAAAATCAATCAGCAATCCAATTCTTTTTTCATTTGAGTAATGCGTGTGTTATTCGTAGGAGCTTCTCTGTGTTTTCTTTATATCGGCTCATGTTACAGGAGAGAGTAGTAAAAATAAAACACAGGGTGTAATAGATGACACCTACTTGCCAAACATGGTACCCTTCCTGCTGTTAGCGGAAGGGATTCAAGCCGAAAGATCGAGTAACACCATTTGTCAGCATCTGGCAGGTGCAGTGAGATATGAGGGGCTCCGGGGCCTGGTTATGGGGACATTAATTGGATAATGAATATAAACAACTCCCTTGTCTCCAGAGGTCAGATGTTACTCATTGCTGCCTGCTCAGGTTGCCGCTCAGGGATCTGAACGGCCCTCACCAGCCAGTCGGCACCAGCAGCGCCAGGGAGAAGACACACCTGGCACTCCAAACAGAGCAAACAACCCATACTGGACCTTCTCAGCTTCCAGCTTAGAAGAAATGGCAAACTTCCTGTCTTAGTTTTCAGTGCCTTGCAAAAGTATTCCTTCCTATGGTCTCCCATTTTATGAAAATAATGCACAAACAGTAAATTATTCAAAACTTCCCTGCTCTAGCTCAAGATGTTTAAGGGTAATATACTTTACAGTAAAAGTCAGCAAAAGCAGAAAAAATGTGTTGACTGTATTCATCTCCACAAACTTCTTATTGTCTAAATCTGTCTTTTGGGGAAATTTCTACTAACTTTGGCTCGGTGCAATTTTACCCTTTCTTGGCTCAGGGACCACTTATGGACAAAGGTTTTCGGATCTTGCCGCAGGTTCACAATCGGATTGAGGTCAGGATTTTGGACCACTGAAGGACTTTCACTCTCTTCTTCTTAATCCAGTCCACTATAGCTGTGGCTTTGTGCTTTCGTTCACCAGCTGAAAGGTGAATTTTTTCTCCCAGCTTTAGGTCTGGAGCAGGTTTTCCTCTTAATATTTTCCCGTACTTTGCACGATCTATTCCCCCAATCTGTCTTGACAAGCTTCCTCTCCCTACTGACGAGAAGCAAATCTAGAACATAGCGCTGCCACTGTGCTTGACCGCAGAGAAAGTCTGACTGGGATATGCACTGTTGTGTTCTTTTATTATTTTGCATTTAGACCAAAAAGATCCCATTTTCTCTTGAATGACCACGAAACCTTCAACTCCTTTTGCCATGTTTGTCACTTACGTGTAAATGCCTTGTTTTGGACTCCATGAGGGATTTGAGATGTGCTTTTGTTATTCTGTCCCCCAGTGAGATCCCCAGTGTGGAGGGACTGGGATACAGCTGCCTGACTGGGATACTGACTAGGTGCTGCTGACACATTTTCCCCGACTCAGCCAAGTGGTGAAAACCAAGGGGTTGTACAGTTCAGAAACCTGACTTACAGGTCCAGTCCCTGTGAAACAGTCCCTTTCTGACATAGTGCCATTCCTCATTCCTCATTTTGTAATGGGTGACAACTGAACCAAGTTAATACAGCTAAATACATTTTACTGCTATTACGTGTAATATTATGGAAACAATAATTATAACTAAACTACAGAGTTGTCTGTACTCCTGTAATATTCAAGGAGAAAGTCAAAAAGGAAGGTTTTGGTTAGAAAACTTGTTAGGCTTCTTTGAGCAAGCAGCAGTAATCAGGGGTACAACATGGACCATGATAATATTGTAACGCTTACGGCCGACAGGTACTGTGTAAGAGCCGGCGTACCAGAGCAGGTGACGTCACCGCCCTTCCCTGTGATAGCAGGACTACAGCTACTGGGCTGTGGAGAGATCTCTCTTTGGCTCACGGGGCTGGGTCGCTGCAAAGAGACGCGGAAATCCCGGGTTCGAGCCCCGGACGGTGTGGGGCCGACCTGATGCGGCAAGGGCGCCCGCCTGAGCCCCCGTTGCGTTACAATATTCATGTATTTGGTTAACGCTCTAATCCAAAGTGAGTTCTGCACTTGTTTGTACAGCACAGCGTTTTACTGCGGCAGTCTCAGTACAGACCGGTCTCAGAGATACAGCAGTAGTTCTCCGCCCAGTACTTGGAACCCACAGCCTTCCTGGGCCCTAATCAGTGTCCCCTCTGCTGCGCGTGCTGTGGCATATTCGCTTTTTACGGACGGTTATAATAAAACCCCACATTAAAGACTGCTCCTCAAACCCCGGACCCTGCCCTGAAGTATTGATGCTGTTTAACCGGGAGGAAGACAGCGGGCTGCGTGCAGCTCGTCAGCCCTCGGCTCCGCCCCTGATCGCGCTCCGGGGTAGACCTGCGCCAGCGCGTCGTCCCAGCACTTCGGCGCTATTCGGCGATCCTCGCTCTGCTGTTCCCCTTGTCTCCGCGTTTTGCTCTTATTGTTACTTTATTTCGAGTTTTTGTCCCGGACCTGTCCTGCTCATGTCACTGGCCTGCAACCCGCCGGTGGTTCTGGAGAAAACACAGTGTGTCCGAAATGCCCGACACTGGGACACACTCTTCTCTTACACAGTCAGATCCAGAGCCACACCGGGCTTTCACTCGGTATTTATTGTTTTTATCCCTTGTCTGTATGACAGCATTGCTGCAGGACAGCGGGATGCTGGGCTGTTTTCCTTTGGTAGTATGAAATGCAGAGGGCCATCTGGTTTATGTTCCTTTTTTGTCCTTTTTCTAGTTCGGTTTTACTTGTCACCTGTAATAAAACAGCGAATTCAGGAACACAAATCTTTCTGAAATATTGACTCTATAAAATGTCAGGCATGGTATTTTTGTGGAAAAGCGAAATAACTCAAAGAAAACAAGAAAGGAATACATAAACCTTTGTTTCCCAATAGGACTAAACAAAATAGTGAACTTCTTTATTTTGGATATTTCTATATGATGTAATTTGTTTGCTAATGAACGGAGGAAGGAAACTGGAGAGTAAACAGTTGCAGAATGGAGGGAATGTCTTCTGCTATTCCAGACAGGTTTTAAATATCACATGAGCTGTGGTTGCTCATCTTGCAGGCTTGTCCTGTAATCTGTAGCCAACACATTTAAAAATAAAAATTTACAGAAGTGACTCTTTTTTTTCCAAACAGCTCTGTGGGTTCAGGACCAAATGCCAGGGCTCCTGTCCTTCATGTGGTCGAAAGGCAAGGGGAGGAGAAACTTTCCTTGACTGATCGGAAAGGATTCGTGATGAGGGCTCACAGTCAGAACTGCTGTCTGGGCCCTGAGATTGATCTTAACTGAGCAAAAATAGAGCCATCTCTTTGGTAAAAGAAGGCAGCATACAAAAATCGGTCCCAGGCTTTCCTGGCCAGGGATTCAGAGAAAGGCATTTCAGCTTCCGTTCTCTGAGCAGTGAAATTCATCCCAGACACGGGCTGTGACAAGGCGTCACACTAATGAAAGCACACATCAGGATAAAAACAACCTTCACTGATGCGTCGGGACCATTTATATCGTTTTAATAGCAGGACGAGCTGACCTAGATAATCGCGTCTCCGAAGGTTTGACTGAAACAATTCGACAACTGCTGGAGGAAGGAAACGCAGCTGAGACACCATGCTCTGGTAGCGGCTGGTTGGATACACCCTTTCTCTCAATGTTTGTTAAAACATATATAACATACTACATACAGGAACAAGTAAAGGTTTATTCTTAAACTGTATTATACACCTGAAGAAGGCTCCACAGCTGAAACGTTATGTTTTATTTATTCTCTTTTCAGCATTGACTAAACTTTTACCTGTTCCTTTGCAGCTACCTATTTGAACTACGTCATACAACACACAGTGTATTTTTTGTTTTCTGACAAGTTCAATACCTAATCTTCAGTATCTGTTTAATTACTGTAAAGTATTTTAGAAGTGTGTGAGGGGGTGAGGGGGCAGGGATGGGAGACGAAGATGTGAGGTGCCAGGGGACAGAGCTGCGCACGATCCCACCAGATTCCTCCTCTCTCCCCCTCACCCTGGAGGGGCTCCGCAGCCGAATGAATCTTCGCGTCAGCAGTCAGTGACTTCACTGGAAAGCGATGCCAGTTGCTGAGCAGCGCAGGCTTCTCTTCGGATTGGCTGTCAGGCCAGGAGAGAGACCTGCTCTCGGTAGACACCGCAAACACTTCAGCAACCGCTGGGTAACAGGCAACCTGCCCTGCAACGCTTCGAATATCCCTGGGCTTAAAATCCCCACCTAACAAAAACTCGGTTTAGTAACCTAGTATTTCTAATACTAATTTAGTCTCAGTTTCTTTATTTGTTTCCTGAGTAAGGCATATTCCAGGGTTCAGTTCTGAATGGTTTATAAATAGATGGTGTGTCAGTCACGAGGAAATGTTTTTACACAGCAAATGAGGTCTGATTTCCAGCTCGCGCACGGCCAGCCGGTGTGCAGGTGGCTACTGTCCTCGTGCGGGAGACAAACTGACTCACCGCCATTATGAAAGTGTCACAGTGTGAATGAGGACTGATTGGGTGGGATTATGATGGCCGTACCTGGGCAGGGTCAGTACAGTGTGCAGGGACAGAGGTTGCAGTGGCCCTGACAAGAATTTAAGTGGGTAGGATTTCCAGGACTGTTGGGTAAACAGAGGGAGGATTGTCACATTACTGCCTGGACTCTGTCCTGCAGTTCAGACAGCACCTGACCACTACAAGTATCCCCCCTCACTCCCCCACATGGCCTGGTTCCTCTCCAGACGTCTGACACTGCATTGCATCAGCAGCAGCGCCAGGCCTTGTATGGATGTGGCCTCTATTTAAGACTGAGACAGTCCCAGACACTGCAGCTGAGATAGCCAGGCCCTATCGCACCAGCTTGGCCCACTACAGGCCTGTCACCCTGAACCTGTGCCCAGATGCTCATAGGATCATATTGTACCCGAAAATGATCATAGTCATGGTTCTAAGTCCTTCGTGCAGATAATGACACTGAACTAACCTTCTCCTCTCAACACTAAAGGACAATAAAGGTTTTTGTTAAATCTGGTTGGGCAGAAGAGCACTAATCCAAGGATTTTGAAACAGTCATTGAATGAAGCTGTGTGTCTCCTTTTTGCATTTGCTCCTCCAGCAAATACTGCATATTTCAACAGAGGCTCCTGAAAGTGTGAATAATGTACCTTTGCCTACCATCCTCTGCTTAAAGTGAATAGCCTCAACTGCCTTATTATGATTTAATTTTTATAATTTCAAACATACACAAATGTTTTACGCCTTTCTCCTCAGACAGAGGACAGTTATTTGCAGTTATTTTAAAGTTAAACTCTTAATTGGGATGGGTTCAACATCCTGACATAAATCTGCTGTGTTTAAATTTGGCTTTAGTGAGATTCACACTGTGCTCACCCAGAAAATAAATCTTTCATTCTAAAATACGACATGTCTGCTATAGCTGTCACAAAGCCTGACTTTCATTTCAGTGCAGTTAACTGAAGCACAGTAAAGTTTAACTGCCAACAGGTGGACTGCCTTCTGAGTCAGGTTACATTTGAAGACATGTAGTTAAACATGGTGTGAATTTAAAGAGGTTTAACATTATCATTAACATTTAACATTATATGATTTCCGAACGACAACATGTCAGTAATATTCCACTGCAGGGCCACTGTGTCAGCAGGTTTTTAAGATCTCTTTAAAGCAGCAGCTGAAAAGCTGAGAGAAGCTGTTAAACTAGTATTATTATGTTCAATTAAATTGATAAAAGCCTGACTTAATTTGTCAAGAGCTAAGTTGGAATGAATACTTTATTGTCCCAGATAAGAAATTTGCTTTGCAGGCAGGTAAAATAAATAACACAATACACAACACATTTAACACAACATGGACTCATTAGAAAAAAAGAAACATACAGTTTATGTACATGCATAAGATTAGAAAAAACAAGTTAGCATTTTTAAGTAATCCTCAAAATTTAGAAAGACAAATAAAGAAGTTGAGTCATCAGTGTGTACAATAGACATATAAGATACCTGCATGGTGATAAAATAAATAATGTAAACTATAACAATCAGTAGTCCAAATTAAGCAGGTTAGTAGCTGTGGGAATAAAGGCCAACTTAGTTCTTTTGTATTTAAATCTGGGTAGTCTAACCCTGATGGAAGGAGCTCGAATTCTTTCCTCACTGTACGTTTGGTACAGATGTAGGTGTTGTGCACCAATGGCTTTGCTGGCTACCTTGACAATCCTGCTCAGTCAGTTTTTATTGTGTGTGTTCACCAGGCTACACAGTGAATGCTGGGATGAATTAAAGTTCTATAGAATAAAGTCATCAATGTGGTACACACATTAGAAGAGAAGAGTTTTCTCAGGAAGAACAATTGCTGTTCTTACATATGGCATCTCTGTTTTCCTCAACAATACTGCTGAGATATTTGTAACTGTTGGCTATTTCAACTTCTTGTCCCTCTGTGATTGCTGGTTTTGCATCTGGTTGTAACTTTTTCTATATTTTTGTTTTTCGACATATAGAGTTCAAGGTAGGAGTTGCTAGAAATTCAACATGATAATTCACCACCAGCCCATGATCAGCGTCTACAGTTTGGAGGAGACTGACAATGATATCAGCATCAACGAGCCACCAGAAACCATGATGTGTCTGCACTCGAAAGGGCTCCTACACCTGTCTGCATATGGAAAGTACAGGACAGGAGACAGCACATGGCCCTGAGGAGACCCAGTAGAAGAACAAAGCTGCTCTGATGTAAGCCCATTTGTCCTCACTCTTTGTGATCTGTTGGTCAAAAAGTTTAATATCCAACCTAAAAATTAAAATCTAGAATAAAGTTTGAAAGCAATCTCTCCACCACTAAGTGTGGATGGTGTTAAAATCTGATGAGAAATCTATAAAACTGCTCTTTATCCAGACTCATCAGCTCTGCAGAGCGAGGTTTGAACAGCCCTGTCCTACAGCAGTCCTGAAGAGCCCAAATCCTATTGCAATACCTGGAATAGCTGTAGGTCACCTGCGCTACAGTTTGACAGCACCTGTAAGTTACTGGTGAATAAAGAACATAAGAGAGGAAACAACTGAGAAAAGGGCATTCTAGGATATTCGGTATCTTCTATAAATTATATATAAAAACTTCTATAAATTCAGTTGCCTGACACTTTTATCGAAAGTAATTCACATTTTTACCCATTTACACAACTGGACATTTTATCTGCAATTGCAACAGCAGAGTCCTATTGGAAATTTGAACCCAAAACCTTCCAATGACAAGATCTGAGCCCTGACCACTGCCCACTCCCCCTGAGCACAGCCTGCGCTGATCTTAAACAAATGAAGCAAACAAACACATTAAACACATGAAGCAAATTAAGCAATTAAGATAACTCTGGTCCTTGTGTGCTGAAGAACACAAGTACTTCAGTCTTGGACCTCAACAATCTCTAAGTTGAAATTGTTTCTAACCTGTGAACATTGGTGATTCAATGGTGACTTGCTAGGGTTGGAGATTGAAGTCCACTATGTATATGGCTCAAGACAAGAAAACAAAACTACGTCTGTTCTGTTGAAATATTCATTCAACACCAGCACTTAAACTCAGCTGAGCACTCCTGGTTTACAATATATAACAAATAACCTTTTTTTTTAAAAAAAAGAGCTTTCAAATGGTTCAAGTTTCTCTCGGTGGAAGGCATTGCCTTGTGTTTCTTTATAAAGAAAGATATCAGGCATGCATGCATTTATACATCACTCATGGTTCTATTAAATTGGTCTTGAGTGCCAGTGAGAAGTTGCCCTCAGCAGCATATTGTACAATTAACACATCTAATTTGGTGAATGAAAAATCCCACTGTAGTGTGAGTTAAAGGTCTTGGCCCTGATGGGAGGCGGCGTGACTTGTTTAATTTGGCTTCTCTTTTATCAATAGCCCAGAATATGGCGCCACAGCATCTTCACCATACATGGCAACTGGTGCTTCCACCGGGCAGATAGCAGCCCTGTTAAAACTATTTTTACCCCTCATTTTAGCCCCCTTCCTGCAGTGCACTGAGTCTGTGTGTGCTGGGACAAGAGCAGCTGGACTTCACACGGTGAATAAAAGAGCACTGTTTTCTCTTCCCCTTTCTGCTGCTTAGAGTGCTTGTTTCACCCTGACCAACCTATCAACTGGGTGTGTGAAAGTACCAGATAAGCATCACTTCTGCGGCGAGGGTATCTTTTGGGTAAATGCTCGGGGTATCTCATATTGCACCGACAGACTTACACAGACTTGCTCTGCCCAGTTGTGTATCCCACAGATACACTCTGTAGACACCGAACCCCAGTCGCCAATTCCAAAGCAAGTTACTCTACATCTTAGTCAAAGGATCTGCATCTCTCGGTAGCTGAAACAGCTCACTCAGAAGAGTAAACTGGCTGATAATGCGTTATGTTTCCTATATTTAATTGATATAATGTTTTGAAAAATTGATATTTTGTTTTGCATTATATGCATTTGTATAACACCTAATATATTTTCTTACTAAGGAGTTTTGCAACCCTCCGGACTATAAAAGACCACTGTTGCACCACAATCATTTATTACTGTTACATAGATTATTAAAACACATCTTCATATAGACTACAGATAGAACATATTCCTGATAAAGGGAACAACTGATTGTTACTTAGGACTGATTGATAACTTTAAACTGTGAGGCCAGTTGGCCCAGCAAATAATCCCAAACAAAGAGGAACAGGCTGTGGTATAGCTGGAGCTTAAATGGCTTGTATTTCAGAGCAGATAGCGTCCTGTCTTTTAGAGGCACAGATGTTTTACAGTAAATGCTAACTAGGCACTTTCTTGGGGTTCCTACAGATAACTGTATGTGTCTTTCCAAAGCAATATGTTTTAAATTACATAATAATTCAGAAGAGGTGTGCTGTATTTGAGCTGACCAGCTGGGTTGAGCCATACTGTGACTTATTACTGTCCCTGTCTGCAACAGTGCACATTAGTGCTCTGTAGTTTATACTCTTGCAAAGTTACACTTTACAGACACAAACGTTAATGTCAGAAAACAATTACTTTTACATTCTGAAGAACCTGACATTTATAGCGATATGAAGTAATGTTGGTCCAGATTGCAGTATGTAATATTTAAAGATAGCTCACGTTGTGTCACACCCTCGTAAATATTTCATTCCAAGCAGGAGCTAAATTCAGGCAACTGTAATCATGTTGCTGAGAAAAAATAATAAAACTATTTAGGAGGATCAGGAAAAACAAACTCAGGCTGGCTCAGACTTGACAATCTCCCCTCCACTGAAGACTGGGCTTACTGACGTGCCAAGAGCTTAGAGCCGGGCCAGCCCCAGTGTCCGGGCCTTGCACAGAGCTTGCCACAGTGTCTGCAGAATGGGGGAACACTGTGCTCATGTTTCATTTCCTCTGATTCATTAGCTCTGCTCCGTTTGGGCCCTACAGCTCTGACACGTAATCCACTCCAGCCCTCATCTCCACCTCACTGTGTCGCGAGAGCCGGTTCTGGTTCTAAACCTGCCCAAGCAGTGTGTTCCTCTTCCATCACAAGTCTTCATTGCTTTATTTATGTAATCCATTCGGTAATTAGGCTATTTAAAATCTAACACTTCGATCTCTAATTGAAGGGAAGTATCAGAGAAGCACTGGACCTGCCCACCCCTGAGGGAGCCTCGCTTTCTAGATTCTGCTCTTTCCAGCTCTCCAGGCCGAAGTGCTGTGCAGGACTCCTAAAACTGTGACTAATTTACTCGGCTGATGCCTCTATTGAAGATCACCTACAACGTGTCCACAGGCACAACTGACAGGAAGAACAGAAGAGCGAACGCTTACAGACACCAGGAGGCCATGTGATGTGCTCTCCATGTCAGTAGTTCCTATCCAGGTATCCAGGGATCAACTAACTCCTACTGATCAAACAGGCTAGAAAAGGGATGAATCACTGACAGTGGCAGCTCAGGGGCAGCTGACGAGTCTCAGGTGGCACAAGAGGAAACCAGAGAGAAAGGTCCGGCTGCATCAGGTCTGTCATACCCACAGCCCCAACGAGCGCTCCGGGAGAATCCCTCCAGAACTGCGACGTCTGACGTTCAGCTACTGAATATACAGATTTCACAGAATAAATATCTGACATGATCAAATCTGTAGATTTGACCTGATGAAAGCTGTGGGGCTCAGAATGAAAAAGGCAATTTAATAAACTAAAAAGTAACTTAGAGACAGACACTGTGTCCAAGCTAGTCTCTGTCTTGCACTTCTGCGGTACTTGTGCTCAGTTTTTATTTTTAACCTCGCTGGTCTTAGGAACAGCCTGCTGTTTGTTTATTATGTCCTTTTTTGACTTCTGAAATATTTGACCTTTTTTAAATGCTTATTTTAAGTCTGAGCATTTCATGGGGCCATACATCAACAGGTGGCCAGAATGGCAGATGTCCTGTCCCATTAAACAGCACAGGGGCAGCTTCAACAGCAGGAAGGTGAAACTTATAGGAGTGAAAACAGGGAAAATCTGATGACTGGTCCTCGACATTTCCCTGACAAACTGCATTTGTATTCAATGATATCCATTATCAGAAAGCCATTATTCCTGGTTCAGGTCTTGGAGACCTGAAACTTATCCTGAATGCATAAGATGCAAGAAGTTCAAGTAGGGAGCTGCATCAGCATGCACAGGCTGTAAAGGAACACTTAAAGGCTTATTCCTGCTGAAAAAAAAAACAACGCTTAACGTTTCGGCTGTGGAACCTTCTTCAGGTGTGATGAAAGGTCCACTGGAGAAGGCTCCACAGTCGAAATGTTGTCTTTTTTCTTTTCAGCTGGAATAAACCTTTACTTGTTCCTACGATGCAAGAGGTGGCTATGCCCAGGACATGACCCAAGTCCATAGCAGGCTGCACACACACAAGCACATAGGTACAAGTCGTAAAGCCCTAGTTTAACCTGGCCAGCATGGCTTTGGAAGGTCAAAGGAAACCAGAGTGCCTGGCAAAACTTCACTTCGATGCAGGGAGAACATGCAAACTCTACGAATAAGCCCAGAATCAGACTCACGATCGAAGTGTTGAGACAACAGCACTAACTACTATGCCACAATGCTGTATATAGTACTTATATATATGTGCTACATACATATTTATATACACTGTATTTTGTACACTTTTAATGCTGTTATTGTTTGTCTTATATCTCAAAAGCAGTCTGAAATCCGATTAACAGCTGTGTCTTAATAATCAATTTTAAATTTCAACCTCAACGCTCCCAGCAATTGAAGAACATGATCATCAGGAAGCAGCAGTGCAAGTGGGGGACTGGGAGACCAGCAGGAGCACATAAACTAGCTCATGAGGTCCGAAACTGTGAGCTTCTGTAAGGCTTTACTCTCTTACATGAGCTTTGCGTTAAAGTGGCATAATGAGATGCAGCCTTGAGCAGGCCTGCAGTGAGTGAGCCCCTTGTGAGTGGGCAGCAGGAATGGCCTGAATGTGGCTCTGTCTGTGCAGTAAAGCCCACAGACTCTGAGCACCAGCGTGGGGTTGGAGAGTCCACTGAGCTGCAGCTTTCCAGACACATGTCTCTGTGCTGTCCCCCACGACCCCAGCTGACCTCCCCCTTCTCAGAACTGTCTTTCGTTCTTCTGGGCACCACCAGTCCGTGTTAAATGTCAGCACCAAAACGCAAAGGTAACAGGTAACAAATGCTCATCTTCTGGAATGACACACATATACTACTTACAGTCCCAGCATTTCTGTCCTGTCAAAAGCCTCTCAGTAATATACTGTAGGTGTGTTGTCTCTGCGCCACACAGCATTGCTGGATACGGTGTTTTTCATTGTGTCTCCCCTGCAATAACTGAAGATAGACCTGCAGGCTGAGATGTTCACTCCACTGTCTCCACTGTGAGCTGATCTGCAGACACAAGCCCCCTGTCCACGGGATGGGAACAAGGCCACAGAGACGTCCAGTGGACTGCTCCTCCTCTGCACCGAGATGCCTGGGCCGAAGGCCAGGGCGCCCTCCCCATCGCCAGGGCCTGGCACTCCAGCCGCCCACCGTGGGCAAGGCTGGCTGTCTCCCTGCACAACACTGCAGTCATTCAGCTCCGCTGGACGGAGGCCCACCGACACTCCAGACAACACCAACAGGAAAAACAAACACAGCACTGGAGGACAGCGCTGCTCTGTAAACATGCTCTGGCAAAGAGGCCGTTAGGGAGGGTGGATCAGGCACCAGCTCTTCGACAAACAACTGCCAGACCAGCTCACACAGCGGTATATAACGTCCGTTTCCTATTCTGATTTCGTTTCTACAGAGAGCTCTGGCTCCATTACCTTGCCTTAATTAAGCAGCCTTGACAGGCTGAGAATACAAGTGCCGTGAAAAGAAGCAAGAGCAGACGCAGGCACATGCGGCCGTGTCCTGCAGCCTGTTCTTGCTCATGAGCATGGCATGCAGAGCTCTGAAAGTGCACACGCATCATGGGAGAACTGGACGGCTCCACTATTTTAGGGGTACACATTGAAATACAGCCAGGACCAGCCACCCTACCTATTAAAAAGGTACTGTAGGATTTCCTGCTACTCTTCAGCTTCACCACACTAGCTCCAGTAAATTCTTCCAAAAAACTGTTTGCAAAGATGCCTCAGAGCTGATTCGACAATGTACTGTTGGGAAACACACTAGTGGAACTAGGAGGAAAAGCAGTGCTGGGGAGCCCAGAGACTGAGGACTCTGTGCTTAAACTGGTGCAGTACAGATCTCTCCTCACTGTGCTCACAGGAGTAATTGCAGAAGTGGTTTTATTTTCTTTTGAGCATGTGACCTCTGACTGTATAAAGCAAGAAGCCGGGTGAGAAATCTAGCTTGTGTTACATTATATGTAATAGTTTAAAAAAAATATTTGAAACAAACGTTAAGCCACTTGCCTTGTAGCTGAGAGGAGCTCAGCCGATGTTATGAATGTAGAGTAGCTCTGTTTCTAATGCAGTGAGGTTGTGTGTGTTAATGGTGAAATGTGTTTTAGTTGTGTGATACTAATGCAGTGATAATGTGTGTGTTAATGATGCACTGTTGTGTATGTTTCTAATACAGTAAGATTGGCTATGTTCATAATGCTATGTTACATGTGTATGTTACTAGGGCAGCAAGGATGAGTGTATTAATAATGCAATGTGATGTCACCGTGTATTTCTAATACAGTGAGATTGTGTATCTAATAATGCTGTTAGAAGTGTGTGTCTTGTGTGTGTCTTGTGTCTTGTGTTTGTCCCTCTCTCACCCTCCTAATGCCTTAGAAACCCAATAAATCCCTAAATCCTTATCTTATATTATTGAAAAACATTTACACTTTGTGAAAGAGACACTTAAATTCCCATCTAAACACATTTGAGATCACAGAATCTAAGCAAGGCTGTGCCTGGACAGTATTGAGGTGGGGGACCTCTGAGGAACCCTGTCTCTAGACTGCTGCTTTAGGTGGTGTTGCTAGAGGAATTCTTTCCCTGGAACAGCAAAGCCCCAGTCTGATGAGCAAGGACACACACTCAGGTGTGATCTCTAAAGCAGCAGGACAAACAGTAATAAACAGACACCCAATATCTCAGACAAATCTCCAGACTCAGAACAATTAGAGTCAGGCAAAAGCATTTAGGAAATAGCTACAAATGTACATAATGTGATTTGTACTATACCATTTCTGAAACTCGCAATCTGTTAAATATACTGGGAATTTCTCATCTGCGTTGTTTGCTCCTTAGCAGGTGTCAAAAGCTTAAGTACAATCCTGACTGATTCAATGCCCTAATGTTTCAATGAAAAGAGTATTGCAACAATCAGCATTTCAACAGTTCAGCTATAATAATAAAAAATTAAATAATTTTTTTCAAGTAATCAAGAAATTGAAGTATAATAAAAAGTAACTCATTTATCTGACAATTTCAAATCTCCATTAAACTGTGGAAGTAATCCTTTCCAGATTTCTGTTAGTCATATAAATACTCTACAAAAATGCCAGAGGGCCCCAACTCAATACAATTGGAAAATATTGCTAACTATACTTAGAAAATTTATTTTAAAAAATAACAAATGATATCGCTTTTAATTTTTTATCAATATTGTCTGCAATTGTATTTAAAAGAAATCTTCAGAGTGAAAGGTTATAAAGTTATATGCTCGCAGAAACAAGTAAGTTTCTCTTCCTGCGCTACCTGCCTTCAGGACCGATTCTCGCTCACGTTACTGAAGCTGGAGCAGGTCAGAGAGCCGATGACACCCCCACCCACAGCGCGGTCCACTCACCGGTTGGCCGGGTCTGGCAAGGCTGGGCAGGGGCTGCTGATGGCACTAGGAACTCCTTCCTGGGCACTGAATTTTCTGCTGGATTTGGGCATCTCTCCTGCCAGGGATGCCATGGGTTCCCCACTCCAGGCCTCCCCCGGAGACTTTAAAAAAGTGCCCGTGAAGTAGAAGAAAGAAACTCTGGAGATAAAAACCTGGTGATCAAGCGTCTGCACAGGCTAGACCAGAGAAGCGTCTTTCCAAACGGGGCTGGTGTTTCCCGGCTCTCCTTCTTTCAGAGCTCAAGGTAGAAGACCCCGGGACGGCTGCTTCTGCACTCAGCTGTCAGAGGCTGTCTCCTCCTTGTGGCTGCAGCTCAGCGTCACTCGCAGGACCCCTGGTGGGAGTGAGGTGATGCATCAGCACAGGGGCTGTGCAGAGAGCAGAGAATTGCAGACTAACCCAGGTTTCCAGTGAAAGTACTACACTGGGTAGCTCCTCCTGGTTCCAAGGATTTTCCTCAGTGAAGTGCAATTTAATCAAAGAATATCTACAATAACAAATAGACTTTGTAAAGTATTCCAATAAAACACTGAGGTAGCGTGAAATCCAAGGTGGAGATGTTACCATATGAGCAGCCCCATGAGAGCGGGTGATTGGGAAATCCCAGTGCTGGTTTTTGACTCCACAGTGATCGTGTTCATTTCCGTTGTGAAGCGTCTTGGCATGTCAACATCTAATTTAAAATTACTGGCTACGGCGAGCAGTTTCTGGAGCCATGAAGGAGAATAACTTTGTTAATCTGTGATTGCCATGTTGTGTCCAGGTCATTTCACATCGCAGAACCCCGTGTTATCCAAGGAATGGACTGTGTCTCCTACTGAATTGAAATCTCTGCACCACAGACTTAAGACACTAAATAGCTAATTCAAGGTAAAGGGCTGAACGATCAGACCTGTCTTCAGAGTTCCATTGATCTCCAGTCAAGGCCATTCCACAGTGCAGAGGATACTTAAGATTCACAAGAGAACAACCAAGCTCTCCTTCTTTTCTCTCTCTCACTGTCCTTTTCTTCCTCCACTCTCTCACGTCTCCTGTCTCTCTCTGTGAAGAGAAAGCCCAGTTCCTTTCCCCTCGCTGGACTGACAGTGACTCCCCCTCCCCCTGCACTGTGGGTGCTGCCTGTGTCCTCCCTCTCTCTGGGGACAGATGCACTCAGCAGGGTGGTTTTGCTGCTGTGAAGGCTGAGCCTGCGTGTCTGCTGGTCTTCAGGGATGCCCAGGAAACAGATCCGAGTGGGAGAGACCAGAGCTGCTGTGAAGTCTATCCCCACAAGCTGCCTACCAGCCCCTTCAGCACAGTCTGTTGTCCAGAGGCTCCAAACATTCTCTTAATCAGCACAGGAATGTGCTTCACTCGACAGGGGTTAAGCAGCTGTCATTGAGAGCTCAGGGTCTCTATGTCCTAATTAAACTCCCCTCTGTCACTGCAAAGGCAGCTCCCTGCTCTGCTTTCTATCCTGAGACAAAGCTATGAGCCAGGGAGCTGTGCTTCCTGGGAATGGCCAACATTGCACTTCAACAATTTAAAGATTCAATGGAGAATTTGAAAAGGGGAAATGAGTGTTTCTATCTTTGTGCAAACACTTTATGGAACGCCTCTGCTCTTTAATCGCAGAATGTAAATGTTTGGCATGTTTTGTACTTTTTCATTTGAAGTTCAAAATGAAATGCTTTTACGCAAAGTAAAACCTGTGTCTCACACAGAGCTATTTATCCTCTCAGGATGGGGTGAACATAGAGAGAACAAACAAACTCCACACAGACAGCACCCCAGGAATTGAACCCAGAACCCCAGTGTTGCCATGCAGTAATGCTAACCATTGTGCCACCATGCCTGTGCTTGAAACACCAACAGTAAATTTATATATAGCACCAGTTCTCATAATCAAGACTTTTTTGCTCCACTCAAAGAAACCACTTGTGAGGCTATTTTCAACCCGTCAGGACTTGGGAGCTGTCACAGAGCTGTATCAATGCACCCTGTCGTGTTAGAATCAGGTTGGCTCAGGGGGTCAGCGACATGCACATTAGTGATATCCTACCTGACCTCTTTGCTCTGTCCTCTTTGATGTGATAAAAGGTTCTCTCTGACATTGCAGCGCCGAGAAATGCAAATCATAATATAAAACATAATGGAATCCGACTATGTGCAATTAAATAACAAAGCAAATGACCAGTCTGTTAGTCACACAGCACAAAGCTTTCTTTCTTCGGAGTGCTAATAGGCCTGCATGTAACAAGATGTGTACTGTGAGGAATGTTTGGTCAGTATTGTTGTCCAGCAATCTGACAGCCACACAGGGAGTAGTAAACAACTGAGATATCAACAAGGTCTTCTTTATTAATATTTTAAATTATTGGTATTATTTTTCAGAGATTCATTCATTTTTATACATGATTTAGGGACAAAATGGTACTAAATACTCTCTTCTAGCAAAGCTTGTTAGAATTCACTGCCTTTGGAATTTAGTTCTAATGCATTAATGCTTTCTGATTGTTTCAAGTGCTCTGTCATTGATCAAATCTAAGAATATGTCTTTGTTTCTTTTGACTTTTACACAAGGCAACTCTGCATGACCAACAGCACACTGACACCCTGGCAGACATGAGCGATGAATGACTCTGAAACGAGAGCAATGGTCTTCTGCTTTGGACCATCTGAACTCAGTGAGGCTAACTGACCTGTTGATTGTTCAGACTTTATTCTGCCGACAACAAGCTGAGTAAATGAGTTGAAGGGTTCAAAATGTGCATCAATTCTCAATTTATGGATTTAACACCTCAATATCTTGGCAACAGAAAATTACAGTGGAGACGTTTTTAAAACAAAGACAAGTGCAGAAGCAGGTTAAAAAAGATGTAACCTAGCATGTAGTTCAGTTACAGAGATCAACTGGCTTTTCAATTAACTTTTTAATTGCTTTCGATTCCTAAACTTGCAGGAGTCTGCTTTTTAATTGTAGCTTTCCTTATCTTTATTAAAACTTACAGGCTCTGAGTAGAAAGAAAAGGGATGTATCTAATTAAAGAGTACAGCTGCAGAATGCAGATCAGAGGCTCCCTGTCCTCACCCTGGAGGATCAGTGGGTCTGCAGGTTTGATGCCCAGCTGGGCTCACAGCAGCCTGCATCAGCTTTAACAGCTCACAACTCTTCAGGACCTCCAGCATTCCCTGGTCCCACTGATCGGAGAGACTGTACACCCCAAATCTCACTTTAAATAACTGGGGTCCCCTGAATATAAATCAGGTGAGGGAAAGTATTCTAACAGTGTCTATGTAATTAATTCACCTGAAATTCTAACACCAGCTTGCTAGGAATACTTGAATATTCAATCACCGATGGAAGAGACCGCACTGTCAATCGACTGTGGACGATGTGGAGCTGACACTGTGATTTCGGACAGGCAGAGGTGCTGGGCGGCGCAGGGTTGAACCCCAGAGCCCTGCGATCCGAGATGGAGTTTCGCCCGCGACAGCTGAGCCTCCCGCGCTTTCGGGGGAGTGTCTGGGGGGGTGACGGGTGAGATTTACAGCTCCCTGCAGCTGATCGATTGCATTTCCCCTCGGTGTCTTACAGCAGCTGTTTGATTGCGACTTCAAACGACAGAAGGGGTAAACTGTTTTCACAAGGACTTTCAAATTCTCAGGGCTTGATCTGCGTGACCGATGAGTTACAGTGTTACAAAAGCAGGAACAATTAAAACAACATTTGCAGACATCTACATCCATCGCATGTCAATGTAAATTGGACATGAGAAGGCCACTCAGAGCTGCCATTTCCTCTCACCTGAGCCTGAAGAGTGGGGGGGTTACAGTGACACCCCAGCGCACGAGCAGGGGGTGCCCGGTCCAGCAGCAGTTTTCTATGGGCCTGTTGAGGATGACACGGGGAGCTGTATCTGTTTGGTTTGAGTGGCTTGTGCCTTGTGTCGGCCGAGCAGATCCACAGAAATGTGTTCCTGTTGTGTGTTTGAATTGAACCTGGCCTTGCAGCAGACTGAACTTGCTGGCCAATGTTCCCAGAAGCCAATTACCTGTTTTTGGACTGTAGGAGGAAACCAGAGCACCCAGAAGATAACAATGCTAACCATTGTGCCACTGAGCATCTCACTTACTGAATCCTCTAAATTCAAATTCAAAGAGCCTTAATGGCATGATACACTTAACACAGCATTTACAGACATTTACAATACAAACATATAGAATTATTGGACTAATGTATGTAAATCAAGGACAAATTCTCATTTACTTTGACATCCTGAAGACCCATTCATTGTATGCTTATTAGAGCTTTCTGAGTAAAGTGGTCTCTCTGTTGTTGTTACAAAACTCCCAGGGTGTTTCTCGAAAAGGGGAGGGGTGTAACCCCGCCCATTGGCCTTTACCAGTCACGGCCTCCTAATAATCCCCATCTCTGAACTGGCTTCATCACTCTGTTCTCCTCCCCACTGAGAGCTGGTGTGTGGTGAGCGTTCTGGCGCACTATGGCTGCCGTCGCATCTTCCAGGTGGGGCTACACATTGGTGGTGGTGGAGGGGATCCCCATTACCTGTAAAGTGCTTTGAGTGGAGTGTCCAGAAAAGTGCTATATAAGTGTAAGGAATTATAAATATTGAAGTACCTGGCTTCAAGGTACAACTGCCACCAGCATCAGAATCAGGAGTTGAACCCATGATTCCCTGGGCTGTTGGCTGGAGCACTTGTCACACCTCCACAGAGTAAACATGCTTTTCTGAAGTTCATGAGCTTTTCCCATGCATCACGGGCCTACTCTCCTGCCTTAGGCATTGAGCATTTCATTTATAGTTACAACTGTGTTGAAACAAAGCGCAGTTCTGATAGCAGCAACAATGAAGTCATTGATGTGTGCTCAGCTTACTGACGCATCTGAGAGCACACACAACAAAGGCCTGTGAGGTGGATGTGCGTGATTGTGTTGCTGCGCGAGGGAAGCCCGGAATGCTGCTAATTGCTGTGCGAATTGCCGGAATGCAATGTGATAACATCATCAAACTCTTCAAAGAATTTAGGCCCACACTGGACTCAGAGCTCAAGCGACACCTGCTGGTCAGATGTGTAGGTGCAGCAGCTCTCAAATACGGAGCTGCACTGTCACATGAAGGAATACACGAAAGAGTACATGAAACTCTGCGAATGAGAGGAGCTAGCTTATTAAGTTCTTGATAGTTAACTGTTCTTACAAAAGTAAGAAATTACTGCACCAGTGGATGTAAGGAGGAAATTTCAGTCGGTTAGTTTCCAGCATAGTTGTGATATCTTCACCAATGATTCCAGTTAATAAATTAAATTTCAAGTCCAGCTTCAACTAGTCAACTCCAGCCACTGACAGACACTTTACATAGTGTACCTGTAATTCTGTGACACACATATGTGAATATGACTGCACACATCTCTTAAATCTCTTAGATCCTCCTTAAATGCAGAGACACACAGAAACGATGCTCGTTGTTTATGAGCTGTTTATCTAAACACATCAGGACACTTGTTTATTTCACTCCTCTCTGTTGCACACTTGCCTCTCACACTCTGGATCTGCAGAGTGCTTCAGGACCCTTGAGCCTCTCTCTCAGTCCTTGAGTCTTACAGACATGTCTTGAGCTCTGGGGTAATGAAGGACCTCAGGCCGCAGTGGTGCTCGGTCCGATAGGGACTGCAGGCCCCGTGCCTGAGAGCCACTGGACAAGGAGTCCGCTGTCCTCTGCTATCAAGAGCCCAGTGTTCACGATAGGGGATTAGAACAAGGGCTCACATTATAAATGCGCCTTGAAGAATGGCGTTTCTGTTTATGCTTTCTGTTCCAGTTCTGTCACTCTGTTTACAACGACACAAAGGAGCCCCAGTTTGTTCAAGATTCCATCCTTTATGTTTGTCTGTGTTTTATGGATGAATTCAGCTCGGTGTTTGAAGACCCTCTTATATTCTACAGGCACAAGCAAAGCGTCTTGAATGGACTGATGTCCACTGGTGTCCTGTGTCTATGTCCTGCATACCCTGGCACGGGCTAACACTTTTGTTTCTCTTGTCCCAGAGGGCACTGGAGCGGTTTCCTTTCCACAGGACTCCAGAGCACTTTACCGCAAAGACCCAACTGAGACACTAATCCTGCACAGAAGAGGGGGCACTCTTCTGACTTCATGGAGCTTCTCTGTCTAAAGCTATGGAGACATTGACATGAACTGACATCCCAAGGCCTCAGACAAACCAGATTTCTATGTTTTGGACTTGGCCAGCGTACAGCAACAGGGCTATATCACCAATGCTCCTGGACAAGTGATTATTACCAGGGTCTCGTCCCTGAACACTGCTTCCATCAACAGCCTGATGACCCCCCTCATCCACATGCAGAGCTGGCCCAGCAGTGCTTGTCTGCAGTGATCGACAGGCCAGGGCTTGTTCCAGTGGGGAGCTGTGTCACATTAAGCTGAGGGAGGGAGAAGCACAGTGGGCTGGCTGTTCAGCTTCTTCAGTTGACACCGCAGAGCTCAGATTCTAAGAACAATCAGACTGGCCACAGAAGTAGGTTTCTAAGATGAGACACTGAAAAAGACTCAGCAGCTGAAACAGTGTGTTTCTCCTTTCTATTTTCTAGCGGGGGAATAAACTTTTACTTGTTCCAATAAGTTAGGTTGTCAAGTAGTTAAAGGTTAAAGATCACCTGGATCAAGGCCTGTAAGTGTTTCCCTGTGTCACCAGACAGGGTTCACAGGGGGCTGAATCTAACTTCAATTTGAATTATTCCACCTCCATTTCACACCAATTCAACCTTTAGAAGATATTTTGAAACAAGCTAAAGATTGTTAGGATAAGAAAGACAAAGATTTTGTTAGGCACAATATTGTAATTCCACAGTATCACGTGCAGTTTAGGGGAAAGAAACATCTGAAAAGCAAAGCATTTTTTTACATTAAAAAGGGGGGTTGATTTTTCAAGGTATTACATTAAATAGTAACTACGCACTACGTCAATTAATATTTGTTTCCCCAAATTGTTCATTTGAAATAGTCATCCCTACAACAGCAACTTGCAACTTGTTAGTAAGGTGCTCCAAAGCGCAAGTTAATTAAACTCCACCCTGTGCTGCAGCCACGGGCACTGGGAATAGCCGTGGCGCCATCTAGTGGCTCTAAGGAGCCGCTGCTTCCCTCCATTCAGGACGGTAAAGATTTTTTCTCAAGGGTTGTTGCGTGCTTTCCGTGGAGTTTACTGTTAGTAAATTGGCACCTACTGGAAAACACTACTCAAACGGGATCTCTGCAGCTCCGACGGACGCTCCTAATGCTGCCTTACAACAATTAACACTGACCATCCCCGCCTGTGTTGTATCCTGGACGTCGGTAGCTGCTTGAGAGCTGTGAGGGTGACGAGTTCCTGTGGCGACCAGCACCCCGACGGCGTTTGGCAATTTTATGAATGAAATTCTCACCTGCAGGGGGCGCCATCGATGTACATGCTTAGGTTTCCTGGTGAAAAACAGAACAGTACTGTAAAATAAAATATGGCATAAAACCAGTTCAGATGGTTTGTCCCAGTAATAGTTAACCGGTAGTAGATAATGACTTTTCATCTGGTTTGACCTGAAACATTAAGGTTTAGCCAGGAAACAGCAGAAACCTACTGTGAGTTTTGCAAAAGCCTGTCAATAGCTGATGATCAACAGGACAGAGATGGGACCTGTGCTGCAGGATAAATGAAAATCCTTTGCTGCTTTGATAAGGAGTTACATCGCTTTACTGCACAAAATGCTACTGATTAGTCTGGCATCTCCCACACGTCCCGTCACACCGAGTGGGGAACACAGCCAGCTCAAAGGAAGATGCCTAGTTCACATTTAATTGGACCTTAATCATTTAATTTTCATATTTCAACAGGTCACACAGCTTTATCCTCTTCCCTATAGCTCCTTGTAAAAAAAGCAGTTGCAGATGAGATGCCTGTTATCACATTTCACAAGCCTGAGTCTCCTGCTGAGCCCTGCCTCCTCTGCAGTGACAGGCTGCTGCTGCCACTAGTGAGAGGGGAGTGTCTGACAGCACTAATTACAGCCTCTCCTGCAGCTCAACTCTGCATTTTCACACTTTCCATTGTGTTGTTTTCATGTCAATTTAATCATTACAGAATTATTGCAGGCTTTTGTTCCCAGAGCTGTGATATTTTTCAAGGTGGATAATATAATTTTATTATGTGTAGGGCACAACAGAGAAATTTATTTCTGTCATACCAGAAATGCAATATGCAAACCTGCTAGAAAATAATTAAAGTTTGATTTTCTCTGATTTGAAATTAAACTGATTATCTGTCTTGAATCCTTTATTCTCTGAATTGGCACTGAGAGCTGGTGTGTGGGGAGAGTACTGGAGCACTCTGGAGCACCATCATCCAGGTGGGGCTGCACACTGGTGGTGGTGGGATCCCCATTACCTGAAGTGTTTTAATTTAAAAGTTAAAACAGCCCCTCCTCCTCTCCTACAAATCAACCCTCCCCCCTCCCCCCTTCGCCTCCCAGCAAGTGATCTTTTTAAGTTTAGATGTACTTATGTTAAACAAGTCAGGTCATAAAAGACAGGTGATGTTTCCTAACAGATGGTCTGAAGACATTAGCAGAGGACAGAGAGCCTGGCAGTAAGACCTTTGTGTTAACAGCAGCCCATGAAAGATGCAGGTGATCCACCAGGCACAAAGACGTGCTCGATTCAATTCAAGTGACTGTTTACAGTATTACCAAAGTAACTACACAAACACAAACCTGGAAAGGAAAGTTTTAGGTGAAGATGGATTAAGAAAGTAAAACGGGGGAAGAAATACTCTGGATCCAGGACAATGTATTTGTAAAATACAGAAATAGGAAACTAAATTGTATTTTGAATAGAAACTTCCAAGTGTTTTAAGTAAGATGTTTTGTTGTTGAGAGGTATCTGTGTTTGCGTTAGGGCTGAACAATATGAGCAACATCCTTTATTAACATGGCAATACACGTTTTGTCAATGATATCGACACAGTATCACTGACAAAACACATTAGTTACCAAACTATTTACAACACTGCCATCAGTCAGTCAGTGTCTGTACATAGAGGATATAGGATCCAATTGATTTTATCTTGTGCCTCAACTCTAAAACAAGGCCAGATCATTTCAGTGTTCACTGTCTTTGGTATGTTTCCAAGGTCCCATGCTAATCCAAAGGCAGGTTAAATAAGGTAAGAAAGATAAGGTTACAAAGAGTTACAAACATAAGGAGACCATTCAGGCCTTTTAGAGATAAGAGAATCTCATCCCATCCAGTTTCTTTAAAAAAAAACACAGTTTCAGCAACATGTCCCATGTATTGATTTCCCTCACGCGATCAATAAAGTATCTATCGATGTCTGGATGGCTTGTTCCATACTCACACAACTCTTTATGTAAAGATGTGTCTCCTGCTATCAGTTCTCTATGTCTTGTCTTTGACACTAACTAAGACATAATGAAGTGGCCACACTACAGGGCTGTGCCGAAGTGCCCAGGACTCGGGGGGCGGGAGGGGACGCAGGGCGGATGTGGTCTCAGACACGAGGAGACAGTGCTGACGAGCTGGGAGAGCTGAAAGGCCTCCTCTAGTTTACACCTCTCCTCTCCGGGGAACTGATGACTCGACAGCTCTCAGAGGACTCACAGATTCTCACAACACCCCAGCAGTCTCAACTACAAGAGCCTTTCACTAACGGCATAGATTTCACAGCAAGACCTCAGTCTGAAGAAACACAAGGCACAAGAGGTGACAGTTGGGCTCTAGGTATGAAGACAAGTCAGGCAACAGGCAGAATAAACAGACTCTAGGACTGCTACTTTGAAATGACAGATGTACAACGCAGCATGGTAGGGGTAAACAAGAAATAAGTAAATAAAATCTTAATTTTATAGGTGTCATGTGTCATTAAGAATTGATATATGTGCTATCTGAGGTGCTTGAAAAAGAGTAGAATTTCTTGATAAGAGCAATAACATGTTATTGGTTAAGGAAATTCTGAAAGCTATTAATGTAGATGTTTCTCTACCCACAACAGTTCAGGACAGCATAGTTGTGATTAACAAATGGTGTCCTGTCTTTGTCTGTGTGAAATATCTCTCAGGGCTCAGTCAATAAGAGTTTGTGCTAGACATTTAATTAATTAGTGGCCTAACCGAGAGAGAGATCAGAACAGCTTTAACTTCTTGTCTGAGGGACAGAACTTAAAGGGGGTGAGGATTCTCACTCCGAACTTTTAAAGTTTAACACTTCTAGTAACGACAAGTGAGGAATAGAGGAGACAGGGCAGAAGGAAGGCATGCCCTGTTGTTTAGAGACAGCCTCACAGCTCCTGGGTCCTTCAATCCTGGCTTGGGGTCATCCTCTGAAGAGTTTGCGTGTCCTCCTAGTGCCCCTGTATGAGTTTATACAAGGTGCTACAGTCTCTTCAATCTTCCAAAGACAAACTGATTAGGCTAATTGTCGCCTCTGAATTGTTCCAGTCTGTGTATGTCTGTGTGAGTCTTGTGATGGACTGGCTTCTGTCCCAGGTGTGATCCCATGCTTCTGAGACACGCTCCTGATTGCCTTATTGTGGTGTCAAGGCTCCACAGCCGAAACGTTGTGTTCCCTGTAATGAACAAGTACCAGTCCAGGATGCAGACACGCACTCCTAGACTGACATGTGTACCTTTTACTGATGGGTCTTTTACTGGCGAAATTTAAGTCAAGCACCTTGCTCAAGAGCACAAGCACAGTGCCCCACCCAGAACATTCCAGGTACAAGTCCAGAGCCCGAATCGCTGCTCCACCCTACTGCTCAGTGCAGGCAGTAGCACCAGCAACACAATCCCTGATGATGAGGCACGAGGCCAAAGTGCAGTCTGCTCAGTATCCATTACAGCTCTTACTCTGTCTCACCCACCAGTGGGATGTCAGTGATGCTCAGATCAATGCTCAGGCACTGGCAGCTGTTTTTGTCCTTTCTGCCCCAGAGAGTGAACAGCAGCTCGTGTCATCTTGCTTCCTTCGCCACCGGCTAGTGGTCAGAAAGGGCAGGAATGTCTCCGGCCAAGAATGTCTTCCCCTTGCTGTTCTCACATCCACCAGGAGGTGGAGCTCTGCACTCGGGAGCAGAGCCTCAGGTCTGGAGCAGAGCAGGCCCTCCCTGGGAGCTTCAGGCCTGTAAATAATTAACTTTTATGCTTGACTGGTCAGAAGGACCATTTATTCACATTGTACAGTTGACAGGTGATTTTAAAGAGAGCTAACTTTGCAGGACTGGAGTTCAACACGATGAGATTCAAGAAACTGGCTCTGGAGTAATTTATTTAAAATATACATAAATTCCAACAGTCACAGGGTGTAGAGTGCAAACTAGTCTTACAAGTGTGAGGTCCTTTGCTATTCTGCACAGAAACTTTTGTTAGTCAGAGCTGCTCCTTCATGCTGTTTAATAGACCGTTCTGTGAACTGCAGTTAACTGCAGTTATTGTTGGTCTGCTCGTGTACAACCATTCCCTAGTCTCCCTGCCATTGTCATTGAAAGGCTTCCCGGCCTCTCTTTCATTCTCCCCCGCCTGCCTTTGTAATCCTTGCCTGAATGGCTGCTCGCTCAGTGCTGCCCAGGCCATCTGCTCTGCCCGGCTCCACACTGTCGCACCTCTGACCCCTGTCTTTCTGCATGCAGCTCATTCGTTCTGCTGGACAGCCAGACAAAGCACAGGCATTTTAATATTAAAACCCCTTCAGATATGCTGGTGCTGCATATCTTCCCCCAACTGTCCTGTGGGTGTTTCTGCAGATCCTGAATTCCAGGTGAAAGCTGCACTACAGTGGGAGGTGGAGTGGGACCCCACCTGAGATGAAAGACACTGTATATGAATGAATCACAAAATGCATGTTTCTTTTTGATCACAAACTAAATTTGATCTTTGCTAACTGAATCTCTGCATAAGGAAAAATAGCTCCGTGCTATATACTCCAGGGAATATTCCCTAGATTTTTTTGTAATTTCTCAGTTTCAATCTTTGTTTCTATGTGGAAGGCACTATGGTCATATCTTCAGTCCTCACTATTTGCTTTTCTGGTCTAAAAGCTTGAATGGCTTTTTTTGCACCTGGTGAGAAGACTGGGTTTTTGATTATGATTTTTTTTAGAGCAGTTCTGTGAATAATTCAGTAGCCTTGTGGCGCTGTGCTTGAGCTGTGATCCAGAATGAAGAGCTGTGGTGATTTTTTTTCATAGCAGATGTAGTCAGAGTACCTGTCCTTTTGCTTTGGAGCCTACTCAAGCTGACACAGCTACCTACTTAAACTACTTTCTGTAAAATACTTTTTACATTTTCATTCTGCAAAGTTTGTTTGCTGCCATCAACGTGTTGAAAGGGATTTATAATTGTTATCAAACCTGTACCAGTTTCTGAGTTCCAAAACTGTTGGACCTGAAACTTTGCCAGCCAGATACCGAAGAAGGCAGAAAGAGCTCATTGTGGGTGTGTTTCATGCAACTTTACCCCCACCTGTGTCTGCTCATCATGTTTGATAAGGAATAAGCATAAATAAGTTCAGGAGAGGGTGTTTAAAGCTCTGTATACAGAAGCTGTTTGACACAATACACTTGAAGGATGTTTGTGAATACCCTAGCATAGAAATAAACAAGTTAACCAAAAGTCTAAACAAGCAAGCCAAACAAACAAGCAAACAAATCAAATAGATCAGAGCTCAGCTGGAATGGAAAGCAGCAGACACAGTGTTACCCCAGGACAACTGCACCACAGAGCCAGACTTCACACATTATTTGTTTTATTTTGTTCATGAAAGATGGTATTTGCCAAAATAGATATGTAGCTGGTTGGTTTTATTACTCAGGGGAGCATCTTGTACACACTGCCAACATACTGTTTAATTTTGCATAATGCTTTAGCAATACCTGTGTAACATGTCCTGACAACGAAGCTTCTTTGTATTGTATTGATTAAAGAACGATAGCAGAACTGCCTCTTCCATGACATTCTCACTACAGAAGTTGTCCTTTTCGCTAACTCAAAAGAAAATGATCTTGTGCTGTAATGAACAAAATCGCCTTTATACTTAGTAGGGACTCAAATGAAATGGCAAACACGTGCCTGGAAGTAAAGGGTCTATCAGCGACACTTTTCTCCAGTCCCCTGGGGATCTTTCCTACAGTTTCTACTTTGGACAAGGAGTTGCTGAGAAATGTGAAGCAACGGTGGGACAGCCAGTATCGGCCTCGGCCAAGAAAGAGGAGGGCTGTGTTATGAAAGGGAGCAGGTCTCTCAATGTGCTGGGTGTTCCTTCATCCGGCTGTACTGCGTCTCAAAGCAGGGGCCCCAGCCAGCTGTTCCCACAGAGAACAGGCAGCAGCTGCAGCGACTCTTACAGCGCATGGCGGGGCTGAGGTCTTGACAGCTATTGTGCGCAATCGCTGGGGAAATTGATATGGAAATGTCAAGGGCATTGGCCTCTCTGGAGCGCTGCAGGGTGTCCGCTGGCCTTTCCTGCCAGGAGCCGGGCAGACATGCCCCTGGTCTGAGGGGAGAGCCCCGAGCCACGCGGGACAATGGCACTCTTACTGAGCTGAGCCACTCACACTAAGACATCACTGCTTTGTGTCCACTAGAAATAAAGAGAAACATTTACAGATATAATAAAGAGAAACATTTACAAACACGAAAGCATGGAATTATCTGGAGAAAGGAAAGGTGCTTTATTGATTTTGGCAGGGAAAATGAATAACAAGCCTGACAACTGTTTATAAATGTCTAATTGCTAAAACTATTCCATCTCATCCTATGCAGGAGTGTGATATAGCACATTTAACACTTGAATGAGAGAGAATATAGCATTTGAATGAGAAAGAAATTCTACCAATATTCACCATTCGTAACCAGAAATGTCTGTTTTGAAAGAAATTATAGAAAACATGTATCTATCTTTAAGGTCAATCAAAGACTTTATGTCAATGAAAGAATCAATGGTTGCATTAAAAGAGACAGACTCTGTGTTAAACTTTTTCATATATTCTGAAGGATCTGCACATATTGTAACTGTTTTTGAAGCCATTTCAGAATTCCCTGCAGGTTTGACTTTTATTGCCTTCTTCAAGTGTCCAGGGCCAGAAGAGCTTTAGTAAAATAAGAGGTCTGCACTTTGACATAGCACTAGATCACTGAGGCCAAAAAACAGAATTAGTAAAGATGCAACAACGTGCTGGCCTGTCCCATGCCTCAGTTGAAAAACTTTGATTTTAAAGTAAATCTTGTAATCTGAAATAGTTCAGGAGGGGAGCTGCGTCAGCATGCGTAGTCTGCAAAGGGACAAGTAAGAGGTTTATTCCAGCTGAAAAGAGAAGAGAGAAAACACAACGTGTCGGCTTTGAAGCCTTCTTCAGGTGTCAAGTAATAGTAATAAACCTGTTACTTGTTCCTTTGCATTCTCGTAATCTGGGCTGAGTCAGACCAAGCTGCCCTAGTGAGGACACACACCTGGAAGACCAGGCTTTCCTTGTTGAGACTAACACCTCGCCTCATTGAGCAGCTCAGGCCTGATGCATTCTGTCAAAGCCTTCCCCTGTGATACAGAAGACTCGCTGTCTGTCCTGCACTGTGATGCTGCTCACTGTTATTCACAAGCATTATGTGTGAATAAACGTGTTTTCTCTCTTCTTTTTTTCAGCATGGAATAAACCTATTACTTGTTAAATTGAGCTGTGCTGTGCTATGCAATGTTTGTCGTAATAATGCTTGTACGTAGTCCCGTTATGTTAGAGTTTTGTTAATTGTAGGTGCTGCTTGTTCAGTTTTGTGCTTGAAATGTGTAGTACTGTTTACTTATGAATGGGTAAGTGAAGCATCAAGGTAATAGTGTACTTTGTGACACTTGGTTTCAAAGGGCTATAAATTATGTAGTTGGCAGCAATTATTAAAATATACAGTAAAAAAAAAATCACTGAGGCAAGTTATGCAAAGTCAGAGTTTGTGCATACTCGTTTTATTTCACAGTCTAAAAACTGGACAGTGATTGGAAGAGATAAGCAAGAACTCTGCCTTACAAAGGGCACAGCGAGGTTATCACACGCCATGTCAGCACAAGAACACCTGGGCGGTTCATTGCCTGCAGCTGAGGAGCATATTTTAAATGTCAGCATCTCTGCACAACTGAACAGACAAAAGATAACAGGTCTACAGAGAGCAGGAGAGACCTGCACTCCCAGTTTCTCAACTTCCCTGTCCGGGTGCTACTTTGAAACCTTCCTACGCTGTGATAAAGGAATCCTGAAATCCCGAAGAGGTATGTTAATAGCTCTGCCTCTGTGCTTCAGCTGTCTTAATTGTGCTGGATGAAGGAATCCTTCACATCCCCAGAGAGAGAGCTGCAACCATGAACTCCAAGCATTTGAATGTCATCTATCCTTGTTATTGAAATTTTAAAATTCAAATTCAAAGAGCTTTATTGACATGACCAATGAATTACAATGTTGCAAACATAATGACATTCTGTTGGGATGCCAATCTGTTATTCAACATAATAATGATAATGAACTGTTACTGCTATCTTTTCCTGGAAGGTATTAGAATGTACAGTAGGAAATCAGTTTATTAGTGGAACGTTTTTTTTAAAAAAACAGAAAATACAACTCTGTTGTAATAGAACAACACAGGAAAATAACAACCAAAGATAATTTTTTATGCTCATCACAAGCAAACTTAGCTTGGTAGACTATTTTGTGAGTTGAAGTCAGAGTCTGTGTCTGAGACTGAGACATTCTTAGAGGTTGTTTTTGCTTGCTTATATTTCCTGTAATTGTTTATACAATTGTATAATGTTACAATTGAATGGCAAATATTTTACACCACGTCCTATAACATGATCACTCCATTCCCCCAGGAAGAGAAAGGGAAATGTAAAAACTGGGGCAGCCAGAGGGTTCCAGTGTTTGACCAGCCTTGACTGGTAAACTGCTTAATAAAACATTCCATGTGGAAAAAAAATTAAACAGAAGAGTACAGTTTTAATGCCCTTTTTTCCCACATGATCATCCATCTAATCTCCTGAAAATTTCTCTGTTTCTTCTATGCCTCTTCTCTTAATAGACCATTAAACTTTTAAAATGTGCAAATATACTAAATTTGTATCCCCGCTAAGGTGAGGTAAAAAAGATCTGAACGAACTTCTTCTCATTTATTTCAGCCTTCGTTGCATTATTCTGTTCAATGTTTCTTGGCCTTTCTAATATCTGCTTCTGCTTGCAATTCATCGCACTCTTTTACTTTAAGTACTGTGGATCCTGTTCTTTTGAAGCATTTCTGATTAAAGTGATTTTTGGAGTTGTTAAACTGTGATTAATCTGCTCTGTTCTTGAAGCACAATCTCTTTAAGCTGTTACCTTCCATTCTCTACTGACTCTATTTTCATCCTGTCCCAGTCTATTGCCCTTCAGTACAGTGTAAGTCAAACCTCTAACTTCTCATTCCTCCAAGGTCTGCTTCCCTAAAATGGTCAACTTTTAAAATTTAAATTCAATCTGTATCATTTCAAAATACACTTCAAACTACACCACTTTATAACTATAGTTCCCTAGTTGTTCTCACACCTTGATTCATTGAAAAGTCTAGATCAATACGAGGACTCGAACTGAGAAGGAAAGCATTCATCAGTCACATTGACCATTTCAGTTTTGGCTGCTGACATTCTTGCTTAATTATAGATCGTCGGGGATTTATGATTAACTTCAATTTAATTTAATTAAGAAAATGCATAAAATATTACTAGGTTTTTGCTTGAACTTATTAAGGGCTCAATTTGGAGAGTGAGAAGGGGGAGATGTTTTTCCATGGGGGACAGATTCTTTGAAAGCAGATCAAAAGATGGAGAGATAACATTTATGTGATATTGATTGGGTTTCCACTTCTTTCAGGAAAGGGGGTGTTAATTACTCCAGTGTTGCTTTTTGCCTAAAACCTCTTCAAAAGAACTGTTATAAAATGTGCTCCTATCAGTTCTGTGCCGTTCATACAAGCCTAAACAATGTATGAAATAGGGCTTCCTCCATTGTCTTTGTTATTGACATTGCAGGAAAGTGAGGCCTCATTCTTCTTGACTCCTGAGGTTTACAGCTTGCAACCACTGCTGACTTTATGCAGAAGAATAAAACACACGCCCCTCCATCTGAATTCTGTCCATTTGCATATTTTTATGCGCAAACCCTTGTTGGATTTTTGTGTTATTTTAGCTCTTTTTAGTGATTGTTTTGTCATTGTACATCTGCCACACGAGTTATCTCATCACTTCCATGTCTGTCCTGGTGTGTGCTCACAGCTGAGCAGTTGGGCCGCTGGTGGCATCTGCAGTCTCAAACAAAACAAATTCCTGGCTTCAGCTCAGTGAAACTGCTCCAGTGGGTGATAATGTTCCAGTGGGTGATAATGGCGCAGGGGAGTGGGCTCCAAACGAGACAGCACAACAAATCAGAGCAGACCTGAGAGGGGTCACGAGATGGACCCCCCAGAGTGTTTTCCCTCTGTCGCTGTGGAAACGCAACCCCCCCTCCAGAAGCCTCATCTTCCTTCACTCAGGATCCAGCACTGAGTCCCCGTAATACTGTGAGACCTGGACTGGTTTCTAATTTCATTTGCATTGTTTCTGTTTTCTGTTTTAGTGCAGCAGAGTGCCTGTGGGGTATGCTGCAAGTGTACCACTTCTCATTATAATCCAGGGGCAAACTGATTTTCGGTACTCTCAGGGAAAAGGTGAATAGAAAACTGCTGGCACGATCAGGCTGCGTGCGCCAGTTTATCGAGTTGTGCGTGCTTTTTCAGGTCGTGCTAGAAAATGATTTACATGCTAAAAATGTGGTTAATCCTGAATTCCACATCCTTGATCATAACAGGCATGTAGCTCAAGTGCCCCTTTGCACAATCTTTCAGAATTCTCCCAATCATAATATCTATTCAGTTGCCAAAATATTTGTCCTGGTATTGAGGGGGATAGAACTAATTGGGTTAGCACAAAATGATTATTTTCTCCAAAACTTAAAAAGGGGTCCTAATGGAGAGAATAATGTTTGAAGTTGACCTTATTAGTTAAGAAACGCCGTCAGGAGAGGCAATGTCTGTGCGGCTCAGCCCAGGAGCAGTCCTGACTGGTCTGTGCAGACCAGGGGACAGGAGGTGCTGCTGGACCCTGTCAAACGCCCCTGCCGGTCAATCGCAGTGACCTGCAGGTAATGCTTTAGGTTAGGAGCTACCAGCGCCATGCTGTCTACATGGGATAGTAATCAGACTTAACAGCGATGCGAGCAGACTTAACAGTGATAGAAGCCAGCTATAGGTGTGAATTAACTGCATAGGAGGATAAGTACCCTGATCTTGACAACAGCCTCAACCACAACACTAACAATAGGGCAGTGTGCAGAAGGTAGCTAGTTCCACCAGTAATACTTTAGATAGGTATCAACCAATGGGTTATTATCCATTTTTCAGAAGTGCAATTTAGTGCAATTTTGAAATTCCTAAACTAAGGGGTGACAAATCTATCTGACAGGTCTGGCAGGACAGTTGTTGACTCAGGCCCTCTGGAAAATGACCCTGTTGTGATGGAGTTCTTTTGGGGAATTTTTGCAATGCAAATGCAAAATGTATTTTAAATAGAATTTGTGTTTCTCTGGTCTTCCTAAGTCATGAAAGATTCGTTTTTCTGATTTACTTAAATCAGTTATATAAACTTACACCAGGGTAAAAATAAAGATTTTGTCTCATACATTAAATGTCACTTCCAAATCTATTACTTATTTCTATAGGTTTTACATACTAAGACAGACATAAAAACCATAATTAGTATCGAGAGGAAATTATGATCATAAGTACAATAATAAAATATCAGACATAAATTATCAAGAGGACTTTGTACCTGGCCACTAGGGTGAAGTTATGAGTTAATCAGATGATTTAATCAAACCTTTTATGAGAGCTGTATACAAGAGCTGTATAAACACCACCTTCGAAAACAGCAGCAGAGATCCTAAAACGAAGACTCAGATTAAGGCTGATTTCTATATCGGCCTTAAAATACAAAGCTCTCCGGTGCCGGTTAAACTTTTGAATACAGAAATACATAACAGCATAAGTAGCTTTATGATAAATAAAACAAAACAACATCTGAATAGGAAAATAAGGAAACTGATTAATGGTGAAGTACAGCCATGGAAAATTACACTTTAATAATGCAGCTGCTGTTCCAGCTGTTGTGCACAGTCCTGGATCAGCGGCCAGTTTCAGAGCTAGTTTAACAGTTCAGTACAATTGCCTTTGGATGGCAATGGGTTATCAGTGCTAGTGAGCCTGAGCTAAAACTAAACCAGTCTGATAAGACATTAGAAATTTAGTTACTGGATGATACAAAAAGCCAAAGGCTTTGAAATTGGCTGTTTTTCTTTGTCCTTCTTGTTGGCCAAACAGATAGTCCACGCTGAGCAAAGAAACCTTCTCTTTAGCCTGTAACTGCAGTTGCTCACTGCTTCCCAGCATGACAAGACATGGCAACTTGTACCTCTCATTTTCTCATTAATGAATCTAAAGACAGACCCATCAAGGACAGGAATCTTACCCTAATCACCTTTTCTTTCTTTTTTAATAATGTTGCACCGTGTATTATGTATTTGTATTTGTTCTGAGGCTGTCTTGGAAGTTTTCTATGTGAGTAATGACCCAAAAGCACGGAAAAGTTGCATTGACTTCGGGTTTCTTTTGTTTAAAATGTTTTTATTTTGCACACATGCAAAATAGACATGAGGAGCAGCTCAAGAGTTGTGTGCTGTCCTCGCTCTGTAAACTAAACAGAAACAGAAACAGCATGTACTGTACTACAGCCCTCCACCAACAGTAAACTCAGGATGGAGGGCAATGCCACTATAATCTGTGAGGTGGAAGGACGGGCTTGTTATAAGAGAAAAGCCAATCAGGTCCCAGTGAAAAGCGATTATGAACGGGCCATCTACACTCCTGGCGGCTGTGTGACAGCGACACCCCGCCCCCTGGCTCATTACTAATGGTATCAGGAAGCCTCAGAAGCCCCGACCCGGGGGACACGCCAGGCCCGGCGCTGACAGGACCCGCCAACTGCGGCGCGACCGGCGACTTCCCACAGACTGGAAGCTTTATAATTGAAGTCGATGTCTTATTCGTGGTTTCCCCATCCACCTTACAGTTTTGTCCTGTGAAACACTTTCACAAGAACCAAAGCAGTTTGAGCACAAACATTCTAAAGAATAAAATAACAGAAGAGCACTTTTTTATTCCGATTTGTATAGAATAGTGTGACCACCCCCAGACTAGAGTGTTGTGCGTTTTGAAACTTTTTTAGGTAGTCTAAACAATCGTTCTGAGAATAAATTATCACAATGAACTTTACTTACACATCTTAAAGCCCATGTGTGTTCCACAGCCAGTGGGTTCCTTTATGAGATTTACTGAGTTTTTTCAACACTTCTCCGATAAGGACAATCCAAAACAGCGTTAGCATTAACATTGATTAACATACATACTGGTAGTCAGTTAACTTGTTGTTAATAGGTTTTTTTAGAACAATCTACATTAATTTGGCATGTAGATGTATGCTTTCCTGAAATGTAACAAATCGATTTCTATTTAAACCGGGAATCTAAAATTTTGCTGATTCCTAAACAACTGCTAACTGATTATCAATTAAACTCTCCCAAAACAATCTTAGTGACACAAGTTAAATTCCACCTGGTCATGTAAATAAAAATGCTAAATGAAATGAGATCTGATTCTTATCACCTGGCCCTGGGTTCATGCTAATTCCCAGACTTGTCCTCCTGTAAGGTACTATTTGGAGACAAATCAATTTAACGTCAATAAGCTTAATACAAGAATGAATTTATCTCATCTCCGAGGAAGAGACTGAGCCAAAAGTGAAAAACCTCGTTGTAGCTGAACCATAGACTCAGAAAACAAATCGAAACATGTCTTCACATTTGCGGCCGCATTTCTGAACGTGGAGGAAAAACACTGCAGAGGGAGAATGAGTTTCGTTTTTTACAAGAACCGAGCACGTTATGCACCGGCTCCCGCGGTGTAGATCAAGGCTCTGCTCTCCACATATAGATCCGGTTTTCATGCTGGACTTTGGGACAGCTGTTAATGTGAGCTCTGCTGGGTGAGGCCACTCACACACACACAGCCTCTCGTGTGGAGCCGCACGTCTCAGGAGCTCAGAGCCCAAACCCGTCCGAGCCTCTACTGCTTTAAGTTTCCTGAAGGGCGCCAATACAGTACGTGAAATACAAATAAAATGGTACAGTTGACAATCCTCGCTGTGGAGAATTAGCTGTGCAAGAGGAACAAATGGCGGAGGATTATAAAAAGAGTCTTGTCTTAAAGAATGCAAAATATTTTAACATATTGTAATTTGATCAACTACAAATCCTTAAAAAGTAATCTTATTAAAATGTATTTGAATTGTTTTTACAGCAGAAAATCGCATCAAAACAAAATGTCAATTTAGAAGCCACTTCTGTCTGAGGAAGGAGATAATTCGTGGTTCCGAATAAAGTTCAGTAACTGATTGGCATGGGAAGTATTCATTCCGCTGTGAGTGTGTAATATTTTTTAGATTCCAAGCAATGGATGAAATGAAGAGTTAATAAAACACACTTCTTTTGTGTTGCGTGTTACAAATTTAAAACTCCCTCTCCTTTTTTGAATAAACAGCTGTTTCTCTGAAACACTTTTAGAAGGAGGGGAGAACCTACGATAAATATTATGAAAAAAAGATATTACTCAGAACAAAAGCTCGGTGTACGCAAAAAGTGCTTATGAAACAGATCTAATAACTAATATGTCGATATTTTATCTTTTATATTAAAATAAATATGCCTTTTTGTTATTTTAAAAATCACTTCACCCCTTTAATCGTGAGAAAAGTGAAATAGCACATTCCATTTTGGAGTTCGTAAAGCTGTAATTTCATTGGCTGAAGCCCTTGAAATGTTCCGCGGGAAAAAAAATAAAGCTATGTTTGATAGTTCCACGCCCCAGCAATTCAAGTCTCAGCGTGTGATTGGCTAACTTTGGAAGGGCGCACGCCAGAAGGATGGATCTGATTGGCTCTCGGTCGAACTCGTTGCTAGGTCAGATTTGTATATGCTTTTTCTATTGGCTTAGAGCTCGCGAATGCCGCGAGAAAAAGAAAGCTTTTTTGTGATTTGCCAGAACGGGAGAGGGGAAATGTAAAAGCGCCCCTGATTGGCCGGGAGGATTGCCGCGCGTGTGCCTTTTCTTTTTGAACATAAATAGAGGATGCGGGCGAATTGCAGCACTTAGGTTTCAGGGGGAGGTCAGGAGAGGAAGTGGAGGCTGTTCTTTGGCCTGCAACATCTGCAAGAATGCTTTCCTCAGCTGTTTAGCGTCTTCTTTCTGTCCCTGGGAAAACGGCTTGCGATGCGCCCTGCAGCTAGTGTTTTTTAAAGTGTGCCTCCATCCTGTACGCTCAGCCCTCCGCCGAGGGGCCGACTATCGCGCTTTCGAAACAGCCGGAGGCCCGCAGCCGCCCTCTCTTCCTCGATCTGCCCCCTTGCAGGCACGGAGGATGGAGTACAGAGAGCTCTTCAGCGACTTCAGCCCCCGCATCCCGCAGGCCCGCAGCGGCGCGCTGTGTCTCCCGGGGCTCGGCTCCCGCGACTCGCCCTGCACCCGGACCCTCTTCTCCCCGGAGCCGCCGGCCGTGCTCTCCCCCGTCACCAACCTGGCCCTCAACATGACGCACCTCGCCGTGCTCGGCAGGTAGGAGCCCGAGCCCCGGCGGGAGCGCCCCGGCCGCCCTCATGGCGAGGCCCGGGGGGGCCACATGGGCAGCGGGCGCTGCTGCAGCTGCAGCGCCTGTCTGAGCTGGAGGGTGACGCTGCAGCCGCCCGAATAGCTAGGAGACGAGGGGTTTAGGGGGGTGACCGGGCCTGGTCCCCGAGACCACATAGGTCGGCCTCAAACCGTATTCTCGTTTATTCCCAGTGCTGGTGTCCCGGCAGGTGGACTTCAACTCCTGCCTGGCGCGCAGGGAGGGGGGGTCACCTTGATCGTGGGGGCACAGCCGTGTTGTCATGGCGCTGCTAACCTTTTTTTTCTCTCTCGCATGAGAATCTGAAATTGAGTTGCCGATCGTTGTGGTTTGTGGTCTCTTGCTGATCTGGCCGAGATGCCGCGGTGCACATGCAGCCTCGCCAGCTGCGTGCCAGCACGCCGGCCCGGTGGGTCTGGCGCTGCGCGCTGTGACCCTGTCATCTCAACTTCAATTCAAGGTGCTTTGTTAGCAAGACCGATGGGTACAGTCAGTGTTGTCTCTCTCCCCGCCCGCAGCCAGTGCGACACCCCGAAGCGCAGAGCCCCGGTCCCTCTGCTCAAGATCCCCTCCTTCGCGTCGGACGCCTCCTCGGACGCCGGTGAGTGATGGAGCTGCAGCTCCTGCTCTTCGTTCGCTACCCTGATTCTCACGACTCCCGCCTCAAGTGGCGGCGGCGGTCGCAGCTGCAGGATGGCCGGACCCCGGGCTCAGCTCGCACTGCGGGCTTGCCTGCCTCGGGAGCGTGTTCCGCCGCCGGTGCGCGGAGTGTCGGGGTGCCGGGTCTGGGGGCGGGGGCTCCCCGCCGCCGGACCCCGGCCTCACCGCTGCTTGTGCTTGCAGGTCTCGGGATGGACTCCCCCGCCAGCCCCCTGGACCCCGCCGCCGTCGAGGAACGGTGAGTCCCGGGGCTCTCGGCTGTCCTGCAGAGGGAAGGGAGGCCCCACACCCCCCCCCTTAAACGGCTGTTTTGGGGTCGGCGCCGCTGGCCCGCAGGCCTGTGGGGGGCTGGGGCCGGTCCTGGATTCACATGGAGAGAGCTGGGGGGTACCGCTCTGTTAGACTCTGGGTGACGGGCTAGATTGCAGCTGTTTCTGCAGTCTAACTCCGTGTCCTTGTACCCTGTACTTGGGTAAATCAGGAGTGGTCGAGAGCGGCATTTCTTGACTTGCAGGATAGAGACAGGAGGCCCGTTTGAAGCGGGGTAGTTGGCATTTTGCTGCGATCAGCGGTTGGTTTATTTCCTGCCGGGTGTGTCTCTCGCCTGCGGGGCGAGGCGCTGCGCTGCGGATCGCCGGTGCGAAACCGCCAGCTCGTCGTGCATCGGGGCCGGGGGTGACGGAGGGCCTGTCCGCCTCTGTAGCGGCAGGGACGGGCTGAGCTTCCTGTTTTTCACTGCACTGGCAACCTCTGAAACGGGTTCCTCCCGTCATGTCTGTCAGTCATGCCCGTCTTGAACAGTGGGGATTGTCTGAGGTGTGGAATATAGTGCTTATGGTCTTTGCACAGCTGCCACTGGGAATGGACTCTGGTTTAGAGTTTGCGTGTTGGTGTCTTGGGCTGTGGAAGGAGAGGGATACTTGTGGCCTGTCTGTGGGGCAGCAGAGCAGACGGCCCCGTGTTGCTGAGCACCTTTCAGAAAGTAAACTTGTCCTTTCTTCTTAGCCTTGGTCACCCGTGCTGCGTAAGACAAAGTTCTAGGTGCAGATTAGCAGCGGTCTTGACTTTTTGGTTGATTCTAATCTACTGTGTGCCTACTGTTCATTCCAGCAATACAGGCGTGGTGCAGTTTTCTAAAGCAAGGTGGCAGCTGAAGTGACTTTGCTATGTAGCTACAAGCATGTTGCCTTCTTGCAATAGGGGGGCTTTTTTAAAATGGTCTGTTTGCTCTTTGTGGACCAGTTTCTTGGCTTGCGAAGAAGACATTTAGCTATGAATTACAAGCTGCAAGTGGAAAGCTTGGGGTTTAAAGTGTCCTTTTTTTAATTGAATGTGGGTGGCCCGGTGCCTGTGTTTTAATTAAAGGACTGCTCTTTGAGAGTACTCAGACATCTGATCTTGCCACAGTCTCTGTTAATGTGCAGGTTTGTCTCTGCAGTGTGGTGGAGTCTCCAGCTCAGTGGCTGCACAGCTGTCTCTCGTATTTTGGTTTGCAAGCTGGATTCCTCCGCACCCACAGGTGCCTGTACCAGTAAGCGAGGCCTAGATTAACTCGCCCTGCCCCCCTCCAGTCGGTGGCATCTGGCACGCTTTCCCTGCGTCCTGTTGATTGATGCCGTCGGAGAGCGGGGGGGGTGCTGTGTAATCCACGTGCTGAATAGAGGCCCGAGCCAGCCCAGCCAAGCCCTGCTTCCTATTGTAAAAGGCACCCCAGCCCTCTTATCTCCCTGCTGCCCTAACAAAAGGCTCATGCTGTGGGGGTTGGCGTGATGCCTTGAAGGAGGCATATGGCAGATTAAAAGACCCCCCCCCCTCCCCACACACGCACACACACAATCTATTTTGCATGCAGGTGGACTTGGGGGGGATGCATGATCCAGTCTCCGCACAAAAGGAGGCCACCCTCACTACTAGGGGGCTCTTTGTCTGTTTTTTTGGCCCTCTCTCTTCCGAATGTGGGTCGGGGTCTAATTGGTTCAGTGGGGCCCCTCTGGAACTGTGGCTAAGGGCTGTGAAGGGCTTTACATCTGGTAGGACATCTAGGCTACTCTTATTTGAGCAATTGACCCCAATCTAAAATGTAGCCTGTAAGAGTACAGTCAGTGGTTCTGACACTGTGCCTCCTGACCTTTTTCGTTTCTGCATGTAAAGACTTACTAGAGCACGTCGCACCTGGTTTTATTTGCCTTCAGTAGTGGTGCTAGGATTGTCACCAACATGAACATGGGTTCTGACGGGTTGTTACTGGTTGCTGTTCCTACAGGTTTGAAAAAGCTTTACTGGAGTCTGGTGCCATTCTAAGGGAGTAAGTATTTTTTAATATTTCCAATGAAGCAATTGAATATTGCATGCTTCAGGCAAGCTCATGTTATTTTTGTGCAGTCTATCTTTTGATCTGTTAGGCTTATGTAAAATACTTAACTCTTATTTTGCATTGTGAAGAATCTCCCCTTTGCTTTCCTGATCAAGTGGAAGATTTAAGAACCCAAACCTGCCCACTGTTTTCATTTATGAATGAAGCTCAGAGCAGAGCCCCTGTCTGCATTCCACAGTGTCTGGTTACAAATTGTGGTGGAAGTATGCATTGTGGGAAACGTGGGCAGATGGCAGTGCTAGGTTACCTCTAGTTTCTAGGAAGATCCTGCAGACAGGTGCCAGTTCACACAGAGCTGTTGCTTTAAGCACAGCCTTAGATATGATACTTAAAATTCACCTTGATCCATCTGCATAGGACATCAAAACAAACCTAATTTTAATATTTAAGTTGTTTTGCACTTTTTTCTTTCTGTAGTGAGAAGATCCCAATCCGAAGAATTAATTCCTTACCGGTAAGTTGCTTTAAAACAAGGTTTGATTGTAGTTGAGGAGGTTTCCTGTTTTGTCCCACCTCACAGTTTAGCAGTAGTTATTTAAAGACTTCCTGTTCGCCAGGAAGCAGCAGATGCTTGTATGAAACTTTGACAAATGTTAATTTCGTAAGTTGTTCTGCTTTGTTAGTTCCCTAGCAATTGATGCTGTGGCAGGAAATGTTTCAAACCAATACCCAGAATGTTTGTTTTTATAAAATGAGGTATGGACCTGTCATGGTTTACTTTCATTTTAAAAGTTGTTTATTTGGGAGGGTTGAGTGGGGATCCCAGTTATTGCTAATGTCCACACTGTACCCCTCAAGGACATCTGGCTTTTCTGACTTCCTTGGCCCTGGCAGTGACGTGATCTCTCCTTGCCTGTATTTTAGGTGCGGCTCTTGGGTTCCAGTCCTGCGCTCAAACAGAAGGACCCTGATGGCAGAAGCTTTGGCATTTTCAGCCGAGGAGGGTCTGAGTCTTCAGCAAACAGGAGTGGCAAAGAGAACTTGCATGAAGTGAGGATCTCTTAAAGTCTGTTAGAAAGCAACATCAACTGTTCAAACAGTGTAAATCTTTGAAATGGATGCGTTTGCTGCTGCTAATAACTTCGACAGCTCTAGTCATTACTTGTACGTGCTGCGTCAGCTTAGCCAAATGGTTTGAAGGGAGTGTTAATACAGGGAATGTCCTACACTGAAGGCGAATGCTAGTCTTGACGGGGGGCTGAGGACCTGATCCAAGTATTGGGGAATCCTTGGGTGGTAAAATGAACCCGTGTAAACCGCGACGAGAGGATTTTTAACTTGAAAACGGGAGATAGTTGGAGTAAAGGGTTGTGCGCATTTTGTAATCTTCCCTGCTGTGCTTGTTGAAGCAGATACCCTGACTTTTTTTTTGTCCCCCCTGACTCTTCTCTCCACCTGCAGGGGGTGTTTGAGTTCAAGAAGCCAGCTGTGCCCGTGTCCCGCTGCCACCTGCGCTCTTTCCACAGCACTGAGGCGCGTGACCCCTCGGCTCGCCGGCCCAGCTCCGCTCCTGCGCTCATGGTGAGCTGGCGCCCTCCGGCCGCACCTCGCTGGACGGGTCCTGCCGTCAGGGGTGCAGGGTTCGAGCAGGCCAGCGCCTCTTTTAGAGGCGAGGTGTTCTTGGTTAAGGGAAAGGAGCTTTTGTAACCCCACGTCGTGCTGTCTCTTGGCAGCTGTCTCCCCCTCCTGTGGCGCGGCTGTGCTCCTTGGAGGACGGGAGTCCCGTCGTGCTGCGGCGCTCCTCTCTCGCCTCCTCCCTCGATGACGACAGCGATGACGGCTTCCTTGACGTTCTGGACAGCGACATGGAGGTGAGGCTGGTGCTGATTTTGCAGGGCTTGTGGGCAAAACGGCGATGCGTAGCTTATATATGTGAAGGTTATGAGTAGGAGGAAGTAGTAATCTGAGGAGGTCCAGACTCCCTGTGGGTACAGAAGTACCTCCTGCTCTCTTCGTTAACTGTGCAAGAGCACGTCCCACCCGTGTGCTCGGATTTGTGTTTCACTGATTCTGTAAAAGTCAGATCCTGTGAGAGTTTTGAAATACTTGTATCTAGTCCCTCTCAGTCTTCTCTACTCAAGACTGAGTTGAGGTTCAGTTCCTTCAGCCCTGAATTGTATGTTTTTTTTACTCGTATTTTACCCGTGTTTTTTTACTGGTCGTATTCTAGAAGGGCAATCTGATTATAAAAACAAGTCAGTGACTCTAGTTGTGTACTGTGTAATACGTCATACAATTTGCCCACGATATGTCCTTTTACCCATATAGACAACTACGGACTAGTATTTCGTTTGCTTTTTTTAATTGCTTCCCAATTTACTACAGAAGACAAGATAACCTCCCCTACCTTTATCTGTAGCTGATAAGAGGGAAGACCTTGAAAGAGTTCTCAAAGGGGAAGGTTTGTCACTAGGAGACAGTGAGAAGCGTTGATTTAGTGTAACTGGTGTCCTTCCCTCTGTGCCCCTGCAGAGTAATGCAGAAATGCCCCTGGGCATAGCCAGTCTGCTGACTGCTCCCTTAGTCCAGGAGAAGGAAGAGCAGAGCTTGGACTCGGTAAGGCTGTCGTCCACCTCCAGTGCACTTGCATGGCGAGTTTGAATTCAGACATGTCGAACTGCAAAGCTTTTAAGAGATTTTAACTGGCCTTTTTAGATGCAAAGCTTGGACATGCGGCCACTAGTTTGTGTTGTAGGGCAGTGTTTCACAACCCATTCCATCCCACTGCACTGCCATGTTAACGTGTGGGAATGCTGCCCCCTGCTGTCTTGTGCCTCTTCCTCTTCTCTGCCTGCCTTTCTCCAGTCTCCTCTCTGCGTCCTCGTTGGCTTCCTGTTTCTCTGCAGCAAAGTCTTGTCTGGCCTGTCTCTCGTACACCGAGCGTGCAACGTAACATGACCCATTTCCAGAAGGCCGCGGCTGAGCAGCGCCGTGCGGTAGGGTGATCCGCTGGTTTGTCGTGGTAACGCCGTCTCTCTTCCCTGCAGCCCATAATCCGGTGCCGCCCCCGCGGCCTGTTCCGCTCGCCCTCGCTGCCCGCCTCGGCCGGCCGTGCCCACCTGAAGCGGCCGGAGTGCCCGCGGGACGAGCACACGCCGGTCCGGGTGAAGCGGCGGCGCAGTGTGGCCGGGACCGTCCGGCCCGAGGACACGGAGGTGGAGGGGGGCACGCCCGGCACGGTCAGTACCTCCGTTTCATCAAATCCTCCTAGTTGTGAGTTTACTTTAGGATGCAGGTGAAGAAATGTGCTGGTTATTGCAGATATGGTAGAAAAATACTTTGAAACCCTGGCTGTTGCCCTCGTACTTTGGTGTTAATTGGCTCATCTTTTTTTTCCCCCCAGTCGTGCCGGTTGGTGCAGAGGTCCAAGTCCTTCTGTGATCAGGACATTGAGAAGCTGCTGGACAGTGATGTCAAGGAGCTGATTGGAGACTTCACCAAGGTAAGGGATCTGAGCAGGACAGTGTTATGGACGGCCACCTTTTCTGAAGTGTTTTCATGTCTGTGTCAAACGTGAATGCACAGGTCTGAAACGGGTGGTCAGCTTGTCTCAAATCTGAATGGCTTGCAAGCAGGTGAGGTTATGCTGCACGTTTGCAGAACAATAGCAGAAAAATGTCACTAGGCCTTGCCTTGACAGAAAGGGCACATGAAGAAGCCACAACTGTGAACTTGAGTCTTCCTGGAGGGACAAGCGCTTCAGTGTGCTGAAGGGGGGTGCAGTATGAGGTGGTTGTGTGTGAGGTTTGCAGATCTGCTACACTGTCTTGCTCATGCTTCTCACTGCCGTGCTGTCGCCCTGCAGCCCTTCGTCCTGCCCACGGTGGAAGGGAAGCACCAGGACCTGAAATACATCACTTCTGACATGGTAAGAAGTCCTAATATGGATCTGATTTCCAGAGGGGGTGGGGTGGGAAGATGCTGTCTGTCCAGTGTCATTCCAGTTCAGCTCTTAAACTAGCCAGCAACCTGAGCATTGAACATAGTTTGACAAAGATTCCTTTTCACACAAGACCCGTTCCTTCTCTTTCCTTCTCTCTTCCCCCTGGGGTGAACTGTGGTCCTGCTGCTCAGATGATGGCCGTTTTGAACGGGGAGTTTAATCACCTGGTGGAGCAGATCGTGGTCATCGACTGTCGCTACCCGTACGAGTTTGAAGGAGGACACATTAAGGTGAGTTTAGCGTTTCTCTTGCACCTCTCCCAGATGTGTGGGCTGTTTTAAGTTGGCCTGGTGGAGGACTGGTGTCAGTTTAGGAGGTAGAGCAGTGCCACCTGCCCTGTTGCCATCTACTGGTTTGCTGCAAACCTCACCGGGAGAATTAATTTTCTTCCGGCAGACAGTGCAGATTTGTTTGTCCAGAGTTCCTTTTTTTCCCCTGATCACTAGGAGAGACTGGATGTGTCCACATTTGTAGTTCTGCTCTGCACAAGCAGGTGTTTGCAGTTCTAAAACTGGGTCCTGTTTACATGTCTAGTTTTGATTGTACATCCTGAGCTTCTTAAACCAGTGGTTCTCAAACTTTTTGGACCAAGTACCACCTACAAGTCATCATCTCACAGGAACCCCAGAAATTCTCAATGACCAACATGAGTGTGCGTGCACACACACTCGCATACATATAATAAACTTTATTTGATATAGCGCCTTTAAAGGTGGCTTCTCAAAGTGTTTTACAGAAAAAAACATTAACAACAACTAATAAAAAAGCACCATTTCAGTGAGAGGGGTGAGCCTGTTTAGTTGAGCAAAGCAGATGTGAATTAATTTTTTGAGCCTTGATACAATTCACATCTGAGTCTAACAGATATTAAATCGTCAGGCATTTTCTTGACGGCGAAGGTCTCACGGTGGATGTTGTAATGCGTACATTAATTTCTGGAGCAACCTCTCTAATTCGTGCAACTACACCGCTGTGTCAGCTTGTCATTGCTCTAGCACCGTCTGTACAAACTCCGACGCATTTTATCCAGTCGAGGCCATTCTCTTCGATAAATTCATTCAGAAGCTGAAATATGTGCTCTCCTGTAGTTCCTGTTGGTAGCGGTTTACAGAACAGAAAGTCTTCATGGGACATGCCCTCAAACTCGTATCTAACGTAAACGAGCAAATTGGCCAAATCGACTACAGACTCATCTAATTGCAGTGAAAAACCATCTGCTCATCTTAACGCGCTCTATCAGTGTACTTTTGATATAATCCTTCATTTCAATAATTCTATGAGTGACTGTGTCTTTCAGGGGGAGGGGGGCAGCAGGTCGAGCTGTTTAGCAGCTTTTTCTCTACACATAATACGTGTCAGCTCTTTTGCCAACGGTAAATAAGGTTCTTCAAAAATAGTGTAGCTTACCTGCTTTAGCAATCCGCAAGCTTGCATTTTTCCGCGTTTCCGTTTTTATTTCCGTATTTATTTAAAGTTTTTCGACATGTATTAAAATACAAAATATGAAAACCCGTCCCGATTTTTCAGCGCACACGACGCAGTTCCAGGGTCATTTGGCGTACCACCTGGCGTACCACCTGGCGGCACGCCGCGTACCACTGCCGGTACGCGTACCACAGTTTGAGAACCACTGTCTTAAACCAATGGAGTTTCTTATTTTGGCTAAATGAATCCTGAGTAGAAACATTCATACTTGAGACTGCTGGGCTCCCAGTGCAGTGCGATGTGCAGCGGGGGGAATTGTGGGTAAATGGCCTGTGTAGTCGGAGGACGGTGGCCCTGGAGAACATTAGGAGGGTTTAAAGGGGTTCGATCTGTCCTTGCAGGGAGCCCTGAACCTGCATCTGGAGGAGGAGGTGGAGAAGCACCTACTGAAGACCCCCATCATGCCCTCCTCGCCCGACAAGAGGGTGCTGCTCATCTTCCACTGCGAGTTCTCCTCGGAGCGCGGCCCCCGCATGTGCCGCTTCGTGCGGGAGCGTGACCGCATGATGAACGAGTACCCCAACCTGCACTACCCCGAGCTCTACGTGCTCAAGGGCGGCTACAAGGAGTTCTTTCCTCGCTATGAGGTGAGTCCCGAAGGCTGTCGCTGGAGCCCCGCCCCGCCGTGCGCTCGGCCCCGCGGCTCGGCTCACGCCCTCTCTCTCTCCCCGCAGGTGCACTGCGAGCCGCAGGGGTACCGGCCGATGCACCATGAGGACTTCAAAGAGCACCTGCGCAAGTGCCGGCTGCGGAGCCGCACCTGGGCGGGGGAGCGCAGCAAGAGAGACCTGTACAGCCGGCTGAAGAAGCTGTGAGGCCCCTCGGGCTCGGAGTTGCGGGTTTGAACAGTTCCACCCGAACCAGAGGGAGCTTGTTGCCTTGTTTACTTCTTAATCTGCCCTATGGGCTGGTTGGGTGTTTCGTTGTCGGACATCTTTAAGCTGAAGGCAGGGTCACGTGTTCTGGAACCTGCAAGTGGCCCGCTGTCTCTGCTGCGGCTGCCCAGACGTCCTGCTTTGAGCTGGTAGTTTGGGGGCCTTTCCCACTGGCTGGATCGGGTGCCTGCTTGACGCCCTGACCTTGTTTGCACAGCAGCAGGCCAGCTCGCCACAGACAACACCTCCTGCCCCCTCATCCCGGCAGTCCTGCCTGCCATTAGGAGTCCGTATCCGTTACTATGCACAACAAACAGTGTCGTTCACTTGAATTGGCACCTGCTCCCTTCCTCCAGCTCTTTAATTGGGGCTCTAGTTTGGACAGATTCCCTGGAATTATGTAAACAGACCTGACCCTTGTTAGTCCTCCCAGATTAAGGACTCAAAACTACAGGCTCTTGTCGCCGTTCTGGGGAAAGTTTTTAACTTCTCTCTCGGACCGTCCAAGTGGTGCTTAGTCTTCATCTTAAACGGTCGATCTTCCTAATTTGTTGAATTTTAAAAATGGTTTTCTTGATTCCCTCTTACCCAAGCCTGTTTTGGTGCAAGATGAGTTTTTTCCTTTTTAAGGTTTTGTCCATTTTAATAAAACTTTGACCATGGCAGTGTGGAGACCTGTGGATAATATAATTTCCATTGTGAGGGAAAAGTTTGCCTCAGTTGAGGGTTTTTTCTTGCCCCAGACTGGAAGGCTCTTGGAACTGAGTTGGTGCTTTTACCTCTGAAGTGCAATATCTCCTGTCTGGATGTTTTTATCCTGAACCAGGAGAAACCAAGATAAAGACCTCCTTCTGAACTTCCATTCTTGACAGCAACTGAACCTTGGGTTAATGGATGGCATTTAACTCCAGATTTTCTGGAAGAAATTCTGAATTTGTCAATATCCATGGACTCCTCCTGCATACTTGACACTGACCTGCACTGTTAGAATCCTGAATTTACTACAGAGGCAGTTTTGTATGGAATGTGTTTTGTAAAAGCAATGTTTCTTTTTAATATACCATATTTCCACTACTTCTATAGTAGAATTAAAAAGTCTTTCAATGAATGGGCCTTACTTACAAATTTTGTGCAGGGCTTTTGACCTGCTGGTATTCACTGTTCAAGTTTCACTTTTTAGGAACTTCAAAGTGAACAGTTTGTAATCTGGCATCCCTCCATCTTTGAGTCTAAGGCACCAAGGGCTGTATTCACAGGACAGACGAGCTGTTTGTGCTTGTTGCATACACCTCTCATTATACCAGCTTTAGAACTGGTTTGTGACCTTGAAAACATATTTTAAAATGTGCTGGTAGCAGAAGAGGCTCTGGTTTGTTCCTGGGTTTTAACTGCTGCTGCCGGGGCTGGTAGACCTGAGATGTTTAAAGTCCAGCATTGATGACAGCTGTTTGTAAACCAGCAAAACAGCTGGGAGACCATTTATGAAATGTTGCCTCCTTGAGCTTGGACATCCTCATTTCCCCCCTCAGCCTTGGTGCAATGCCCCTCTCTCCTGGCTCAGGACTGAAATGAGCTTTGCAAGGGGAGAAGAAGTGCTGCCGGTCAGCAAAAAGTGAGTTTCAGGTTTTACTCTGGTAGAAGCGAGTGCGAGGGGATTCTGTTTTGTGGTTAACCTTGTATTTTATTAAAGTTGTACAGCAACTAATGAGTGGCGCTGTGACCTCTCCCCACCAGGCTGGGTGTCCAGGCATTGAGTGACTATCCATGTGTGAACATGCTTTTGTTGCTGGTTTGCTGTTTGTGTGAAACTGGTTGTATTTTCATACTTGCCTCGTCATTTTGGCAGGGATAAATAAACATCTGAACTTTGATCTTTTTGGGTCGGATTTTTTTTTTTGAGTGTGTATAGGCCTGCATAACATTAGTGTCTGTGTCTCCAAAAAATGCTAACGTCTGTGGGAACCTCTCCACACTGTAAAAGCAATTCTTCTGCTTGCCAAGGGCATGTACCTACAAGGCCAGGAATACAGGATGTGCTGATCTGCTGAGCGGGGAGGACTCAAATCAACCAGAGTCCACTGCTCATGTTCAGCCTGTAGTCCTTATTGCAGATAAAAATGGCCCGTTCGTACTCGGGTCAGGTGCTTTCATCTCTGCAGTAGGACACCTGGGAAGCTGGGTGTCTGTCTGCTCACAGGCACGGGCTTGTCTCGTCTTCTGCAGCAGTAGACCCTTAGGCCTGGGAGATACGACATCCCTCTGTGCTCAGGAAGGTGGTGGTGGTGTTCTGTAACCTGTCCCAGTGGCTGGGGAAGCAAGTGTCAATGGTAGGGATGGTTATGCTGGTTGGGTTACCTGGCATCACGTTTTAGGGAAGGAAGGAGGAACTCAAACTTGGCAGAACGTGTGGACTCCGCACAGACAGCCCCAGTCGAGTTGAGCCCGGGATGCAGGAGCCAACAGGCCGCAGTGCTGTAGCCATTACCTGCTGTACAAGGGCTCGTGTGGCCTGCCAGTTTTGAGTTTTGAGCAGGGGAGCTGGACTTGGCTCTTGAGAGAGCTGGAAAGCAGATACGGGTGAAACCAGTCTGCCATTGGAGTACAGCTGCTCTCTGTTTTGGACATTTTTACATCTTGCTCTCTTGGGAAGGCTGGAAGTATCGCTGTAGTATCCTGGTTTCTCCTTTTTCTTCCCTCTGGTAATTGTTATAGGAGCATAAAGGTATGACCTTCCAAATTCAGAGACCGTTTCTTCCCACAAGCTGTCAGACTACTGAACTCTACCCCTGCCACTGGCTCACTGTTTTTTTTTTAAGTTGTACATTATTTAACTTGTTGCTGCTGCTGTTCAGTGTTTGTTTTTGGTGTTTCCTTAATGTCTTTGTATTGGAGCATACATGCAGTACTCATTTTGTTGCACTTGTGCCTATGGCAAACTGAACTGACCCTTTTAATCCAGTTACCTGGGTTCTAAGTTATTACATTGGACTTGGGGGAGGATATAGAGGGCATTTTCTCACTACTGTTGCTGCTCCTTAAACGGAGGCTGAACGCCCCAGTTTAAATAGTTTTAGCGGCCTCATTGTGACCTCTACGGATTTGCGTGCTAAACTGCATCGGGCATTATTTCCTTTTGAAGAGAGATGCAGAAGCTAGAAGCCGAAAGCAACATGTATGCAAAGCAGAGAAGGCGGCTGATCTTCTGAAAAGACGAGATCCGCAGTACAAAGGGTTTAGCCTGTCCGGGCAGGACTGTGCAAACGCGGCAGCGCGCGGCGCACAGTCTGTTGGAAAAGCACGTGCGCGCTGCACGTGAGGCTTTTCCCAGTGTCAACACGCGCGTCCAAACGCTTTTCAAATTCCGCGCAGGAATGCCATTGGTCCTGGGAGACCCGGAAAAGAGAACCGTTTCCTGCCATGGATATTTTAAAATGATTTTTTTTTTTTAAGATTTGCGATTACGACTTTTTTTTCCCCCCACAAATAGCTGTATCTTAAAAAGTTGATAAAAGATATTGTGCGGCACGTAACAGAGGCCAAGTGACAAGACTGCACTAACGTACAGCAGCCAGCCGAGCTCGGGGGACGTAGCGGAGTGTATAAGCAGACACAGAGGCTAATTTCACGCTGAAAAAAAGAAATCAAAGAATGTTTTGGCTGCCAGATTTCCGTGTTGAGTTTATCCACCGGGGTAATGAAAGACAGTCTGGGCAACGTAGGAGGTGTGGAGCGACCGGAGAGTCCTGGCGCTGGGAGGCGCTCTCTCTCTGGAGGTGTGGAGCGACCGGAGAGTCCTGGCGCTGGGAGGCGCTCTCTCTCTGGAGGTGTGGAGCGACCGGAGAGTCCTGGCGCTGGGAGGCGCTCTCTCTCTGGAGGTGTGGAGCGACCGGAGAGTCGGGGCGCTGGGAGGCGCTCTCTCTGGAGGTGTGGAGCGACCGGAGAGTCGGGGCGCTGGGAGGCGCTCTCTCTCTGGAGGTGTGGAGTGACCGGAGAGTCGGGGCGCTGGGAGGCGCTCTCTCTCTCTGGGTGGTGTGGAGCGACCGGAGAGTCGGGGCGCTGGGAGGCACTCTCTCTCTCTGGGCGGTGTGGAGCGACCGGAGAGTCGGGGCGCTGGGAGGCACTCTCTCTCTCTGGGCGGTGTGGAGCGACCGGAGAGTCCTGGCGCTGGGAGGCGCTCTCTCTCTCTGGGTGGTGTGGAGCGACCGGAGAGTCGGGGCGCTGGGAGGCGCTCTCTCTCTCTGGAGGTGTGGAGCGATCGGAGAGTCGGGGCGCTGGGAGGCGCTCTCTCTGGAGGTGTGGAGTGACCGGAGAGTCGGGGCGCTGGGAGGCGCTCTCTCTCTGGGCGGTGTGGAGCAACCGGAGAGTCGGGGTGCTGGGAGGCGCTCTCTCTCTGGGCGGTGTGGAGCGACCGGAGAGTCGGGGTGCTGGGAGGCGCTCTCTCTCTGGGCGGTGTGGAGCGACCGGAGAGTCGGGGTGCTGGGAGGCGCTCTCTCTCTCTGGAGGTGTGGAGCGACCGGAGAGTCGGGGTGCTGGGAGGCGCTCTCTCTGGAGGTATGGAGCGACAGGAGAGTCGGGGCGCTGGGAGGCGCTCTCTCTGGAGGTGTGGAGTGATCGGAGAGTCGGGGCGCTGGGAGGCGCTCTCTCTCTCTGGAGGTGTGGAGTGACCGGAGAGTCGGGGCGCTGGGAGGCGCTCTCTCTCTCTCTGGAGGTGTGGAGCGACCGGAGAGTCGGGGTGCTGGGAGGCGCTCTCTCTCTGGAGTGTGGAGCGATCGGAGAGTTGGGGTGCTGGGAGGCGCTCTCTCTCTCTCTGGAGGTGTGGAGCGACCGGAGAGTCGGGGTGCTGGGAGGCGCTCTCTCTCTGGGCGGTGTGGAGCGACAGGAGAGTCGGGGCGCTGGGAGGCGCTCTCTCTCTGGGCGGTGTGGAGCGACCGGAGAGTCGGGGTGCTGGGAGGCGCTCTCTCTCTCTGGAGGCGTGGAGCGACCGGAGAGTCGGGGTGCTGGGAGGCGCTCTCTCTCTGGAGTGTGGAGCGATCGGAGAGTCCTGGCGCTGGGAGGCGCTCTCTCTCTCTGGGTGGTGTGGAGCGACCGGAGAGTCCTGGCGCTGGGAGGCGCTCTCTCTCTCTGGGTGGTGTGGAGCGACCGGAGAGTCGGGGCGCTGGGAGGCGCTCTCTCTGGAGGTGTGGAGTGACCGGAGAGTCGGGGCGCTGGGAGGCGCTCTCTCTCTGGGCGGTGTGGAGCAACCGGAGAGTCGGGGTGCTGGGAGGCGCTCTCTCTCTGGGCGGTGTGGAGCAACCGGAGAGTCGGGGTGCTGGGAGGCGCTCTCTCTCTGGGCGGTGTGGAGCAACCGGAGAGTCGGGGTGCTGGGAGGCGCTCTCTCTCTGGGCGGTGTGGAGCGACCGGAGAGTCGGGGTGCTGGGAGGCGCTCTCTCTCTCTGGAGGTGTGGAGCGACCGGAGAGTCGGGGTGCTGGGAGGCGCTCTCTCTGGAGGTATGGAGCGACAGGAGAGTCGGGGCGCTGGGAGGCGCTCTCTCTGGAGGTGTGGAGTGACCGGAGAGTCGGGGCGCTGGGAGGCGCTCTCTCTCTCTGGAGGTGTGGAGTGACCGGAGAGTCGGGGCGCTGGGAGGCGCTCTCTCTCTCTCTGGAGGTGTGGAGCGACCGGAGAGTCGGGGTGCTGGGAGGCGCTCTCTCTCTGGAGTGTGGAGCGATCGGAGAGTTGGGGTGCTGGGAGGCGCTCTCTCTCTCTCTGGAGGTGTGGAGCGACTGGAGAGTCGGGGTGCTGGGAGGCGCTCTCTCTCTGGGCGGTGTGGAGCGACAGGAGAGTCGGGGCGCTGGGAGGCGCTCTCTCTCTGGGCGGTGTGGAGCGACCGGAGAGTCGGGGTGCTGGGAGGCGCTCTCTCTCTCTGGAGGTGTGGAGCGACCGGAGAGTCGGGGTGCTGGGAGGCGCTCTCTCTCTGGAGTGTGGAGCGATCGGAGAGTCCTGGCGCTGGGAGGCGCTCTCTCTCTCTGGGTGGTGTGGAGCGACCGGAGAGTCCTGGCGCTGGGAGGCGCTCTCTCTCTCTGGGTGGTGTGGAGCGACCGGAGAGTCGGGGCGCTGGGAGGCGCTCTCTCTGGAGGTGTGGAGTGACCGGAGAGTCGGGGCGCTGGGAGGCGCTCTCTCTCTGGGCGGTGTGGAGCAACCGGAGAGTCGGGGTGCTGGGAGGCGCTCTCTCTCTGGGCGGTGTGGAGCAACCGGAGAGTCGGGGTGCTGGGAGGCGCTCTCTCTCTGGGCGGTGTGGAGCGACCGGAGAGTCGGGGTGCTGGGAGGCGCTCTCTCTCTGGGCGGTGTGGAGCAACCGGAGAGTCGGGGTGCTGGGAGGCGCTCTCTCTCTCTGGAGGTGTGGAGCGACCGGAGAGTCGGGGTGCTGGGAGGCGCTCTCTCTGGAGGTATGGAGCGACAGGAGAGTCGGGGCGCTGGGAGGCGCTCTCTCTGGAGGTGTGGAGTGACCGGAGAGTCGGGGCGCTGGGAGGCGCTCTCTCTCTCTGGAGGTGTGGAGTGACCGGAGAGTCGGGGCGCTGGGAGGCGCTCTCTCTCTCTCTGGAGGTGTGGAGCGACTGGAGAGTCGGGGTGCTGGGAGGCGCTCTCTCTCTGGAGTGTGGAGCGATCGGAGAGTTGGGGTGCTGGGAGGCGCTCTCTCTCTCTCTGGAGGTGTGGAGCGACCGGAGAGTCGGGGTGCTGGGAGGCGCTCTCTCTGGAGGTATGGAGCGACAGGAGAGTCGGGGCGCTGGGAGGCGCTCTCTCTGGAGGTGTGGAGTGACCGGAGAGTCGGGGCGCTGGGAGGCGCTCTCTCTCTCTGGAGGTGTGGAGCGACCGGAGAGTCGGGGTGCTGGGAGGCGCTCTCTCTCTGGAGTGTGGAGCGATCGGAGAGTCGGGGCGCTGGGAGGCGCTCTCTCTCTCTCGGCGGTGTAGCAGCCCCAGGGGGTTCTCCTGCCTTGCTGTCGCGACAACAATGAGATTCACAGCTCTCGCATGTCGCAGAGCATATAAAGAGAAAATAGATTTCAGTTCTGTTGAAATGACCCAAACTACAAATTTGAGTCTCTGACCTGGCTGTCACATGCCCCATATTAACACTGTAGAGTACAGATGATAATGTAAAACTTTTAATGCCCATTCACATGATTTTGAAAAGTGGTGCAGCTTTAAAACTTTCCTGGGATTTCACTGTGAAATTCCCATACATTCAACCCTTCTCTGCCTGGGATGAAAACTACACGTGCAACAGTTGGATATTTTCATTTCAGATTAAAAAACTAAATTAAATTATTAGTCATGAACACGATTTATAGACATTGAAGTCTGGTTTGGTGGTGAATCGCCTGGGCTCAGTCCTGCAGTGCTCCAGAGAGGGGAGGCTGGGTCCAGGAGCACAGACAGTGCTCTGTGTTGTGTGGTGGTGTTTGCTCACCCTGGGAATGTCCAGGCTCCTTCTTTCACTCCCACATTTCTTACTCTCTTCAGTTACCTTAAATAATAGCGAAATATGGTGTAGTTCCACACGTCATCAAAAACTCAATCTGCCTTACTTTCCTCATTTGTCTATACATTCCTTTCAACAGGCTGCATCACCTGTCTCAAAAACCACACTCGATGTAGCAGTGTAACACAGGAGTGTTGCATCTCTGACTTATCCAGCATCGACCTGTAGAACTGAGAAGCTGCATGAAAGCAGTTGTCTTATTTTTCATGGTTTTAATTATGAGATATCACCGATTTTTCAGTTGCAAGCTGGGCGGCACTGAGGCAATTTCCTGTTCCTGTCAGTGCTTTTCTTTCTTCTGTTTGAATCTTACAGATGAATCATGGAAAAAATGAATTGCAATTCACCAAAATGTGACGCCACTACAGTGTCTCGAGCCACTCGGCCTCTGAGTCATTGCAGGGAAAAAGTGCTGCAATACTGGTACAACAGACCGAAATGAAGATTCTTGATCTGGAGCGTCTTACCCACACCTGCACTGCAGTATTATATTCTATACCTGATAAATAATGAAAACTAAAAGCAAGTATACAGTAAAAACTGCCTTGCAGCCCACATGCCTGGGGTTTTCTCAGTATAAAACTGAACTGAACCAGCGATTTTTCCGAAGTTGCGGCCGAGTGTGCCTGAGCTGGAGGTTCTGTTTCTCCTGTGAAGTCACTGAGACCTGCAGCTGTCTTGTAACGGCTGTCTGTGGACTGAGCAGGTGTTGTTACCCTGAGACACTGGGACTGCTCAGCCCCCAGCTCGAGCGCACACAGCTGCCTGATGCACCCCCACACAGTCTTGTCTTCCAGCGTGCGATCACCAAGCTGGTGGCCAGCTCTGACCTCTGTGACGAGTCTCGGCAGGTTTGTAAGACCATCGTTTGAAGGGGCGTTTTGTTAAAAGTGTATTTTCTATATATAGGAACAAGTCAAGGTTTATTCCAGTTGAAAACAGAAGAAAAGAGACACAACGTGTCAGCTGTGGAGCTTCTTCAGGTGTCAAGGGTTCCTGGGGGTTCTACCTGTTCTGTATACATGTGTACAAGGAGAGGAAGCCGGTGCTGCTGCCTCATTGTGCTTGGGTCCCAGGTTCGATTCCTTGTGGGATTCAAAGCCTGAAGCACCTTCACTGTGGAATATGCATGATCTCCCTGTGCTCATGTGGGTTTCTCTGAGTTCTCCAGTCCCCCCAGAAGACATACTGGACATCAGAACCTGCTGCATGGCCTGCTTTGTATCACTTTCTACTGTGCTTTATGAATTATTCTAATTAAAGTTCATTTGGACAGATAATTTAAACAAATGTTCCCTGAAATAAGTTATGTGGCTGTAGATTTATGTATACTCTATATAATTATATTCCGAGTAACTTAAGTTTGCACCCATGTCTACACTGGAGAGTTTGCTGGTGCAGAACTCTGCTGCCTGCTTTGTGCTCTGCAGGGTGTGAGCCCTCAGTCCCTCTCCACCTGACCCCCTCTCCGCTGGCTCTGGTGCACTGTGTGTCCTCACTCTGTGAGCCTTGTGTATCACCACCCCTAAATAAATCAGAGACTAGGCCACACTGGGGCTGAAAATCTCCTTTTTTGAAAGGCATCTCTGTGATTATCTTTTACATGTACTTGGTTTTGACTTTGATGTTTTAAAATTATTCTTACATGTGTTTTTTATGCTCTGAAATATCTTGCTTTTAAGTAAACTTCATTGTCTATTTAGAAGCAATAAAATTTGGGAACAATAAAAATGAGGTGGAAATGAAATTTTAAACTTTTTATGATTCATATTCGCGCTGTTCTCTGTACAGTAAAATAGACGCCGTCTTCAGATGATGTAATTATCATATAGTTGTTCTCTTTTGTTGTTCACTCGTAATATTTGGATATCTTTTCTCCTTTATTTGTATTATGTAAATGTTCAATAAAACTTAAAAAAATGGGAACAATATAGATACATGATATGTGGCTGCCCTCTAGAGGCAATTTCTATGTTAACATAGCATATAAACTAAAGAAGTAGTTCAGGTGGGGAGCTGCGTCAGCATGCGTAGGCTGCAAAGGAACAAGTAGTAAGTGTAAGCTTACACCCGAAACGTTGCGTTTTCTTTCTTCTCAGCATGGAATAAACCTATTTCTTGTTCCTAAACTAAAGAAGTTACTTTCATACACACAACGTTTCACTCACGCATTCCGGAGTCAAAAACAGATGTTTTTGTATGTAAACTTTCCTTAAGCATGTTAAATATCGTTATACATTACTTCAAATTGTAATATTCTATATTTTTATATTTTTGTGTTTAATACATTCGCCTGTGCACTGGAGGGTGACCGCCAGAATATTTCCTTTAAAACCAGCGATTTTTCCGTTGTTTTCTGGGAATAGTAATTTATACTTCACCGAGATCCTGTATTTCCCGAATGTAAATGACTACATCAACTTCAATTATGCACTGAAAAATTATTCCTTGTTAAAGGCGACACGGTAAGTGCATTTTCTTGGCATATAAAAGGTTCATGTTATATTATTTAAAATCCGGTTTAATTTTGTGATGAACCAGCACAAATCGATTTTCGACGCGACTAGTGCATTTATCTACCCACCCTTCCACTATCGGAAAGTCATTTAACTTCAAATGAAATAGTTGGCAACGATAATGTGATGTCCTGTGGTTTTAGGGAGCCCTGTGTCTCTTCTGCTCCATAAACGGCATCACCGTCTTCCATTGCGTCCTGCTTTTGTAATATTAATCTTTTTGGCGTCTTCATTATGATGACGCGATCATAAATGCGCCAGTCCCGTTAGCAATGATGTCATTCGTCATCAGACTGCGACGTATAGGATGATTTTGTTTGGTAAGACGAATCCCTTAAAAAAACATTAAGGAAAATTATAAATTATATATTTTTTAAAAAGGGATAAGGACGGTCACATTTGTTTTCTCTAAGGCAATTCTAGTATGTAGTTTCTGTGTTTTCCCCGCCAGCCTACTTATCTGGACTTCAGGGAAAAACCAGGGTAATATGACTCTCATCTTTTCGGACGTCTCTCCACAAATTAGAGCACCTGTAACTAAAGGCTCTGTCAACAGCAGCAGCTGGAGTACTTCAAGTCAGTCCTAGAACTAGGAGACCGTTTCAGGATGATAAATTTGGAGATATAGGCTTGTTGTTTCTTTTTGTTCCGTAGTTTGAACGAGCTGAAGTCTGGATATTCGGCACTACAGTTGAGTTTACAACACATTAGCATATCGGTTTTTTCTGATTTGATTCTGATTCTTGATTCTCATTTGTTTAAAGAAATCACAGTATCGTGGAAGTATTTCTAAGATGGAGAAAAGAGAACATTCGACTTTTTTTTTTACAAGTAAATCAAATGAGAGCTCTTGATCATACAATACACTCCAATTACACATAGAGACACTGGGTGCTGAGGCTGTCCTGTATTAAGATCAGAAAGTCCAGGGTTCTTTTTTCCTAATGATTTTTCCTCTGAATTTAAGAGAAAAAAATGATAGACATTCGTTGTTTGACGTCAGCAAGGCAGGAGAATAGATTTATGACTGAGGGGTCATGAGGATTCACAGACATACAGCTGTTTGTCATCAGTTAGACAGTGGAAGGTTCCATTGCGTTTCCAAATTATATCCTAGTGGAAACACATGTGCAAGCCAGCATAAATCCCAGCGCAGCGTTCCTGGAGGACTCTGCTTGTTACTTGTGATAAATAAGAACAAGCATCATTTGTCTCTGTGTATGAGAATTTGTTAATCAGATCAGGAAAAAGGTATAAAAGCATTTCAAAATGCCTTAATATCTCTTTGAGCATGGTGACGTCAATCATTAAGAAGTGGAATTCACCCAGACCAGCCTGACCATACTGAGCAGCCAGGCAGGGTAGAGGCTGGTTTGGGGTGCAGCTGTAAGGCCAGTGGTGACTACAGAGTTCAATGGCTGAGATAGGAGAAAATGCCCAACTGTGTCAACAATATTCTGGTCACTCCACAAAACTAGATCCTCATGGCAGAATGGGAAAACTCATCTCAAATCCCACATAGAGTTTGCCAAAGTACCTGAGTGATGCTCACATACAAGTGGCAAAATGTATTATAGTCAGACAAGATAGAATTGGAACTTTTTTGTCTAAATTGCAGTTGTATTTGCTGCCAGAGGTGCTTCCACCAAATACTGATATGCAATCCACAGATTTCAGCCTTTTCTCTTTAGTTTTTGCTGACATGTTCTGTAATTTGTACCCTTAAAAGTCTTGAGTTTGAGCATTCAGGTTTTGAATCAAATATTAAATGTTAAAATGTGCATGAAGCATTTGTAATTTCACAAAATGGGAGACCAGAGAAAGGGCTTGAATACTTTTGCAAGGCATTGAAAATCAAAGTTGTCTTGAACCTGGACACCTTGCAGTTGGATTGTCATTTCTTCTAAACTGGAAGCTGAGAACTGCTTTTGTGTTACAGCTGTGCAAAAGCCTACAACTCGTAAAACCTGGGAATGGATGAGAGAGCAGCACAGTGGGATTCTTACTGCAGACTGTTTCATGATAATGAAAAGGCACCCGTGTGGTAACTGATGCTCGGCCCTTTCTTTGATCGGTTTCCAGACGAGAGGCCATGGTGCACAGCTTCCTGATCCACACTCTGTGCCCGGTGGGGGCGCTCTCGGGCACGGAGAGTCGCGTGCTGTACTCCCGGGTTTTCGGTGCAGACCTGACGCAGACGGGGCCGGCTGGGGACCGGGAGCTGGAGTCGGAGGCCAGGCGACTGCTGCAGAAGGAGCAGCTGGCGGTTGTGGCGCGGTGAGACTGGGCTCTGACCTCTGAATCCCAGCATTTTCTTTTCCTGCTTGATCGAGTTCTCACATCGTGGTGAAGATGTCAGTGACATGTTGACACAAACACCCAAGTCTCTTTCATAAGTACCCTCTATTAGCTCAGCGTTTCCCAGTGTGAGTCTACACTGCCTACAGAAAGTCTGCACATCCTGTCCAGCGTAGCACATTTTGAGGCTGCAGGTGTATGTACATTTACATGGCCCATTTCTCTAGATTTTCATTTGTAATTACTTATCAGAATGTTTGAGCATTCATTTTTCACTTGGAGGTTGTATGTTACAATGACATAGGTAGGGCTGGGCGATAATTCGATAACAATAATTATCACGATATAATTTTCCTTGATATAATTTTAACAAAAGTTCGATAAATGTTCTATATATATGTTTATGCTTACGCACAAAATACTGCGCGAGTGCGCGTGCGTGTTGCAGACCGGGCAGCTAACGTGGTGGTGTTTACCCACACGGTGGCGGCTGACAGGATTGTAGTTAGAGTGGAGAAATGAGCGACTCTGAAGAAAATGTAGTGCTGCCAACGACCAGCTCGGAGGACGATGACGTTGTCGACAGAAAAGGTAATTCAACTTCGGTAATTTGGAGATATTTTGGCTTTTTACGATCAGACATAAAACAGAGCACTTTAAACTTTGTAGTCTGTCTGTCACACTGTTGCAGTCTTTGCAGTCTGTCTGTCACACTGCAGTATTTAATTTTTCTATTAAGATATTTATTTTGTAAATTTTACTCATGCATATTTTGACATAAAAAAAGACTTGAATACCTCAGATTTTTTTAATGTTTCTGCTGTTTGGCAAGTGTTTGTTGTGTTCTTAAAATAAAGAGTTGTTTAATTTACCAATTAACTGTCTGGTTTCTTCAGCTTTCACTCAGGAGAAAAAATCTGTCTTTAAACTTGAAAGAAATAATGATTTGACATTTATCGTGATAATTATCGATATCGACTGATATGAAAATTTTTATCGTGATAATGTTTTTGGCCATATCGCCCAGCCCTAGACATAGGCACTGTATATGTTTTTACTTGTATTTATATCATTGTTTATAATATTGTTTGCTGCTGTAGAAATCCTCCTAATCCTGACCTCCTTGGTATCATTTGCAAACTTGACTTGTTGTCTAACAATACTGGAATCTACAACATTGATATAAATTAGGATTCACTGATCCCCATGGTACTCCACTAATTACATCATCCTTTAACTGTACCCTCTGTTTTCTGTTTAATAACAAATTGTCAATACAAACTCTCACATTTCCCCGAATGCCTACGACCTTCAATATACGAAATAATCATTTATGATGAACTTTATCAAAGGCCTCCTGAGAATCTCAGTACACCATATCATGTCCCCTGTTTGTTGCACATTCAAAGAACACTTAACAAATCCATGTCTGATTATTTCCTGGGATACTATTTCAATATAGACAGACTGGTTACCATTGCTGTCTCGCAGCAATATGTCCCTGTGTTCAAATCCAAACCTAGGGTGCTGTCTGTGTGGAGTTTGTATGTTCCTTCTTTGTACTCATGGGGTTCCTCTGTTGGCTTTGGTTTCCTCCCACAGACATACTGTACTGATATGTTATTGGCTTCTGGGACTGGTGTTCTGTTCAGGGTGTGCTCTACCTTGCTTTCCGGGGTAGTCTCTGGTAGTCTCCCTACAACTTTTGATTGCATCAAGCAGTTAGAAAATAGTTAATATAATAAATTGTAATTAATAATTTATAAATAGAAGGATTATTTACAGATGGGTGTCTTAGCTTTTTCCAGTCTTAACATTAAATAAAAATGTAAAAATATATAATTTGTACTGCTTGCTACAAGGAGGACAGAGCTCACTAGACAGATGGGTGAGGAGTGTGTGTGCTCTGTGCAGCAGGGTGGAGCTCACCTGGGCTCTGTGTCTCAGGCAGGTGAGGAGTGTATGTGCTCTGTGCAGCAGGGCGGAGCTCACTTGGGCTCTTTATCTCAGGCAGGTGAGGAGTGTGTGTGCTCTGTGCAGCAGGGCAAAGCTCACCTGGGCTCTGTGTCTCTCAGACAGGTGAGGAGTGTGTGTGCTCTGTGCAGCAGGGCAAAGCTCACCTGGGCTCTGTTTCTCAGGCAGGTGAGGAGTGTGTGTGCTCTGTGCAGCAGGGCAGAGCTCACCTGGGCTCTGTGTCTCAGGCAGGTGAGGAGTGTGTGTGCTCTGTGCAGCAGGGCAGAGCTCACCTGGGCTCTGTGTCTCTCAGACAGGTGAAGAGTGTGTGTGCTCTGCAGCGTGAGGCAGCAGGGCGGCCAGGTTTGCATGAGACGGGCGCAGTTCTGGGGGAGGAGGAGGCGGCACTGCAGGAGGCGGACAGCGGGGTTCTGCGTCTGGCAGAAGGGGACCCCTTTCCTCGCGAGCACACAGTGGTGTGGCTGGGCGTGCAGGCGCTGGGCTTTGTACTGGTCTGTGAAGCCCATGAAAACCTGCTGCTTGCAGAGGGCACCCTGCGCAGCTTGGCACGGCACTGCCTGGAGCACTTACGCCTGCTGGGCACAGGAAGTGAGGTAGGTACTGGACCCATAGTGCTCTGCTCTGTAAAGGGACAGGTATTTCAGAAAACGTGCTTTTAGTGTTCTTGGGCAGTATGAGCTGACCTTCATCCAGGGAGTTGTAGCATTTTCATTAAAATTATATTCAGTGTTTTTAAAAATAATACACAGCATACATTTCTCACATGACTTTGAGCACTTCTGAAGTTCTCAAACGAGGTGGGGGGTTATAACATACGCTGTTATGTTATACTGTGATTCAACTGCAAAGAACAGGCAGATTTTACTGCTATATACCACATACAGCAGTTAAGGAAATGCTGACTATGGAGTGTGCATTTGTGTGTTAGTCTTATTTCTCCAGGGAAAAAATGTTTCATTAGCTAAGTCAATTTAGTCCCGTTCTTCCAGTTGGTTTCCTAAGATGTACTGGGGACCTTCTCTAAAATTTCACACCATATTTTTTCTATAATCCAACATTAATTTACAGAATTGAATGATATTAGAATTCATGCAGGTTTGTACAGGGTTTATTCATATTTTGGGAAACCCTATCCTACCAAGCCAAGTAGCTATATCCTTTGAAAAGAAAAGTTTTTTTAAATTAAAGGTGTTCACGTTCTTAAATTATTCCAAGAAATGTGTTTCAGTTCTGACTCCACCTATTTTTTGGATTTTGGGACGATATAAATAATAACTGATTAAAATAATAATACCAGTGCTTTTACTGCTTATTATAAATACTACATCTTAAGGGCTGTGAGTCCTTTGTTTACAGGTCAAGTACAAGGAATTCGCATAAAAAATGTGGTCGTCTGTTGAAAACAATATTTAGTGACTCTTTAATAAGTTAAAGAAAAGCATCCGTCTGAAATTGCTGTCCTTCTCGTCTAACAGTATCACCGGAATTAAATATGCAGATATAATGTGACACTTGAGAAAGGAGTAATCACTGTAGCGATGCGGTGGTCCCTCTGGTTCTTTGTAAGGTCTTTGTTACCGGCGTGGAATTGTGCAGCGCTGTGGGCGCTGTCTGTGACCCACTTTAGTCTTTGACGTTCAGTTTTAAGAAGGCTTCAGGTGGAAGTCTGAGCTGACCCAGCTAATCGCTAGGGACAGAACCGAAGTCCTGAAGATGCGAATAGTTTCACAGGTCAGACGCTCCTGAGAGACAAGGGGAGTGCTAGGGAGCGCGTGCAGCATTAAGCAGGTGAACTCTGGTGAAGGGTGGATTTATTTATGTAAATGTAAACGAGTTGTTAACCGCGTGAACCTTCAAATGGCGGAGGCGGATGTGGCTGTAGCTGAGGACAGAACCTCATTCCAGGTGCTGCTGAAGGCCGACCGCGTCGAGGTCCTGCTGCACCGGCTGCTGCCCCACGGCCAGCTGCTGTTCCTGAACCACCGCTTCAAGCACAGCCTGGACAAGGAGCTCGGCGCCTGCCTGACCCGGTGAGGCTGCTGCCCACAGCCTCCAGGACCGGCGACATCGGCCAGGGACCCGATCGCCGATCTCTTATCTTAATGGAATCTTATCAGCTAAGGGTCGACTCAACAAAAATAAAATTAACTGAACTGCCCTATTCTGAATAAAACCCCTCTGCCATTTACTGTTTTTTTTTCCCACATTAGAAATATTAGCTTGAACGATTCAAAGTGTTGGCTTTATTGTGTTCACAACTTCTCTATTAACATTAACAGATTATAGCCGTAACTGAAGAAATGTATATCTCATACCTGAACCCCGATATCCCTGCAGCCCGCAGTCATGCGAGAAAGGGCCGAGCCTCTAGACCAGCGAGGGACAGGCTGGTCTCTGAGGGGACTGTAGGAACAGCCAACCTGACGCTAGCCTCCACTACCTGGAAATCTTTACATGGGGTGTCACTCAATTCTTGGATTATTGGAGAGGTGTAGATCACACATTAACACACGGGTGTTAATGAGCGATGTGTGTTTGTATAAAAGGGGCTTTCGCAGTGTAATAAGTGAATGGCTTTAGGGAAGCAGGCAGGTTGAGGTGATTTCTGTTACTAGTAGAGAGAAGAGAGCTTTTCTTTATGGCTTAATGTCTACAATAAATCCTCCCACACTGTACAGTGTCATCCTTGTGAGTTTTCATGCACTCAGATCCATTGAGCCACCATGTCTGAGTGAAACAGGTTGGCTCTATGTGAGCCTTGTCCCCAAAGAGACACTGACTCTGTTTCAAAACAAGAATTTCCATCTTTTTGTTATATAATATTTTAATTCCCAGATTTGGAAGATAGCAAGCCGATTTTGGCTGAATTGGTCTTTCTGCAGAGTCTGAACTTTGCAGATTAATATGTGAAGTTAAATTTCTCAGTGAACGTCTTTATACTTAGTGTCCACAAGAGGTCAGTGTTTGACCATTTCTTTCCTGAAATGGGAGCTGTGGATGCAGAAATAACAAATGGCCTAAATTGTATTCCTTGTGTAAATTCTTTGAGTCATGTTTTTCTAATTGTATCTTGAGATTCATACTAAATGGATCCATGATTTTTCTTTATGTTATCAGATATCATAAAAACATCAAACTTCCAAGCGAATTCAGAAGCTTGATGGAGACGGTGTCTTGGCCTGGACATGCATGGCCACCTCTGGAACTGGCTCACTCATCTGTATTGATGATGTGACTAATGATCACAGCAGCAGAATGAATTTTGAACTTTATACAAACATTTTGTCTGCTTATGTATATTGTTATTTTCATCCATATTGATCTTATCACTAATACAAATTGTTTTACAGTAAAGCAAAAATAGCAGTTTACATACCCTCCAAAAGACTATATATAACAGGAGGAGAGGGCCTGCCCTGTGGCTCGGCTGCTCACCTGGAGACCCTTGAGGGTGGACTTGCGTGCTGGTGTCTGTTAGCGATGTGATGGTTGTCCTGACCTCATCTATATGGGCCAGACTGAACCACACAAAAACTGAACTGTGTTTCATGAAATGTTTTAAAAACTGATTTGATATCTGAGAGCTGATCAGATCACAGAGGGCCTGTGCCATCGTACCTGCATAACCTTTGCTTACTGTCTTTGCCAGACCCTGAACCAGCCCTTGAATTGGAAAGCTGGTAAATTAAGCTGTTTATTTGTGTAATATCAGTCTTCCTACCGAGCTGTGGGGTTGCTTTCCTTTTCTAATGTTGTGAGGACGGTCTATGACGAAACCCTTCCCAGAAGCCATGTTGTGCTCCTTTCACATGGCAGGGAGTGGCGGTCCCGAGACACCTGGGATGTCAACACTCGGATCCGATCTTGTTTTTTCACAATCCAGAGTGATCCAGCGTAGAAACACAAGAATGTTTGCTAACAACAGGAGGCTATTTTGTTTATCTAGCTTGTTTCGTAATTAGTAACAAATTCATCCAAAGATCTCATGCAGCTGTACCTTAAAAGAAGCCAGGGTATTGGCTGGGCAGCTTGCTCCAGACTCCAACAACCCTTTGTGTAAACAAGTGACTCCGTCCATTTCTCCTTGTACCCTCTGGTCTGTGGTTTATTGGTCTGAAGAAAACCCCTTGGTTGACTTAGTCGAGGCCTTTGAGGATGTTGAACATGTGAATCAGGTCTCCTCATAGTCTTCTCTGTTCAAGACTTAAAATATTCAGTTCTTTTATTCTGTCAGTGTAGGTCATTTCTTTGAGCTTAGGATTGCATCCAGTTGCTCTTCTCGGGGACAAAACAGCAATATCATTTCGTTTCGTGAGGATCAAAATAGTGCACAGTGTTCTGATAGTGGTCTTACTAATAATGCATTGTTAAATCAACATCCCTTGATTTAAATTCATTCTGTTTGCCTTTATTATTGCTTTCCCACCTAACTGGGTTGAACATTACTTATAGACTGTTTTACTCAAGGAAATGGTGTTGGTTTGAAAACTTTTGGAAGGCAGATCAGTGAACGAAGAGGACAAAGCAGAGCTCTAGTGGTTCGCTTGGGAGAAGATGTGCACAAATGTTTACACAGCTGTGCTCTCCTGTCTCCTGTGAAAGGTCAAGAGATCCAGATATCTCCTCACTGAGGAAGCAGCCCAGCTAGCTGCGCAATGACTCCCCGCGCCAGAGGCTCGATGAGGCCGGCAGTGTGTTTGCACATGGGATGAGCTCTGTGATTATGTTCCAGCTACTGAAGACCCTCCCCCTCTCCTCGAAGGCTTTGCTCTTCATTGCTTCACACACAGGTCTTGCTCCTCAGCTGGGCTTTCAGTTTCTGCCAGCGGGCAGGGAAAAGTCACCCAGTGCGTTAAAGTTTTCTGTTATTTGTCACACTTCCCTGTGCTGATCAGATGGGCAGCATTCCAGGATTACGCTCATCTTCCTCTTCCTTATTTCCCAGATATAACCTCTTTTAACACAATTGGTTACATAGTCTCGTAGCACGCGATCCTGTATAACACAGTATACAATTACATAGTAGCCCTTGTATCCAGAATTCTTCCAGTCGAGTTCAAACTATTTCTGAATGTCCTTCTTATAAAATACTGCAGCATTAGTAGAAAACTGTGTGCAAAGTTCACTGAGACCTTCTGAAAACACACATACTCTTAATTACTCTGGCAGTCTGGTGACTTCAGCAGGTCAAAAACTGGAAGAGTCTGGTGCAGCAGTTGGGCCGCAGAGATGAGACTGCAGAACAGGACAGTGTGAGCCAGTTTGTCATTGTGGGTTGAAGAAAACCTTCCAGTCGGAATGAGTGTGGGAAAAAGAATCGCCTTTATTCAGCCAAGTGCATTTCATGTACAAGGAATTTACTCTGGTGTGCTTGGTGCTATAAGTATCTTTCTTGAAAATTAATATTTAAAGTATTGTGCTTGTCACTTTAAGAAATGTGGAGCAAAGTACCAGTTCTCTGGCGCAAGGATTTGTATTTACATCTTTACACATCATTCACCTGCAAACCTCAAAGAGGGGATTACAATGTCACAGATCCTGTGATAAGCAGTTTTTGCCTCAATTTAATGAGGATTCAAACCCATAACATGAGGTGTCAAATCCATAACTTAAACAACGATCTAGATTCAGTGGTGAAGTTTGAAGCCGTGACCGAGGGGTAAGAAAGACTTGGAGAAGCCTGTGTGCCGCTGGGTCTGTGTGAGGCGTCTGACTGCAGGAATGGGTGTGGGGGGCACTAGGTCTCGAGGGCTGTGGGATGTTAAATTGCATTGATGGGCGAGTGGCACCCTGGGCTGACGCAGTTTCAGGTCTTGCTCTTCATTCTCAAAAGCCCAAGGCAGGCAGCTGAAGAAGAGTTTGGCATCATCTTCCTCTCCCCCTACCTGACACTGTGCTCAGAGAAATCAGGGAGGGGGAGAGCATGAGGGAACCAGGTTGTTCGGGCCGACCTGGACCAGAGAAGAGGACAGAACTGCCAGGCTGCAGTACATTGGGATATGTATTCGATAGCGGGGGTCCAGTGGGGTACTTGTGTTGGTCCAGAATGTGTGTTGTTTGGAGTTTGTTTTGTATAATGTGCTCTGGGTGTTGGATAGAAAGTGTTAATAAAAAGGACACTTAACCAATACTAGACTCTGTTGCTGGTCTCAGCGTGCACTGGTGATTCTGGGAGATCAATAAAACCTGTGGCAGCATTCACACCCTTTATAATTACTGGTGGGCATAGTTGTCTAAAAAGTAAAAGTTATTCCAGAAATTAGCCCTACTCATGACATGAGTTTTAGGTGAAATCCTGTTGTTTAGAGGCTTGTGAGAAGTTCACCTGCCTGTTGCTGTCCTACTGAGGGATTACAGAGATGTTAGTTAAAAAAGCAAAGAACAGTTTAGGATTATTTTTTTTTGTATAATTTTCTTGCACTGCAAAATAAAGAGCTCCTACGGATGTGTTTCAGTCTGTTTTCATAAGAAAAGACTCAAACACAGTTCCTGTTCTGTGGGAAGATCGGGCTGTGTTTTGTCAACTTTGCTATTTGCCATCCATAAAAATGAAATGAAAATGCAGGGAACTTCTGTTGATCTATTTAAAGAATTTAAAGAATTATCTATTTTTTAGAATTATCTATTTAAAGAATTACTAAAGATAACTATATTGGAAAGGTGGTGTCAGTCAAGCATGGTTCACATTAATGTTGATAAAACCAAGGGCTACTTGTGATAGTACTCTGTTAGATTTTCAACCTCTCTCTCTTATTAATCAGACTCTGGAGGTGTTTCAAATACCTAGAAACAGTAATAGAAGAACATTTAAACTTTGCAGAGAATACCAATTGCATTTTAAATAACGGTAGTCAGCGTATATTTTGATCAGGAAGGTGAAGGGGTTTAGGGTGATAGAGTGTTGCTAGAAAGCATCCTTACTTTGGGTATTATGGTATGGTATTTTAACTTGAGCATTAAGAGCAAAGGGAAATTGGTCAGAATTGTTAATACTGCAAGTAAAAAAACTGACCACCGACTGAAACAGCTTAAAGAGCTTATTATACTGCAGTTCAAGGAAAGTTCATCTTATTGTTGATGATTTCTCCCACCCTCTTCATTCCCATTTCCAAGTGTTACCTTCGGGGAGACAGTTTAGGAAGCCTGTGGCCAAGACAAATGTCTATACGACTCTTTTGTTCCTTGTGCAATCTGTATATTAAACGCAGTTAAGTGACTGTTTGCTGTCTGAAGCTATTGCGTTAGTGTAATGATAATATTATATGTGCGGAGAGAAATATGTGTGCGTGGATATATATGTATTGCTGCATGTCTTGGACTATTGTTTTTTTAATGTGTATTTACTTTAATTTGTATTTGTTTTTAATGTGTATTTTCTATTGAGTGAAAATTTCTGCTGTAGACTCAGCTTTCTTCCTGTGGTGGGCCCAGTTAGAAGACAAAATCTGTAACATGCTGAACTGAGTGTGAATCAAATTTAAAAATAAAGACTTGAAAAATTTGAACTGAAAACATGGATGTTTTTTAAACTGAACCAATAATTTGCAGAGTTACTGATATAGTGTGATTATTGTACAAACACACTCCTCTCTGGTTTCGCAGTAATGTGATCGGACTCTCATTTTGTCTTTTCTCTTCTGATAAGGTGCCATAAAACTTAATGTCCCACTCCATCAGCAGGGACAACCTCTGATCATTTTTACAGCTAACATTATGCCCAAAAGTCCTGTGTTAACATGAATTGGATATAATTTCAATTCCCTCTGCCATTTTTGTCTGGCCCTTTGAATGTCAAACAGGAGTGAAAGTAAAAACAGTCTGAAATTGCCTCTGAAATGTTAGGAAGGATAATGTTTCATCTATCTGTGCCGTAAGTGTACAGAAAAATGACACTATTATTGTGGGACATGTAACTTAAGAACAAAGTGTTTTCAGCATGCAGAATGGAAACTCTTAGTGGTAAGAAGCAAATTTTCTCTTCATTCCTGTCATTTTTTTCATTCAGCATCCTAAGACTAAGACAATGAGCAATTTATAGAACCACTACAAATTAACACTTTTTTAGCAAGAACTCTCCAGCACACATCTGAAATAGCCTTTCTGATGTGCTTTTTGTGTTTATTAGATGGTAAATGATGGAAGTTCATGAAAGGCAAGAAAGAGGAGGCAACCTGTATATTTTTCTTGCATGTACATCTTCTATCTAAATGATAAACTGAGAGGTCAGCTGAAAACAGTCCTATATCTGGGGGTTCCCCGGGTGTTGCTCCTGGACCTTCCTGTTGTGATTGGGGTGGCAGTACTCAGCAGCAGCACTGTTAGGAAAGGGAGCCATGTTACCCTGAAGGGCCCAAAACCACTTATTCCTGAATCGGAGGGTCTCCAATCCCGATTGGAGATCAAGTAAAGACCTACAACATACAGTAACTGCAACAGCAGAATGAACTTAGATTTCAAACAGTGACCCACACAGTTAGGACAGCATTACATTACACACGCCGTCATCTTTCAGAACACAACAAATCACTTTCTTTCTGTAGGGTTTGCTCTAAATTTGAATAAGCTCTGTACATGCAGAGGATGACAGACACTGGTTGTGTGCAATGTTTGCAGCTTTGCAGCATTTCAGAGCAACTGGAAGCTGGGAAATAAGCTGTATCAAAAATACTTGAACTTGAACTTTATTGCCATATGTAACCGGTACATGTACTGGTACAATGGAATTCTTACTGACAGAAAGTCTCTTGATTGTTAAAACAAGTGTAAAAACACAAAGTGCAGACAGTGCATCAAGACAATATACAAACAAACAGTAGACAATGTACAAGTAAACAAGTAAACAGTTTGAATGTAAACAATGCAGACGTGTAAACAATGACTGGAGATGTGCAATAAATAAGAAATCATAATGAGGTAGATGGTGTAGCTGTGGTCCGAGGGGGATGGCTAAATGTGTTTGCCAGTCGCACTGCTTGTGGATAGAAGCTATTGAGGAATCTGGTGGTAAGTGTCTTGCATCTCTTGCCTGAGGGCAGTGGTGTGAAGACCTCATGCCAGGGGTAGTGACTATCCTCTGTGAAGGCCAGAAATCTACCACAGCAGCGGTCCTCATAGAGTTGTTTAATCTTGGTGAGACCACAGCCGATGATCTTCTGGGCCATATTGACCATTCTCTGCAGTGCCTTCCTTTCTCGAGAAGAGTTGTTGCCATACCACACGGTGATCCCGTTGGTGAGGACGCTCTTGATGGTGCAGCGGTAGAAGTTCACCAACACAAGTACTGGCATCCCCCATCGCTTGAGGCACCTCAAGAAATAAAGGCGCTGCTGACCCTTCTTCAAGATAGAGTCAGTGTTCACAGTCCAGGTTAGATCATTAGAAATGTGAATTCCCAAAAATCTAAAGCTGGTGACTGTTTCCACTTCCGTTTCATCAATACTATTGTATTATGTTCTATGGAGATGAGTATGTTGGTCCTAAAGACATGTGCAAAGGCATTCCTCTCCTAAACACAACGTAACTAAGAAGGACGTTCTGAGGTATAAAAACTGTTTTAAATGTTCAGCCGAAGTTACTATTTTAGGCGGCCCTTTTAACCACTCCAAAGGGCCATTTTCATTAAAAAAATCAGTCTTTTCAAAACTTCACTGAGCAGCGCAGTGACTTCTTGCATTCCTATATTCCTACGGTGTTAGGAAATAAACTGACAAAGGTCCACTCAGCAAGTTCTGTCATACATAATAACATTCTGGTTACAGTATATAAGGCTGCAAACTTCATTTTACAGGATGCTACTGGTCCTGCTTCTAGAATCTGCATAGGTCTGAAGATAATCATGGAGTCCTAGTGCCTTTGTTTGGTACATTAATGTAATATGTAATAAACACTAAGATATCAGCCTTGTGCTCTTGTAATCTAGTATTGAATGTATGTTATCTAGAAATACTGGGCTGTAAAAAACTTTCAAACAATGCCAGTTATATAAAGATGCTGTCACGCCCTCTGCAGCCAGAGGGCGCTCCTTCTCTGTCCTGTCCCTGGTTTCTGGTCTGCTGTCCTTCCGGTCCCTCTCTTTCCCTTGGGCTATTTATTTCCGGGTCTTGCACTCTGTCCTCGCTCAGCATTGACGTTCGGATGTCCTGAGACCCGCCTAGCACCAGGGCGCCCCACGTCCGCTCCCTGAGGGCATGCACTAATGAGCCCGGGCCTTTTTCCCGTCTCGCCGCTACGCATATGGGTCTTTTTCCGCTCTCCGGCTCCCCACGGTTAGTCCCTTTGGACGTCCGTGACAGATGCTGTATTCAATAACTACAAACAGATTGATTGCAAATCGATCCACAGTTTATAAAGAGATTAATCCAGGCCTGAGGCATCATTACAATGTCATGTGTAGTGGCCACCCAGCTGGCTCAACCAGCATTGACACTTGCCTGAGTGCGGGGCGAGCTCTACGAACACGGGTTTGAGTCTGGGTAAGGGGCTATGATTCCACCAAGGCCAAGAGGCTGGAAGGTGCATTTAATGGATAAGTAACTACAAGCCACAGTTGAAAAACACACAACTCCAAAATCAGGTGATATGACAAAAATAACTGGTGATTCTAATGTATATAAAAAATAAATGTCATATGGTTTCATAGGACCCAAACAGTAATCCTATTAATGAGATTGTAAAAGCACAAACCTTCTGATGTTTCCTCCGACCTTAACACACAAATTCTTGTTCCCTTATTGTCAGTACAACTTAAATTCTCAAGGAATTAAGACTCTGGAGAGTCCAAGTGTTTAGTCATAAATTTAAGTCATAATATTGTCATATTCAATGTTCATTAATGACACACATTTTTATCTCTTCAACATTAGATTTAAGATCATCTTTCTTTGCAACACAGATTATTTTTAATGATAAACTTTTATGGTACTGTCTTTCAGAAAATATTCAGTGGAAATTTAATTTTGGTGCATCCCCTACTCCTTATGGCTTCTGTGCTGTGCTCACGATCTTACAGGCAGAGTGCTGTTCTTTCTGCGCTCAGACCCAACTGTTTAGGAAAGTTTGATCACTTACAGAGCCATGGCAAAATCAATGACTTGTTTTCTCACAAAATATTGGATTAACTAATATTCAGTATAGAGAAAACATTTAAGCATATTATATTGAAGAAACCTGTGAGTTTGAAAATAGTGAAGTTCTGCAAAAGATTTTAAAATATTTGGGCATGCTGTGTTTAAGACAAATATTCCCTTCAGTAATATCTTGCTTGAATATCTTTAACATGAAGAAAATCAAATGCACTCTGCTTAGGAAGTGCACTGCTTCAGCGCTGAGAACTGCCATTGGGTCCTTATTGGAACTATAGTCCTGAGCATGACAGGGCTGTGGAGCGTGTATGCAAATGAGTGTGTATGTATGATATTGCACTAATACTAATTCACTGGTTACATTTGCCAAAGAGCCAAATAGCTCTCCATTCTAAAGGATCCTAAAGAGCTTCACACTCAGGAGAGGAGCCACTTCTCCTAAAGCGTAGCCCTACCTGCTGACACAAGGCAGCCGAGTCACTCAGTGGGACTCTGGAACAAGCTGCCCAGCCATGCTGTTGAATCTGATATCCTGGCATCTTTCAGGAAATGCCTGGATGAGATCCTTGATTCAATTAACTATCAAATGGGCTAGATGTGTCAAATGACTTCCACTTATTTGTAATTTTTCTTATGATTTTATTCTGAGTGAGCAGCACCACTGCACAGTAGATCAGGTGGAGGAGTGAGAAATTGCTTCACCACTGTAATTAAGGGGGCCGCCAGCAGCCATGTCACCCTGCAACTTACAATTGGCAACCCACTGAAGCTAAGCAGGTGTGAGCCTGGTCAGTACCTGGATGGGAGACCTCCTGGGAAAAAGTAAGGTTGCTGCTGGAAGAGGTGTTAGTGAGGCCAGCAGGGGGCGCTAATGCCCCAGTATAGTGACGAGGACACTATACTGTAAACAAGCGCCGTCTTTCGGATGAGACGTAGAACCGAGGTCCTGACTCTCTGTGGTCATTAAAAATCCCAGGGTGTTTCTCGAAAAGAGTAAGGTTTTCGAGCGCCCAGCGTCCTGGCCAAATTTCCCATGCCTCCTAATAATCCCCCTCTATGAATTGGCTACATCACTTTGTTCTCCTCCCCCCCCAACGGCAGGCGGAGCGACGCGCCGGTTGGAGTATTCTCGGTCGCGTTTAATGGCAACATCTGCTCAAAGATTTGGTTCAAACCACTAAATGGAGACGGGCCTGCCGACAAGCAGACCCTGCTGATGCGGGATTAACGCTAGGATGAGAGAGACTGTAATTAAGGGGACCATTAGGAAGGCCAGATTGTGGACACACAGATTCTATACTCACAACACTGCAAATGAGATACTTACCAAGCCCTGAGTCAACAAATGTATACTGTCTGCCTGAATCTAAGGTGGCTAACATTGAGTAGGCAGGCTCCTAGCAAAGGTAAGTGAAGTTCATGTTTGGACAAGAGAACAGAAACAACATAAAAAGGCATGAAAAGCATTAAATGACAGTGGCAAAAGCACTGAAGGGCAGGACTCAATCAGAATCCCTCCTGCACTATGTGAGTGTGAACACCTGGAAATGGAAATCTTTCAACACAGCACATGGCTGAGGACAGACTTCAGCTTTCGACCACTGGAATCCTTCCTATGGTGAAAACCACATGTGCAGTCATGATCAATCTCAATTGAATAAGAGCATAGAAAGTCTGGGAACACAGCACCACAATGGTGCTTTAGTATGGAAACTGTGGTCCAGAGGGAAGAGCTCGTCCTAGCTGGTCTGCTGAAGCTGACAGGCAGGCAGAGGCAGCTGGAGCTGGAGACAGAAGTGGACTTGAACAAGACCACCAGCAGCAGGACGAGATGGGAAGCCGGAGTGGGTATGAGACATGAAGCCGGAGTGGGAATGAGATGGGAAGCAGGAGCAGGAGGAGATGCGAAGAAGGAGTGGGAATGAGATGGGAAGCAGGAGTGGGAATGAGATGGGAAGCCGGAGTGGGACTGCACAAGACCACCAGTAAGCAGGACGGGACTGGACAAAAGTCAAAGAGTGACTGACAGCAGCTCAGTTACCAAGCCCCGAGCAGTGGTGTTGCTTAGACACCGTGCTCATCAGAGTTCATGGGCGGCAGTGAGGAGACAGGGAGCTGAGATCTCGGACCCACCCAGGTGTAACACAAACCTCTTGAGGGTCCTGAGATCGACATGCTGTTTGCAACTACATGCACACCATGCATTGAGTTAGTTCTGCCCTCCTCATTTGAGACTTATTCTCTCAGGTAATAAAGACAAATTCAAGTTTGAAAACGATAACTTGCCTGAACACAGACTTGCCTGTCCTAGGGGAGGGGAGTCCCTTTCTTTTTGAGTGTGAGATCAGTGGGTTTGTCCTGCAACGTTTCTTGCAGTACTTAGTGATTATAGCAGAGCTCCTTAGATCAATCATGTAACATGGACAGGAAAGTAGTTGAGAAGCAAGTTATGTGAATAAAAAATACATTTAACAGCATGTAGGAAGATAAATAGACACCCTGATTATGACACAAAATGAATCCTTGCTTTAAAGTTAAATACTGTTAAAAAACCAAATGAGGGTCTCATTTTCAGTTGGTGCTTTTTAGTCTAACCTATTACCTAACGTATTAGGGAAAATAGAATCTAGCCTGAGGTGAATTTAATACTAAGCCAATTTTGGCACATTCATGTATATGTGAGAATGTATATGTGAGAAAACAGAAACAACTTAGTGTAAAATATAATACAATTAATTTGCCTTTAACAGCACTTTGTGTGTGAGTTAATTAAGACAGATTCCAGGCCTGAAACACAGTTTGGAAAGTGACTGAAGCAATTAGAACATTAATCTCTTATCCCAGGGAAGTCTCTAACAGGGGTAGGAAAAGCAAGGCTCAGATGTTTTTTGAGGAACCTACATTTTTGTGTGGAAGAATAATTACTGAACATAGTGTTTCAGGACTTAAAGGACAAAACGACTAAAATATTTTCATAGCCTCTTTAGTCTGAAGGGAGTGTCCCACGCTGACAGGCTGAAGGAACTGAGTTTCTTTAGTCTGAAGGGAGTGTCCCACACTGACAGCCTGAAGTAGCTGAATCATTTTAATTTTTAACAGAGAAAACTACAACGGGACCTGATAAAAGTATTTAAAATCCTCAAAGGCATGGACAAAGTCACTGCATACTGAAAAATGAACCAGAGGACACAAGAGAAACTAAATGGAAGTGCATTTAAAATGGAAAGCTATGAGCTCTGAGCCCGGATGAAGCCTGCTAATACACCCTCAAACAAGAAATTTCAGATTGCCTTGTTTCATAACTGAGTCTCCAGCTCCTCACTAGAAATTATATTTGTTCTCAGTTGACTTGCCTGGTAAATTATTGGTAGGATAAAAAAAGTTCTATGATTTAATTTTAAGAAAATGTATGACTCAGACTATATATCTTGATAAATATTCAACTATTTCTGCTCAACCCCCTTTACGTAGGAAAACATAAAACTGCAAACTGGCCAAGTACTACAGGGACTACAGAGAAGAAAAGAAACACAACGTTTCAGCTGTGGAGCCTTCTTCAGGTGTGAGAAAGAGAGGGAAATCCAGATTTCGGCTCCACAGCTGGGAACATTTAGTTTATTTTCTTCTCTTTTCAGCTGGAATAAACCTGTACCCTGTCTAATCAGGCCTGTTTCTCCCCTGAGACAGATGCTTAACAGACTGTGCTGGTCTGTGTCCCCAGCTCCTTGCCATGACAATGGAGGATCAATGGGAGTCATAGTGATTCACATTGGTGATTGAGAGCCATTGTGGTCATAAAGAGGGACAAAATATGGCGATTATGTGGCAGTTCTATACTAACAAATATCAAGGCAGTGTACCTTCTGTTGTTTAACAACAATGCATTATGAACGAAATTAAATGGTTTAATTGGCTTTAAAATCATTTCAAAATAATAGTTTGCTTTTTTTGCTACAGTTGATTTGTTAATCATTTTTAGGTTGATAAGAATAACAAACACACACTGACCTACACTGAACCAGAAATTCTGTTTAGTTCAGTTGTCTTTAAAGTTATGTTCAGTTATATAACTCTATGACTGAGGGAAATGTGATTCTCTTTAGGCCATGGAAATTACATTGCCTATAAAATAACATAGATAAACGAAACAATTGAGCTTCCTGATGTATGAGAGGCATCAGTTCACAATGTATAGAGCATGAGATCGCCAGTCGTTTTTCTGCTGTAATTATAAGAGATGTTTCATGACAGCAGTTGAAAAAGACAGCAGATTTTGATATGATATGTTGAGTAAGGGAACTAATTTGCACGTTCGATGAGGTGTTGGGTGAGTGTCACGTGGAGCTCTGTTTCAGCTTAATGCAGAGCTATGATCACATTTGCGAGAAACAAGATGTGGGGGTATGTTGCCTGGAGAGTGATTTTGATGGTTATTAGAACTATTTTATACCAGTTCTCTTCACCAGGGTCTCCGGGCTCCCAAAAGAACACCAGTAATTCAATTTTATTTGAAAGTGGTAATTGAAAAATTAAGGCAGTGAATGGGTGAAAATAGACAAGACCATTATGCTAATTAAACTCATAAAACCTGATTTAAAATGTTTTAACTTCTGAAACCTCAGCATTAGGACCTTTCTGAGGTTCATGTGAAATGAATTAATTGTAGGTATGATATATTGTAAATATACTGTATTGTAGGTGTGGTATATTGTTAATCTAGTGTGTTGTAGGTGTGATATATTGTTAATCTAGCATGTTGCAGGTGTGATATATTGTAAATCTACTGTATTGTAGGTGTGGTATATTGTTCATCTAGCGTGTTGCAGGTGTGTTATATTGTTAATCTAGTGTGTTGTAGGTGTGGTATATTGTTAATCTATTGTGTTGTAGGTGTGATATATTGTTAATCTAGTGTGTTGTAGGTGTGATATTTTGTTAATCTAGTGTGTTGTAGGTGTGGTATATTGTTAATCTACTGTAGTGTAGGTGTGATATATTGTTAATCTATTGTGTAGTAGGTGTGGTTTATTGTGAGTGTAGTGTGTTGTAGGTCTGGTAGTCTTAGGTCTAATATGTTCTAGATCTGGTATGTTTAAGGTCTAGTGTGTTGTCAAAATCACGTTCCCAGTTTTGAGAGCTGGATGGAGGTTGATGAGATGATGCGGGACTGCTGCATCGTTTGACCAGGCTGCAGCACTGACACTGTCATCAATGTACACTTGTGGAAGTCAGAAGCAAAGCTGGTATAGGAGGAGAAGAAGCATTCTTCTTCCCAGCTGACAAAGATGTTGGTATAACTTGGTCCTGTTCCGGAACCTGTGGCAAATCTGCTGACCTGATGGTAGAAAAAGTTGTTGAAAGCAAATTCATTCAGTGTGAGAACCAATACAGGTAGTCTTACAAGGGTATGGGCTGAGTGTGTGCTTGTGACCATCAAGAAACTTAAAGGGTTACGTTCCTGAAAACTCCTGTGGTAAATACATTTGCTGCTGACAAATTTAAGACTTCATGGAAAAACAGGGATTAGGGGAACTGAAGTTAGTATTGATGATGATGATGATGTTATCCGGTCAGTCGGATCCGACTCTCGGCGATTCTATAGGCCATCTCTCGCCACGCTTTCCGGTCTTGGACTTTCCCTTTCAGCTGTTCTATGCCTAAGCCAGTGTCCGTTTTGATGGCGTTGACCCACCGCGTTCTTTGGCGGCCTCGTCTTCTTGTTCCACTGACCATTCCAAGCATCATTGCTTTCTCCAATGAATCTGATCGCATCACGTGACCAAAATAAGTGAGCCGGAGACTGGTGATCTTTCCCTCAAGCGAAATTCTAGCTTGATGCGCTCCAGAACCTCTTTATTGGTGACCCTTGCTGTCCATGGTATCCGTAACAGTCTTCCCCAGCACCATAGCCCGAAAGCATCCATCCTCTTTCGGTCAGCTTTTTTCAGGGTCCAGCTTTCACACCCATACATTGATATGGGGAACACAATAGCATGGACCATTTTGCATTTGGTTGTGAGGCTGATGTCTTTGCTCTTCCAGATTTGGTGCATGCTCAGCATCGCACTACGGCCTAACGCAATTCGTCGCCTGATTTCAGGGCCGCAGTCTCCAGTTCGGTCGATAATGGATCCCAGGAAGCAGAAAACCTTGATGCATTCGATCTCTTCACTATTGATGGTTATTTTGACTGCTCCATTTCCAGCTGTTGTCATGATCTTTGTCTTTTTGATGCTGAAACATGTGGCTCAGGGTCGCTAGTGCTTGCATACAACTCTTCCGTGTATTCTCGCCATCTGCTTCTGATTCATTGCTGGCCAGTCAGGACCTTCCCGTTCTTGTCTTTGATTGCTCCTTTGCGGGCAGTGAAAGAAGTTTGAATTTTCTTGACCTGCGCAAAGAGATTTCTGGTGTGACCTTTTCGACAGTCCTCCTCCATTTGCTTGCATTGCTGATCCCAGTATGCTTTTTTGTCCTTCCTTGCTGCCCTTTGAAATTCCGCGTTTAGCCTCCTAGCCTTGTCTCGGTCCCCAGCGGCTTTGGCTGCTCTTCTTTGATCGGCGACTTTGATGGTTTCTGCCGACAGCCACTTGCTCCTTTTCTCTAGTTTCTTGTATGGTATGTGTTCCTGCGCTTTTTTGATAATCGTGGATTGGAATTCCTGCCACAATTCGTCCGGCTGTTTGTCTTCATTGCCAAGCAGTTTGAATCTGTTCTTCACTGCGACTGCGTATGAAACAGGTATCTTGGAGACATCAAAACGCTTTGATGGAGCATTCTTTTTGATGTTGCAGAATTTCACCTTGATGGTGGCTACAAGCAGTTCGTGGTCAGAACCGCAGTCAGCACCAGGGAAAGTTTTGATGGCGAGAACTGAACTTTTCCAGCGTTGACTGCAAAGAATGTAATCTATCTGATTGCGATGCTGTCCATTGGGGGCTGTCCAGGTGTACAGACAGTGTTTCGGTTGCATGAACCATGTATTTGAGACCCTGAGATGGTTTTCATGACAGAATTGGGCCAAACGATCACCAGCTTCATTCCTTTCGCCCAATCCACGCCGGCCTATGATGTTCGTCTCTTCCTGACTGCCGACCTTCGCGTTGAAATCACCCATGATATAAATGATATCCTTTTTGGTCACTTGTTCCAGTGCTTCGTCGATTTTGGCATAAAATCGTTCGCTTTCATCTTCTGGAGCATCTGTTGTTGGAGCATAGACTTGTAAAACAGTGACATTTAACGGCTTTCCACAGATATGGATGGCCATTATGCGGTCGCTGATGATGGTATAGCTTTCGACTGCATGGGCTATGTTCTTGTGTGCTATGAGAGCCACTCCGTTTCTTCTAAGTTCTTGATGCCCAGGATAATACACTGAAAAGTCATCCAATTGGAAGTGGCCGTTATCTTTCCAGTGTAATTCACTGATTCCAAGCAAATCTATGTTGAGTCTGATCATTTCTCGCTTGATGATGTCCAGTTTCCCTTGACTCATTCTGCGAACGTTCCATATTGAGATCTTGTGCGTTTTCGTGCAGCACAGATTCTTTCTTTCATCACAGGCAGCATCAGCATCTGGGCTTAATGAAGGATTTCTCCCATTTGTGTCATAAAATCCCAGATTACTCGCAAATGATCCTTGCTCTTCCCCAGTCGCTTTTTGGATACCTGCTGGCCTGGGGGGTCTACCATTGGGTACCATATTTGAAACATGTGAGAGATTTTCCATGAATTTTCATGGCGATGGTTTTCTAGGGTAGGTCGCCAGGTCTTTCCCCAACCCTCACCATTTGTCTGGTCTTGGGACCGGCATGCAGGAGTAACCCTGCATGGCTGGGTTGAAGTCAGTATTAAAATCCCTCAAATATGTATATATACCATGGTGATGTAAATACAGCATACATACATACTGTAATCATACATACTGTAATCACAATAAAAATACTGAGATTTAAAGACTTTACTGAGACTATAAAGGAGTTTCTGACATTATTATTACCTTTATGACCATGAAGGAAACCTGAAGCAACGCTGTTGTTCCACTTCATAGAGTCTATAACGCAAGTTCGGGAGGAATGACAACAACCATGCTCAATCGTACCCAGCTGTCAGTAATTAGCAATCACTCTCGTCATCCTTCCTCCACCAAACGCTATAAACATCAACGTGACTTCTTACTCTCCCTTGCATAAGACGTTTGCATCCCACCTCCACCCCAACTCCACCTCTGCAGCGACCCCCTGGTTACCCTGCGTGGGGGTCCTGGCCTCCTTGTCCTCTGGCCAGGAGGTCGGCCCTCAGCCAAGCGGGTTAAGCCAATATCCGCTCCACAATAGTTCATCATGCTGTGATCTTGGGTGTTGTCGTTCCTAGTGAATTACACTCACTCTGATAGCTTCCTCTCTCTTCCTCATGGGCAGGAACTGTAGGGAAATTCACACAAACAGCCCAGCAGCCCTGTCATTCACGCAGCTCATTGAGCTCATCGTCGCTGAGCAACACTGGACTCTTTGTCCTTTTGCATATGCTTAGGAGCCATTTTAATTTATTATTATTTTACTAATGACTATCACTTTCATTCAGTTCATTCACTTCTTAGCACAATCTTATATTAATAACCATCAAAGTTATCTGTTCACTTAATAATCTGTTCACTGAGACCATATCAAATATGTTCCCCCTGGTTCTATTACATCTGCTCTCTTAATTACTGCATATACTGGTTCTTAAAAAAACACTAGGTCAAGAAGATCTTCAACTGGGTTAACTTGAAATCATTAGGAATTTCAACCATATCCATTTCGCCTTCTGTTTTCCCCACCATAGTATTTCAAGTTACACGAAGAAAAACTAAATCTAAAATCTAAAAGAAAAACTAAAAAAAAGGTGTGGTCACCTTTGCTAACCTCCCCTTACAGAAAGATATCTGCATCCATGTGTGGATTATTGGGTCTATATCTACACCTATTGTTAAGCCTTAAGAGTTTCTAGTTACCATTTTAATAGGTAAAGGCTATAAAGCCTAACCTCTTTCTTCAGGCTTGCAGGTTATTTTTTATATCTAGTATCACTCCACCACCTCTTCTATTTAGTCTATTTGTCCAGTAAAGATGTGTAGCCATTCATTTTATATTCATCCCAGTTATTCTCCCGAGCTATGCTTCAGTTAAAGCTGCCTGTAGCTGTACAGTGTTTGCACTAGCCTTGTACTCCTATAATTATAAGGTTTGTTTCGATTTCTTTGTCCGACGCCTATTGCACACAGGTCCGGGGCAACTGATTCAGGCCCGATGCTGCTGCTTCATTCCAGATCCACACATTCCCACCTTCAGTCAGAGCCACCTGCTCAGGGACATTGTATTTTCAGTAATTAATACTGAAAATAAGGGCAGAAGCCAGAGTCCAGTTGCACTTAAATACACGACATGTACTTGTTTTTTAGCTCACAAAAGTCAATATTTTAATGCATGTTGCGCAGAATGTCTTGAAATACTATGGCAATGAGGCTCCAACCCCTGGGTTTAGCTGCCACTGAATGCATTTGAATATCTGCAAAGGTTCTGCAATTTTCAAATGATCAGTCACTCACTTCACTGGCCGAGAGGGAAAGTGTGCAGATCAAACACTCAAAAAGGCTGCAGAAGCTAAAATTGCTTACAGATCTATTTTAGAATTACAGAGGTTTCTAAGGGTCTGCATGGTATGTTTTCAGACTGGGGAGACTTCTGTGCAGAGTTTGCATGCCCCTGTGGTCACGGGGAGTTTTCTCCAGCTGCTCTGTTATTCTCACACCTCCCCGACACACGCAGGATATTGGTGTCTCCATATGTGTGTGTGTCTGCCATGTGAGATCCTGTCCCATACAGAGTGCAGTCTGAGGAAATGGGTCTCCAGTATAACTGAGACACTGATATTTGTGAAGGAAGGTAAATGTCAGTAAAACCTGTAAAAAAATTAAAAAAACAAAAACGCACCCCCCAGGTCAGTACAAGGTGGAAGCATCTTACTGGCACTACAGCTGTGAGTCTTTTCAGATAAGCTTGTACCAACATATTTGAGGGATTTTAATACTGACTTCAGCTCCCCTAATCTCCAGTTTCCCATAAAGTCTTCAGGAGTTTTCAGGAACTTAACCCTTTCTTGATGGTCACAAGCACACACTCAACCCATACCCTTGTAAAATTAGCTGAATTGGTTCTCACACTGAATGAGATGGTGCATTTTGCATCCCTTCTTAAAAAATAAAAGTGCTTTGTTTGAACATTCATGTTTTGATAAAAAATATTCACTTAAAATTGTGTATGTCATTTTTAATTCCACACATTCTGCCATCATTCGTTGGGTTAAATACTTTTGCAGTGTGTTGTAATCACAATCAATTCACTAAATGAAAGGAGCTGTAATCATGCAAGATGACACAATTTCATGCCCTGCTTCAATGTGTGTTTCATGATAGAGGCTGATGGCGCACATCTAATATCAAGAAGCAGCACTGAAGTCAAGTGACAGTTCCTGTGACATACAGTATAGTTCTTAAAAAAGCAAGTGACAAAATTTAAAAGCCCTTGCAGAGAGCTTTGCTGGGAGTTTGAAAGTCTTAGAAAAGGTGAGATATTTACTGGAGCAAAATGTTACTTAGAGTTGAGGGGAACATCCGAGTGAGAGAGCCCTCTGAGCCTGCGTTTCCAGTCTTGCTAACCGCAGCTCTTCGGGAGATTCTCAGATCAATCACACCAGCCAATTCTCCAGTCTTCTGAAAAACATTACACCCGCAGGTACCTCTTGTCAAACACAATCATGCTAAGAGATGCTCTGCTTGTGATAATAGAGCTTAAAATGACTTGCATACAGTAGCTTTTATATCGATAGTGCTTGAACCAATCGCAGTTTTTGTTTTTGAGTTATTGGAGAAAATGGGTTTGGCACTTTTGTTCTGCCCTTCAGGGTGTTTTAAAAATATGAAGTAGAGTATGATCTAAGTGTGACTGGTGTGAGAGTTTTTAATCCCCTGCCTCCTGCAAGAGGCCATTGTTTTTTTCAGTAGAACCTTTGAGATATGGTTGAAATTCTGACCTTCAGTCTCTTTGCTTTATTTTCTGTTTCTTTTTATCGGCTACAAAATGACACCCTTTGTCGCACAACCATTCCTCCACTATGAGGCTCACTGAGGAAATGTGGGCTTTAAAACACACTGTTGTTCCTCGCAGCGCTGGGGTCCTGGGTTTGATTCCAACAGTGGTGTCTACACGGGCTTTGTGTGTTCTCCCAGAGTTTGTGTGGGTTTCCTCCCACAGTCTAAAAACATACTGGCAGGCTAACTGGCTTCTGAGAAAAGTGGCCCTGGTGTGAGTATGTGTCTTTCTGCCCTGTGATGGATGTCTTGTCCAGGGCGAACCCTGCCTTGCACCCACTACATGCTGGGATAGGCTCTGGCTCCCCACAGCCCTGAAATAAAAGACACAGTTAGAAAATGGTTGGATGGATGAGACAAACCTGAGACAAACCATGGTGAAGCAGAGAAAATGCACGATCCAGGAAAGGGAACTTCATGGGGGAACTGACAATACTGCATCGCTGGAAATTCTCCTAATGGCTGTTGTTACTTGATTTAGAAAGTCACAGCTCTTCCACTTGCTCTGCAGCAGTTGGGAAGCATGTGCACCCCTGCTGTGTGAAGGTGGATTGAAAGATCAATGGGTTGCTTCCTGTAGCACTGTCCTGCCAGTCCTGTGCTCACCCCATGATACAGCTCAATCCCTGCTAAAGTGCAGCCTCATGCTGAGAGAATACATTTTCTTCCAGGAATAAACATCTTTCCTAATATAACAGTGACATGCATGGTAATATGTCATAGTGGCTGCTCCTGCAGGTCCCCAGCTGATCTCTAATACACCAAGCCTAATGTGTAGCTTGGCGCTAATTGAGACTCACTCTCAAACAGCACTTGGAGTCGAGTCTATGAGAGCCTTAATGCAGGAGTTCCCAGAGTTGGTCCTGGAGGCCTCCCGGTTTTCATTTCAACCATCCTTAATTATTTAATTGGAGTCTCAATTAAACTAACAAGGTGCTTGATTGGAGTATTTGCAACAGTTTTGTTTCTCTTATGCAATGCAATAGTTAAAAGATGACCTCATGTTTAAGCTCATGTTTAAAGAGCTGAAAACAGTCAAATGGCTCAAACGAATCTTATTAATGCAGTTAAGGGATAGCTTATGTAACTGAGGACTGGACTGCAACACAATCTGGGAGGTGTGTGAGTCTCCAGGACCAGGACTTGATGACCCTGCTTCAGGGGAGGATCTGGTTACTGACAGTTCATATAATGTCAAAATGTCAATGTCAAATCATGACAGTTGCCTGTTTGAATAAAGGGGTGCAGTATGGTTCTGTAGATTAAGGGTTTAAATATGATTCTTCAGATTTAGGGGTGCAGTATGGTTGTGCGCATTAAGGGGCGCAGTCGATCACCGCAGCTGCTGCTGCACTCACCACAGGCCTTTGGTTTTACATCTCAGCTCAAGAAGAAGCACAAAGTACTGCAGAAGCAACAAGTCGAGGGCAGATCTTATCTCCTATCTCCTGTAACCCCATTGTGCCATCTCCTGTGTTAGTTATGTGTGTCTGACCTTGTATTGTTGTATTGGACTGTGCCGTAAAACAAATTCCCCCCAGGGGATAATAAACCTCAGAATGATTTGATCTGGGATGAGCACAAGAACCCTACATGAACAAATCTGACCATTTTCTTTTGATATCAGAAATAGACACTGCACCTGGATGAGTTCTAATGTGGTAGCGCTGTGCCAGTTTGACAAACTGCTGATTGGACATACATGGTTTGAGAAAACCTGAGAACAGTAAGGACTTATTTATACAGAGGGTTGTGGGAGAATGGAAAAAGTCATGTTATCTATAGCCTGGCTTCTTAGAAGAAGCCACTGGATGAGATCAATTAGTTACTACCAAATGGTCTGCCCTCATTTGTAACCATTCATATGTTCAAGCCTGCAGTGTACTGCAGTATATAAAACTTGCAATATATACAGCATTGACATTAAAATTTAACTGCACCTTTCACTGAATAAAAAATGCAATGCCTTCCTGCAGGCAGTGCGAGAGTAAGGCTTTTCTAGCAGGGTTTACATGAAAGCACAGCAGCTGTCACATGGGGTGTGTGGAGCTGCTGACGCTCGGTGCCTCCCAGGCGATCCTGCAGTGCTGTGTCTATAAGTGAGGCTACTGACTGTCTCAGTAAGGGACCAGGGATCAGGGCCGCTGGGGCTACGTCTGTATGGCTTTAAAGCATCTCTGACGTTATTGTGCTCTTTACTCTGGTAGTGGTGCTGTTGTGAGCCTATGGGGGTCTGGGAGCAAGTGAAATAAAAAAGAAAATCTTTGCAATCTGGTACGAGTGCCTTTCTTCCACCTCTTCCCGTGATACCCTTCTCCCTAAAGCTGGGGAAAAACCCAGCTGCACACTCCAGGAGGCCTGATGGGATAGAACTGACATGAGCTGCTGCTGAATGGGTATGTTTCAATTTACAACAGCAATAAAGGTAAGGTAGAGTAGGAAGACTTTTAGGAATGGAATAAAAAAAGAACCGGGAAAGAGTAGAGAGTTTAATATGCTCTTAGTTTTCATCTTAAGAAAGAAAAAGTTTTTATACCTCAGAAAAATACTTTGACTTAATTAGATCCAGGGAAACTTTTTGCTTAAGTATTTGTGTTCTTAAAATTTAATATTTTTCTTCTCATTTGCAGAGGGGAGGGGGCGCTTTATTAAATTTTATTGTTCTGACATTTGCTGGGTATTGTGAGGTTTTGCTGTCAAGTCCTCTATTGCCTTGGTTACTTCCTGGATTAGATATAAAAAGAATTATGACATCAACAAATAAAATGAGATTTTTACAGAATAGATGTCTATGCACACCAAACTACTTTATTTAAAACAATGAATATGGAGAGAAGAAGAGACACTCTCTACAAAATGTAGAAGAAAAACACATTTACAGGCATTTATTGAGATTAAAGATCATTAGCTTCTTCAGAAAGTTTTTTCACACCATATTAGCACTCTAAACAGTTGATTTTATATCTTTTCAGATATTATCTCGTATAAGTGTCACTGTGTTGATAAATGAAGCACCTCATGGAACCTCCTATATTCTGTCACAAATTGACAGAAGGAAAAAATAGCAGGAAAATAATGAATTAGGTACTAATAACTTAGGAATCTTGGAGGACTGACTTGCTTCCAAATTAAAATATTTTGTAATATTTCTATGTTTTTATGTTTACATGCATTTTTGCTGTTAGGAAAAAATATTGCAAACCATGGACAATCAATAATTTTTAGATGAATCTCCTCATGCTTCATACTGTCTTATATTCATACTGAATATAATTCACAGGTATAACATAAACATTAAAACACACGCAGTTGATACTGAGAGCCTATCCGTTTCCCCAGTGATGTGAACTATCCCGATTCTCCCCTGTTACATGTACTGCTGTTAGATCCCTTCCCTCTCCTGGCTTGAGCCTAAACTGAATGAAAAAATATTAATAGACAAATTGTTTATTTCCATAGTAATGATATGTTGTCATATCTGCATGCCAGTTGAAATTTCCTCTTCTTGAAAGACATTCTTAAAGTCACTTTGGTGTTTCATTTCAATGTGTGAACAGTGCTGGGGGCTCAGGACTCAGAACAGGGAGGCGATGGGTTTGAATTAGGGCGGCCTTGAGCAGGGTAGTGCACTCGGATTGTTCTACTGAAAGACCCAGCTGTATAACTGGGTGCAAATGTCAGCTGAATACCTTAATTAAACAACTGACTTTCAGAAAGATTGTTCTGCAGCTTGTATTACATCAGAACCTGCAGATCTTCAGAATCCTGATATCAGAATCGGAAGGATACAAAAAGAAGCACTTTATATAGTAACAGATGTTTCTCCGTCTGTCTCGCATCACGCTGAAGAAGACGATAATTGAAGCTTCTGATCTCTGATGCAGCCTGGCTCGCTGCTCTTTCTCCTGAGTGTGTGGCCACCCACTCCCATCCACCAGTGCAGCACTAGTGGGGACTATCTCATTCTGAACACGGCTGCTTCCCAATTAATCAGCCCAGCAGGGCACAAAGCAGAAAGCATCTGCTGGGAGTTGGGATGGGAAATGCATTAGAACAGCTCTTGGGGAATTTATTTTTATTGTTCTCCTAAAAAAAATCCAACAATAACAACATAACTCATACAAATCAATCATTTCCTCAGCAATAGCTGCTGAAAGTGGCAAGGTCTTCACCCCTGCGCTGTGCAGTCCAGAATTTCTCAGAAGGTAATGACAGTTTACTAACCAGCCTTGTTCCTCAGCCCTGACACACACACCCCTTGTCGAACACAACAGGTCTGGCGCTGCTGGAGAAAAATTATAGCCTTCCTCCACTTTTGTCCTTCTCTCTACCAGAGAGAAGGAAAAGCCTGCAGCCTCTACAGACACACAGAGACACCCAGAGACACCCAGACCCACACAGACACCCAGACACACCCAGACACCCAGACACATAGACTCACACAGACACACACAGGCACACAGCAGGCCTGTGTCACGGATGTCGGAGTGGACAGACCATGGAGAGGCAGGAGAGCGAAAAGAGACCCTATGCGTAGCAGCGAGACGGGGGTTAGCCCGGGCTCAGCTGTTCAAGGAATGCCATATAGAAACCTATGCCCTCAGGTAGCGGACGTGGGGCGACCTGGTGCTAGGCGGGTTTCAGGATATCCGAACGTCAATGCTGAGCAAAGGCAGACTGAAAGACCTGGAAATATATAGCCCCAGAGAGAGAGAAACACCGGAAGGACAACAAAGAACCGGAAATGATAGACAGGACAGAGAAGGAGCGCCCTCTGGCTGCAGAGGGCGTGACAGCCTGGGGAGGTTCCCATTGATGACTCTAGCCTCCTTGCAGTCGAGGCCAGCTGTTGCTCAGGTGACGTTGAGGTTTGGGAAAATTTTGCTGTATTTTATTGGACAGATCTTCCCTGCTTAAAAGTAGCTGTGATTGGAAGAAGGAGTGGGGGCTGTAGTTTCTCTTGAATACAGGCATGTTCTGGGGCTCTAGTACAACTAAGCTTTTATTGGAGAAGATGATGACGGGAATCCGATTCAGGCATTCACAATCCTCAAAATAAAAGCAGAGGATTTCTTTGGAACTTTTGAAACATGAATTAGAGGACACAAGTGGAATCTGCAGAGAAGGGCTTTTAAAAATAAGAACAAAGGGTTGTGTAAGTCTGGGATAAGCAGCCCAGAAGCCACATTGATACTGATGCTCTTCATTGACGAAATGGCTGGACGATCTTTTAGGATCAATTAGCTTCAGAAAAACCGATTGATAGAAGGGACAAATGCTTTATTTCTGACTGTTCTTCAATTATCTTTACTTTCTACAATCTCACTAAATTATATCTCATTACTAGTCTGCTAAGCCTTTTCATACCACAAAAACACCAGCAGTTTCTAAGGATAACCATGTACTTATGGATCTGTCTTTTGGCCTTGAAAACATTGTTGATGTTCAACTTTTGATTGTTCCTGAGTCTCACTCTTCAAATTAGGCTGTCCTTGTACTCACAGCTGAAGCATTAAGAGCAGTGCAATACACTGTATGAAACTGTACTCTGAAGCATGAAAGTACCAAGGGTCTGCAGTCACAAAAACTCATGATAGATATGAAGTCCAGGAGGATTTAGGCATTGCCTTTTCAGATAAATTTGCCTTTTTAATTGTACCCATGTGAGAATGTGAAATATTCAACACCTGACAAATAAGTCAAAAATTGATAATAAATCCCCACTGTGGCTATTTACAAATATTAGAGGCTATACAGCAGCCTCTAGTGACAGACAACTGTACCTGCAGACCTCAGATAGGCTTTTGTTTCTTTCGCTGGATTTCACCTGTTGTGTGAATGGATGGATGAGTGCACTGCGCTGCTCAAACAAGCTAAACTTGGAAAGTCTCCACAATATCGATTTTCCTTGAAGAAGAAGAAAAACAAAAGGAAAATTTTATCTGAACTGGCATAAGCCAGAGAATAATAAGACGTGGATTCACCCAGCTGATTGGCTGCCTGGGGCTGCTTTGCAACAGCATTGCTGCTCTGGAGCTCTGATGCAGAGCTCTTTCTGAGTCTGTGTTAGCATGTGCCTGAAGGTGACTCGGAGATAAGGTCCGTGCAGGTTTGAGGTTTTTGTCTTAATTAGTGAAGGATGACAGTGAAGCTACAAAATGCTGGCTTTGCTCCACGGGCAGATTCACTTTTAGCTTTGCTTTAACTTCTGGTCTTTTTTTTCTCAAAGTGAAACAGAAATAGGAAAAATAAAAGCTCAAATGAGATAATTCAGCCCGAGAGCCTTTGATTGTTTTGAGATCTGTAATTGGTTTTTCACCTGAAGACAGCTTTGGGCAGCGGTAGCCCTGTGACTCACCACTGAAGAAAAACAAAGGAAGAAATAAATGAAAAGTATTCCACAGCTGCACTCTTCCCATTACAAGTGGAAGATCCCGGGTATTTCACTGAAGACAGGTGAGGCTGAGATCCAGCACACTGACAGTGTGAGGGAAACACACAGCATAATAATAATTTTTGCTTATTTAGTTTTTACCCCATTTGCTGGGTTTATTAATCATCTCCGTCTTCATTCTGTATCCCTCCTCTTGAAACCAGTGTGCCTGTGTCACGGAGGTGATGTTGCCCTGAAGAAGAGGAGGCAGTGGTGTTCTCCTGTAGAGGGCGATGTTAAACAGCAGCCACACAGCTTTGGCAGCCATTGAGAGTACAAGCCTGCCGCATGGCTGTCTTAACCGATCAGGGCAATACACATGTGAATAGAATTTACATTTAAAGTTGTGTTTTATAGATTTCACACAATAGGGATGGTGTGACTAAGGAACTGCGCCTGTGGCTGGAAGGTTGCCGGTTCGTATCCCATGGCCAACAGAGGAATCCTACTCCATTGGGCCCCTGAGCAAGGCCCTTAACCCCAGCTGCTCCAGGGGCGCCATATAAATGACTCACCATGCGCTCTGACCCCCAGCTTCTCTCCCTGTCTGTGTGTCTCATGGAGAACAAGCTGGGGTATGCGAAAAGACTAATTCCTAATGTAAGAAATTGTATATGGCTAATAAAATGATCTTATGTCTTAGATTGCAAAAACATCTTTTACAGCTGTGATTTAAGTATAATTAGTTTGAGCACAAAGACACCATATAAGATCAGATCAAGACAGAGAAAAAAGGAGGAAAGAGGTGAAACCGAGCAGGAGAGAGAGGGAGACAGGAGGAGAGACCCCCTGCGCCAGGCGAGAGCTCCTTGTTCGAGATCATCTGAGAAGACCTGATTGGAGCTCAGTATTGGACCTTGCTAAGAGAGCATAAGTTAATCATAGGTTGTAACATGTTTAGTTTAGAATGTAGCTTATCTCTTCTTTTGGCCTCTCTAAGTATTATTTAAGAGTCAAATATTTGGTAGCAGTCTGGGATTTTATGGGAGGTCTAGACATAGGTCTCTGAAACGCCTTGTCTGAAAACTTGTACATTACATTAATGTAATATACACTTATAACGTACATAGGGAAACTTGTGTGTTGTATTTTTACATTGTATGTAGTGTAGTGTGTGTATTATAACTGTTCATAAATATTTGTGCTAAGTGTATCTGAATTATTGCTCTTTATGCCAAAACTGTATTAAAGAAAATAATTAGTTCAAGTAGGTTACTGCGTCAGCATGCATAGGCTGCAAAGGAACAAGTAAAGGTTTATTCCCTGCTGAAAGAGAAGAAAAGAAACAAAATGTTTAGGCTGTGGGGCCTTCTTTGGGTAAAGAAGAAGGACCCAAAGAAGGCTCCACAGCCACAGAAAAGAAATGTTGTTTTTCTTTTCTTCTTTTTAGCTGGAACAAACCTTTACTTGTTCCTTTAAAGAAAATAATTCTTGGATAAATCTTTTGCAATTCTTAATAATAATTATTTATTTTACCTTTTGACTACTCTGCTTGGTCAATTCCTTATTTTCTCCATTTTAAACAACATCAATGAAAAGATTTTGTAACAGTGGTTCCCCTGGCGGTGAAGTTTGTATGCTCTCCCTGTGTTTGCGTGAGTTTTCTCTGACACAGTCCAAAGACACAGTTTCCTCCGACAGTCCAAAGACATACTTGTAGTTGATTTGGTTTCTGGGAAAACTGGCCCTGGTGTGAGTATGTGCCTTGCGATGGACTGGACTTCCTGGGATAGGCTCTGGATCACAGTGACCCTGAATTGGATCAGCAGTTACTGTTATTAAGTGAAAGAGAATGAGTGAATATTGTATACCAGGGATGTTATATATACATGCATTTTCCTTGTTTTTCATTTTGTTTTTTATTGGTATTTTAGAAATTATAAAAATGTTTTCTGCAAGTATGGAAATTTGTCTTTATTGGCAGAGTTTGCAGTTCTCCACCAGAGAGTGGGATTAATTAATTACAAAACATCTGCTTGTTTTATGCTGCTTTTACTCAACAAGATTTTGCTTGCTTCTGAATCTTATTTACCAAATATTTTTTCCTCTCATTTTCAAGCAACATACAAACGGTTTTATAATCTTTAAAATTATCATGTTTTTGTAATTACAGTTAACCATCTTGCTTCAAACAAAATGACTTAAAAAGTACAGATATGAACATTCTTATGAACACCTGATTTTAAATTAATTTTCATTTAACAATAATGTTTCATCTTCTCAAAAAACACATCTAAATTATTCATTCATTTTCTTATATACTAAATAATACAGAATTTAGCTGCAGGATCTATACAGCAATTCCTGTTGCATATTCAATCCATTGCCCTAGTAATCTATTATAAAATTACTTGAAAGTTTTCTCTTGTGTCTGTTGAGCTTTCTAACAAATACTGTCTGGATTAATAATGCATAGCCACACATGCTTACTAATATCTGTTAAGCATTGAAAAGAAACAGGAATGCACACATTATCAATTATTCAGCTCCATTGCATGGAAAAATATTGATTTACAGTTTTTGTCCTTGTTTAATGATGATGACAGATGTGATGCTTTGCAGTCTGAGAGTCTAATTAAAGATAACCCTTTCCCTCTGCACCTCCCTGATGCCCTGCTGAGTTTCATGGGACTGGAGAAACAATATGTAACAGCTTCTCCCCCTCCTTCCCAAGCAGTCCCCTGGTCCCAGTATCTAGCAGAAGTCAGGCGATCCAGAACAAAAAGGATAAAAAGGATTGCAGGAGGAAGCTACTTTGATTCATGAAGTAAAATATTTGCTGTTTACAATTCTTTTTGTGTGCCTGCTGGCTGTGTTGTAAATAAACTGGCATCCTTTTCTTTATCATTTTAGTTGTGGACTGGCTGAGCCTGGCTTCTAGGAACTGGGCCCAGGATCACACCTAGGAAGAAGGTGAGGGGAGCTGTGACACATGGTGGCAGTAGTGGGATTGCACCCACAGGACAGTTCTGAAGGCTAGTCACTGTGGCCACTCACGTGGTAGACGTTGTCGTCAATGTCTGGTGCTTCTCTTTGTGCAAATGTCTACTAGCATTATACATAAATGATAAAGGGGGTGTATTGTCATACTTTCACTGTGCTGTGATACCACAAAATATGCAAATTACGGTCAGTGTAGATAATATATATATAACATTTCCAACAAAGTAGCATGCATTGTGTGCAAAGATTTGCAAATTGTGAAATTGAGTAAAGAAAGATTTGCAAGTATAGACTTGTATAAAGACACATTTCAAATAAATGTTTTGAAGTTTATGTAATTGCTGACCTTAGCTTAGGATGTGTGATACAGTGTGTTAATTTGGATTTATTTATTTTTAGCCTGAGAAAAATCATTAAACAATAACGTTTTAGCAATTTTTTAATCTACTACCAGACACATACTAATAACTGATATGTACTAGTCTTAAAATAGTAGCTTGTGGCAGTAGAGACAGTGAATTTTAGCAGACCTTAGTGACAGGTATAAATATAGGACAATAAAAAAAGCAGCTGATGCTCCTTAATATGAGTGACATGTCTTTCTGAGAGAGTCACAGGAATGTGTGAAAACTAGGACATTTTGACTAAGCAGCAAATGTTGCTTTTCTGTACTTTTAGAAACCTTATTTTATATATATAGTTTTCCCCAAGATCAGCTGATTGATAGTGTGAAAAAAAAACATTTGGGATTTTCTTTATAAAAAACTGCAGAGCGGTAGTGTGTGCCACCGTGCCACACAGAGAAGAAGGCTTTTTCTTGAGTCCTGGAGAATGACATCTACTGTCAGAGCTGGCTCTTACACTGCAAAGAACGTCACACTGACAGATACACTGCATGTGGAGTGAAAGTGCGTCCCATGAGGCCTCACACCTGAAGAAACACACTGGCACAGCTCCCCACTTACACTTTTCTATTTATATTTCTTATAAGGTGTGATCATCATAAAATATTGATTTTCCTTGCTATTTTACAGAATTGCTATCTATTCAATCAATGAGAAAGGCTCTTATTCCTCTTATGTCTCTATACCCATCCTTTCCCTTTGTTTTTGGCCACCTTTTCCACTGTTGAGCGTCCCGCCCACTGGCCCCAGCAATGTCTTGTCCTGCGAGTTGCCTATTTCCTCTGTCTGGCATGGAGCCCTCAGCCCTGTCGTGGGGACTACACAGCTCAGTCTATTTACACCCTTTGCAGCCCTCGATTCCCACACTCCTGTGAGCTTTACAGACACAACAGTGGCAACAGGGGCTCCACCCTTTCTCCCTGTGCTCTGCAGTGTCTGTCCCTGACCTTCTGCCTCAGCATCTCCCACCCGCAGTCCCAGATCACCTGCAGTTTCCCTGAACACAAGGTTTGCAGCCTCGGCTTCACAAAATGTCTACAGTCCCACTTTTGGATTCCTGTGTCTGACATTCTGTGATCTCTGTTGCCGTGTTTGAGGAGACTATGATTGGAATTTATTCTGGCAACCCCTTCCGTCACCCGCACTCAAACAAAACTCTTCAGAGCTTCGCTCCCTGAACTCTTCCCTCTCTCTGGGCACTTACTAGACATCCTGTCCTCTCGAATCTTGCAACTTCAGAATTCTGCATCTGCGTTATAGAACCCCTCTCGCTTCTTCCTCAACCTCATGGACAGGTTGTCATTCTCCCAGACAGGTGCTTCAAGATAACCAAGCACACTCATTCAAAATTATGGCTCTACTCCACTTGAATTCATTTTTGTCCAAACTACTGACATGTTCTTAGTCTTCTGCTTCAGGTTCCACCATACTCACACACCCCCTCCTCCCAATTTCCACACAACTCAACTTAAAAAAAAATCCCATCGCGGTATTCTGTGGTTAACTTATAAAAGCTTGTATCATTAGATTGCAAATCTATAAGCTATCAAGAAGAATTTTGTTTTCTGACAAACAAAACAAAAACAGAAAAAGGGGAGTCTGTGGATCAAAATGCAGCACCAAACGCTTTCAGACCATTTGTAATCCTTGCCAGATGTATGAGCAAGAGGTACATGAAGTTTTAAGGATAAAGGTTTTAATGTTGATGCCCTGTATTTTCAATTATAAGTGCTGGTACTGCTATATTTTTTTTTTAATGTATTCAAAATACCACACAGAAAACAGATTTTAGTGAACAATAAATATGTTTTAAGACAGTTCAACTCAATTGAAAAGGCAGGCTTTGTCATATATAATATATATAATAATATATAATGTTACACATGCACTGGGGATGGCACACGTATACACTGGTCCTCATTTGCCCATGTTAAGCATACCCAGTGTACTGGTCTAAACCGATGCCCTCTTCTTAAGTCTCAGAGTCTCTCAAGTTCAAAAGGAGAAGCTTAACTTTGCTAGCTTTACTTTTCTACGTGATTGCAAATTTGCCAAAATATCTATCCATTTTGGATCCATCTGTTTGTCTGCATCTCTTTGGAATGTGAATCACAGCTTCTGTGACAGAAGGGAGCCAGTCTAGAACAGTGGGGTCTTGTGATGTTGTTGTTGTCCCTGTGCTTTTCAGTGGCCATCAATCTGCTCTACAGTCTGCGTCATCCTCTTTCTCTGTCTCCTGCCTCTTTTCTCTGCTTCACTTTCTCTTTTAATCCACTCTTCCTCCTCATTCCTCTCTGTCTGTCAGGTCTCAGGGAAGGATAGATAGATACTTTATTGATCCTGTGAGGGAAATTGCAGTGCAACAGCAGCTTAACACAGTCAACACAGCACAGTGTAACAAATGATACAATAATACTACAATACAATACAATACATACAATACAATCAGTACAGTCAGTGAGAAGTGCACTAAGAAGAGTTACTCACAGTCCAGAACACACAAAGAACAAACCAGAGCAGTACACAAAAGTAGTATTGCACAATATAAATATAAATATATTGCACAAGTCCCTGGCATATATTGCACAAAAACGGTTGTAAACGGGAAAGCTAGATGTACCAGAGGGGTGACCATACCTTGAATGCTTCCTTTCCCCTCTGGTCTGTGAGAACAAGAAATGTCTGAGGAGACTTTAACAGCTTTGTGGTGGAAAAGGAAGCGAGAAATTGGAACGGAATCGCATGGAAGTTGGAACACATGGAATAGGATGTGCACTCAGTAAGTTATTAAATAAAAAAACACTTCTTTAAATTGCTAGCAAAAGCAAATAGAACATTGGTTTAAAATATGAAAAAGAAACAATGCTTTCCAACAAATAAGACATCAGCAGATGTACTACTCAGAGAACTACCAAGAACAACAGTTGAGGTATTTAAAAACTGAGCTATGTGTCTCGTAAAGGCAATGAAGAAATTCTACATTGTATTTGAGAAATTGGTCAGAAGACAGCATGCTTTAATTTCATGCACACTTTTTATTCACATGAAATCACTGATACTTTGGCAGAAAAAAGCATTCCTCAAATTGTAGTTGTCATAGATGAGAAGTAACACTTTGCTATTAAAAATTCACCCGATGCAGTCTCTTCTGACAGGCTGCCTAGAGAAAAAGCACAATGCTCTGTAATGGATCATAAATGAGAGATAATTTAGTAAAATGAAGATGGCTTTGCAGGGGGTATGGTACGAGAGATATGATGTGGGAGTCCTATTTCTTATGACAGGAGGAGAGATGGGCTTTGGAGTCAATGCATTCTCTCAGATAATAAAGAGCTTGATAGCTTGTTAGTTCAGTAAAATTGCATTAATGGATTGTGGAGTGGCAGAGGGGGTCTGGAAATCCAATATATCAGCTCTCAGTTTTAAAGAGAACAATGACCCTCTATTATCAAAGACACTGCAGGATAATAATATAATTCAAAATAAAATTATATAGAATGTCAATGGCAATTCGTATTTTTTTTCCATGTTGTCTGTTGGTTATCTAAATAGTGCCAAGAAACACAGAGGTTTTCATTATAATCCAACTGCTTTATTGATTAAAAAAGTTCAAGTGAATTCAAGGATTGTTCTTCTGGGGGGTGTGGCAGGTTAGAGCAGGGCTGGATTGTGGTGTTTGTAGGCCTTAGGCACTTTCACTCCGAAATGTGCAAAAAGAGGGGTAAATGCCAATTGAATGACGTTGATTGACATGATGCAATCTGAGCGTAGTCTGACTGTATGTATAACCTCAGCACTGCATGAAGGAAGACAGGGATGCTGTAAGGAGTCCATTGTCATGTCAGAGAGGGGGATGGACAGAGCTTTGTGAGCAGGCCTGCAAGATGCCAGATTCCAGTGACTTGTGAAAATGAAATCACTGGAGAGAAAAAAAAGGAAGTTTTTCACTCTCGGCATGTCTTTCTCAGGTTTAAAGCATTCTGGTGTGTGTTACACCTCCCCTCTGTAAATTACAGCACATGATACTTTCAAACCATTTACAATCCTTGTCAAAAGTAAGAGGAAGAAGTACATAAGGTTTTCAGTAAAAAGGCTTTAATGTTGATACAATGTAATTTTAATTTAATGTGTTGGCACTACTATATTTTTCTGAAATGTATTCAAAATCACACACAGAAGATAGATTTTAGAGAACAGTTAACATTTTCTCAAGTCATTAAACTTAAAAGATTATTCCTCTTCCAAGTAAGACAATTTAAAGCTTGTTGGCAAACATTTCCATCACTATTAGTAAATAGTAGCAGGTTAGAAATTTTAAATGTATCCTGTAGAGAAAAAGCATCATACATGTGGTGCCAGTGACTTTAGAAACATGAAATTTACAGCTACATTGCAACGTACTTATTAACATTCTGCCATTCAGGAACAATGTGATGCTCCCCGAGATCATATGTAGTTATTTTTTTAGAAATGATTATTTATATAATCTATAATTACATTTGTATTATGCAACTGTATGTATTTTTAAAATACTTCCATGGGCATTTAAGAATGTCTCTCAAGTTCAGGAGCAAATATGTGACTCATAAAAGTCCTATAATATATCCGTCCATTTTCTAACTGCTTTATCCAATGCAAGAGTGTGGGGGACACGCTTGGGCAGAAGGCAAGGTACACCCTGGACAGGATGCCACTCCATCGCAGGACAGATAGATACACACACAAACACACCTGGACCAGTTCTCCTTGAAGTCCATTAACCTACCAGCATGTCTTTGGCCTGTGGGAGGAAACCCATGTGAGCACAGTGAGAAAATGCAACTCCACACAGATAGCACCCCAACATTTGAGCCCAGGGCCCCAGCACAGTGAGGCAGCAATGCTAACCACTGTGCCAAGCCATTTTAGAGTGAGTTCTAATTCTAAATGTGCATGTGCAACAGGACCAAGTGTGCTGTGGGATTGCAGAAGTGATGGTGCCCTTCTGTGAGCTGTGTGTGCCTGGAGTCCACGTGTGATCGGGTTCGACCTCCAGCATGTGCAGAGGTGAGCTGCACTAAATACTCCATTCCCCATGTTGCAAGGAAGACCCAGAGCAGTGCTTAGTGGTCCTGAAGTGCAGACCAAGGTACAGTGATTTCTCACTGGTAAAGGGAAGGGCATGAGGTCCACTGAGAAGGACTCCTGGGGCGATGGACTCCAGCTCTATGTTTCAATAAGATACAAGAACAAGACCTCTTCTTAAATCCTCCGTGACGATTCAGGATGCATTGTCCTCGGGTGCAACAGGTCATGTACGATGTGCTCATTCTTGAGCTTGAGCTTCTGAAAGGGATCTCTCACCGAAACCACAGCATGAAGAATTAAACAGCGTCCGCAGGAGGGGAGGAGGTTAATATGGGCAGCAGACCGGATAATTCAATTAGGTCATCTGCCAACCACATAATGGGAACTGCACAGCCTCCACCTTCCCTGCTGCCTCTCCAACTAACATGACACACATGGGCAAAAATATTTTCTACCAATTGTCTTCCTGACAACTGCTTTTTTCCTCACTTACTGACTCAGGATGTGTTTTTCCTGTTATCAGCCTTTCCTGGATTATTATTTTAATGGAAGGTGTCAGAGCACCTTTGCTGCTCAGTGAATGCCCTACATCTAGCCATGTTATCGAATGCTATTAATTTAGAGAAAAGCAACAAGACTTGAGGATGACAGTGAAAAAGCTGTACTCATTTGCAGAAAAGCAAAATAAATTATTGAGATCACTCAGCTATTTGTAAAACAATTAAAGCTAAGACTAAAGCATGAAAATGAGAGAAGATAACTGCTCTTCTGCTTTGGATGTGTGTGAGGGGGGATTAATGAGTGTTGTCATTATTATTTTCACTGAATTATTTACCAAATTGAAATGTCACATCTCATTTACAATTCCAAAGGGGCAATGTGTCTGAGTCTTTTCTTCCGAGTCACAGAAGCTTAGGCTGAATTTCACACACAAAGGGATCTAGTTTACAGTTAATGTTCCCAGTATCCGCTTTTCTACTTTAACTTTGGTCCCCCCTGAGCTAGTACGTTGAGAAAGCCACAGGGATGGGAGTGCAAAAAATAAAAATGGTTTATTTGCGATTCACACATAAGTAACGGACTTGACATAATGTCATGGCAAAACAATGCAGACCACTCCTCCAGAAGCAATCACAGGACCATGCACATTTCTGGATTAACGAGCCCAGTTCCTCCGCCCGATGAATAGGAGGATGGGATGACAACGGAAGGTGTTTTTCGGAGTTTTTGGATCAAGATTCAGAAGAGAGAGGCTGATGCTCTCTCTGTAGCACGAGCAGAGGAGGGCCTGGGAAATCGATCATCAGAAGGCAACAGTCTGCAGACTCGTTACTGCGGTATCTCCGGACGCCTTCATGATGACTTCCCATTGCGCGCGGCTGTGGGTGTGTGAGCGATGAGAGCGCCGGGGATGTGTGTCACTGTCACTGTCATGATGGAGGACCCTCCTTCCTGTAGTGCACTAATACGTGGGAATCTGGTGTTGACAAATCAACTTCATGTCATGTCACAGATGGAGAATCTGGGATAGATCACTCCACGTCAAGCACTATCACTTTTCGGATGATGTATTTATAGAAGGCAGGACATCACGCTGTCTGCTGCGAGAGCCCATTCCCTCTCACACTTCCTTCATATGCTAGCTGCATGTTGAGGTGTTTTTTCACTGCATTGCAATAAATGCACATATTTATCTGCCAGCTGATAAACCGTTTTAAAGTCTTGCCAAGGGTAGGAAACCAGTATTCATCCGAAACTTTTAATTAGTGCCTAATGAAGACCTGGCAACCACAGCTGATTGGACTTCCTGCCCACTTCATTGGTCTGATTAAGTTGTTAAGGTCTGAGATGGAAAGGAAATGCAGAACAAATGTGGCCTTCCATGAAGGAGGCATAAATCTGGTCCAAAGAGAGCTGACTTTACAATCGTGTCTAATCTGTCTTACTGTATATATCTCCATCGCTGCACCTGTACAAAGAGGCTGTGACTCACTTATGGTGAAATAGACTTTCATGTTAACAGTCTGTTGAAAAAGTTGGGGCTCGTGGTTTGGATTCCGCAGGCTTTAGAGACCCCTTGACATTTATCAGACATTTGTCTTGTTGTCTAAGTAAGTGAACAAGTGCCGTACATCTGCAGGTGACAGAATGGTGTGCTGGGCTGCAACACGCCTGTTGGAAAACTGTTGCTCACTCAGAGAAATGAGTTATTGACCCACTAAGCTACACTGACAGCGAGTGCTGGTGTTTCCTCTCCTGCTGCAGGTGAGGCCGCCTGTGTCTCCTCTCCTCCGCAGTAGCTGTGTGCTCCTGCAGCACCTGAGGGGCGATGCATTTTGGCTGTAAAAACTGACAGTATATTAATATAAAAATGTCAGTTTGATAGGAAACGGCTCTATTTTAGTACGGGATGTTCTAAGGTATTTTGGTATGGGTGACATAAGCTATCAGCTCCAGTGTTTTGAAACAGAAAAGAATGGTATATTTATATACACTGCCTTGAAAAAGTGTTCTTCTTTACCAAATATATTATTTTTCATTAAATTACAAGCAATGGATAGATTTGTTTTTCAAATTAAATCCCATTACATAAATCTATTATTTTATTATTTTTGGAGGAGGTAATTTTTTTTTTTGTTTGTCGGAATATTTTCTGCAATGGAGGTATTCAGCAATGGAGGTTGTACTTGTTATAGAAGCATCTTTAGGAGTTACTTCTTCTCTTCATCTCGTTACAAGCTGTTGGTTTTTAATAATTGCCCCTTTCCTTGCTAAACCCTTCCAGTAAGTTTGTAGGGGAATCATTGGTATAAGTTTGCAGATCTTTCTAGGCAGTGTTTGGGTGTTTCATAGGTATCTTAATGATGGACTTTACTGCACTCAGTAGATTTCTCTGGTCTGTGCCTCTTCAACACATTATCCATTGAAATATTTCAAAGGCTTGTTGGTCTAAATGGTTGTTTTATTTTTAATTGCTTATTGAGTTGGGGCTTAAAATTTAATGTCTGTCTGAGGGAACATACAGGAACATATACATTGGTTCTGAATTCAAGTTAAACCACATTGATCACACACAGATAGAGACCAACTCACCAACTACACCAACTGTATGGCCTTTCACACTATTCTTTCCACCTGAAGTTGCTGCAAAAGTATGTCTGCAACTGAGAATCTTTGAATTTTCTATAAAAATCAAATTCAATTGCATGCTTTCAGCATTTTTAACTTTTTATATATGAAGCAGATTGATACAGAAGTGAAGTAGATGCAGATTGTGAATATAAAGTCCTATTTGAAAGTGTCATGATTGCAGACTTGATGGCAATGATATGGAACGTGAAACTGAAAAAACACTGTAAATGGTATAACTGCAAGATCAACCATGAGAAGAGTTCCATTCACGAATGAGAAGCCAGTATACATCCACTGCAGCTGTTCTCAAATCAATTGCCCAGCAGCAACAAGAAAGATAAAATAGGCGAGGTTTATTAAGTGTGAAATGGGTCTATTGGTGGTCAATTGGGCAAAGAGATGCACATACAGAAAGCGAGAGCAGTCGCTTATGAAGTGGAGATGACAGCTGATGCTCGTCTGTCACACTGTGGTCTGCGGCGATGATAAAGACAGAGCAGAGCAGAAACCACACAACCTTTCAACCACAGCAGAGCCCACAAGATTCAAGGCCATTCTATGATTAAAACCACAATGTAAAGCTTTTAAACAGAAATGCCTTCCTATTGCAGCTGTAACACAGAATATAATAATGTCACATTAATAAATGAAATATACAGTGGTGTGAAAAAGTGTTTGCCCCCTTCCTGATTTCTTATTTTTTTGCATGTTTGTCACCCTGAAATGTTTCAGATCATCAAACAAATTGAGATATTAGACAAACATAACACAAGTAAACACAAAATGCAGTTTTTAAATGAAGGTTTTTATTTTAAGGGGAAAAAAAAATCCAAGCCTACATGGCCCTGTGTGAAAAAGTGATTGCCCCCTAAACCTAATAACAGTTTGGGCCACCCTAAGCAGCAACAACTGCAATCAAGCGTTTGCGATAACTGCCAATGAGTGTTTTACAGCGCTGTGGAGGAATTTTGGCCCACTCATCTTTGCAGAAGTGTTGTAATTCAGCCACATTAGAGGGTTTTCGAGCCTTAACCGCTTTTTTAAGGTCATGCCACAACATCTCAATCGGATTCAGGTCAGGACTTTGACTAGGCCACTCCAAAGTCTTCATTTTGTTTTTCTTAAGCCATTCAGAGGTGGACTTGCTGGTGTGTTTTGGATAATTGTCCTGCTGCAGAACCCAAGTGCGCTTCAGCTTGAGGTCACGAACAGATGGCCGGACATTCTCCTTCAGGATTTTTTGGTAGACAGCAGAATTCATGATTCCATTTACCACAGCAAGTCTTCCAGGTCCTGAAGCAGCAAAACAGCCCCAGACCATCACACTACCACCACCATATTTTACTGTTGGTATGATGTCCCTTTTCTGAAATGCTGTGTTACTTTTACGCCAGATGTAATGGGACACACACCTTCCAAAAAGTTCAACTTTTGTCTCGTCAGTCCACAGAGTATTTTCCCAAAAGTCTTGGGGATCATAAGTCTGCAAAACTGAGACGAGCCTTTATGTTCTTTTTGCCCAGCAGTGGTTTTCGTCTTGGAACTCTGTCATGCAGGCCATTTTTGCCCAGTCTCTTTCTTATGGTGGAGTCACGAACACTGACCTTAACTGAGGCAAGTGAAGCCTGCAGTTCTTTGGATGTTGTTGTGGGGTTTTTTGTGACCTCTTGGATGAGTCGTCGCTGCGCTCTTGGGGTAATTTTGGTCGGCCAGCCACTCCTGGGAAGGTTCACCACTGTTCCATGTTTTCGCCATTTGTGGATAATGGCTCTCACTGTGGTTCGCTGGAGTCCCAAAGCTTTAGAAATGGCTTTATAACCTTTTCCAGACTGATAAATCTCAATTACTCTGTTTCTCATTTGTTCCTGAATTTGTTTGGATCGCAGCATGATGTCTAGCTTTTGAGGATCTTTTGGTCTACTTCACTTTGTCAGGCAGGTCCTATTTAAGTGATTTCTTGATTGAGAACAGGTGTGGCAGTAATCAGGCCTGGGTGTGGCTAGAGAAATTGAACTCAGCTTTCCAAAGATGTGATAAACCATAGTTGATTTATGTTTTAACGGGGGGGCAATCACTTTTTCACACAGGGCCATGTAGGTTTGGATTTTTTTTCCCTTAATAATAAAAACCTTCATTTAAAAACTGCATTTTGTGTTTACTTGTGTTATCTTTGTCTAATATTTCAATTTGTTTGATGATCTGAAACATTTCAATGTGACAAACATGCAAAAAAATAAGAAATCAGGAAGGGGGCAAACACTTTTTCACACCACTGTATTGTAGAAAATTAGGGAACAACTAAACTATGCCATGCATTACTACTTTATTAACAAAACACAGCTTGTTGTCTGGTAGTAAATGCCTAATGCAGACTATATTGATGCCTCCTGAAGGACCTTTATTAGTTATTTATTGGTGACGAACACTAATGTGTGCCTACTGTGTCATTAAACAGAGGTTGTTCTTCATGTAATTTGTGTTGGTTAACATTAACCCGGTGTTTTTGAGCATTTTATGATGTTTTTATTTGAGATGAGGAGTTTGGACTATTGAAAATGGATAGATGGGTTTGAGGTGTAATCATTGAGGTTGGTCCATCACTGCTTCAGCTGTGATTTACATGAGAGATGATTTCTCTTTATGCAGCAGATCTTCATTTGTAGCAGTATTTTTCATAGTTCTTCTTAGTCATTTAAGAAAGCATAACCCAAAAAGAGCCACACAAGAAAGACAAAAGCCTTGTCTCTTTGTAGACAAAGCACTGCCAGAGCCTCAGTTATTGATTCGTCCCTGGGGTCAGGAGGCTCAGAAGGCCCTGTCCATTTGAATTAGAAGCTTTTCCAAGTGAATTGCTGGATCTCCGTTGCTTATCAAGTTCAAAGCTATTTGAAAGTTCTTTGTGATATTTGACTTCATTGCATACTTTGAAGAATATTTCAGATGCAATGCTGAGAACTGAATAATATATAGAAAATGATAAAGTGCAAAAGATGACACTGATAGCTTCACATTGTCAAAAGCATTCTTTGGGAAATGGAAGAAGTGGAAATTTTCTATAATGTTTATGCATTTGCTGTCATCTTTCATAATTAATCACTTACTGCAAAACTAGTTATTCAACTTATTGCTAAGGTGAAGGGGGAATTACTGCTACATTCTTCATGAATAATTTGTGATGCTTGCCCAGACTTGGAAAGCAGAGGGAAGAAACAGTAAACAGGTGTGTGTATAAAACTGGGAGCACTACTGAGCATATTTTAAGTATTTTTAAAAGCCAAGATTCTCCTAAAATGTATATCGTATATCATAACATTTAGAATGATTACGAATATGTTTTAAACTGACTGTCAATCGTAGTCTATAAGAAAATAGATCTGTCTAGCACTGATTATTCTGAATTATTAAATCCACTGTGAATCTATTGCTGTAATCATAAATAGGCAGTTTAATGAGTTACCGTATATTAATCTGTGTTGCTAAGCCAACTAACCATATTTCTAACATAGCATTACCATGATTTCTTTATTCATTTTCCTGCTGAACTGAACACTTCTAGTTAGTTTTACCCACTTGATCTTCTCAGTCTTTATTCTGCTGCTCTGAAGCCTTTCATGGTCATTAATACTCTGCACCTGACTCTCAGTCCAGGTCTTGCTCTGCTCCGCTTGTAGAAGAGGAGAGGACACAGGTGTGTCCGGTCAGGATCTAGTTACAGTATGCTTGCAGTCTGGATCATGTCTGTCACTAGTTAGGGTTCTTCCAACATGCTTTTAAATATGAATGATAAAAGTTATAAAATGTCTTTTTCTGTATGAAAGTCTTCATACTTATGGTAGAACTTAGAAAGGGGGGTATTTTAAAATGTTTTTTGGGAAACGCCTCGCATTTCACCTGAATTTTTTTTCCTTGTTATTTTGCATGCACAACTTTTAAATCTTTTAAGCCATGATCTGCTCCTGTACTTTCTAAAACACTGTTGCAAGTGATTACTTATTTGGAATTTTTAATTTTGTTGACAGTACTGTTTTCACTGTAGGATCTTATGGGGACATTTATGAATGGTTTTGAAACAATCCATCAACTCCTAACTAATTATTGTGCATAAAGTAATTAACTCTACTTCAAAATGTTAATTTACAAAACAAAAGTGTGTAAGGGACTGGAAACAGAGATGAATAGCCCTGTACAATGTCTGTCTGAATGTTCGCTGTGATGAGATTTATTCTTTGAGATGAGTTATTATATGCAGTGGGCTTGCTGTTAAAACTGCTAGGATTGTCCACAGGACTTACATGATTTTAATATACTTTGCTGTACAAGTCTTTTAAAGTGGGACTCATTAAAATTCATTGTGGCATACTGTGTTTATGCTTTAAGATCAGAATAAGAGACAGTGAAGTTTAGTCAATTTTCTCCCCAAAAACAGAGAGACATTGCAAAAGTGTGAGACAGATTCCATGTGATGATCAAAATTCAAGACAAATGTAAAGAGACATTTTCAAAAGGCAGAAAACTGCACAGGTGAGTAATGTAATAGGTCTTAGAGAGCCAGCAATAATACAGTACATCTCCTTTCTCCTCTGGGGATGAGGAGCAGGGCAGCAGAGACATGCTGGGTGGGTTGAGCTGGTTAGTGCAACTTGCAGTGCACCAGTGACTCTTGCTGGACATCTGCAGTCCTGCAGTGTTGTGAATGAGAGTTGATGCTGTTCCTCAATCCCATGTGGACTCTACTGTGGCTCCATGGGACTGACAGCATAAAAATGGAGATGAACCAACTATACATGTTTGGAGAAAAGTTTACTTGAAATGGGGGTGGTAGGAGTGAGTGAATTTGATTCACAATTGCCTATTCCAATTTTGGTATAATAAAGTTGAGATATTTGATCATTCTAAACTGAAAAAAATAAATTAAAACCTGCTACAGTTTGGTGGTTGGTTGGTACATTTCTAAACACAATCTTTTGAATTCCATGGATCAGGATCTAAACTTTTCACATTGTGAATATAGTGGCGTACATACAAGTGAAATTAGCTTTTTTGTCACCTGCATTTTACACCCTACGGACATTTAATCCACAACACATACACATCAGTAATCTGTTCTTCCTTCATTTGGGAGCATGTGGATACAGTTTAGGACTCAGCTGAGACCAAGCAGAAAAAGGCACAGCACATGATCTAGGCATGATCATATCCTCTCCTAGGCAGGAGTAAAGAATGTTTAAATAAGAATACCAGGAGGGTTACAAACAAGAGGAAACTGCTCAGTCCATGTAGCCTCTTTGGTTGTTTGCTGGTTGCTAATTGATCCAAAGGTCTCATCCAGGATGTCAGTTTCAACTACATTGCTGGGGAGCTTTTCCCAGACTTAAGGAATTCTCCCCGATTTTAGCACATTCAAATAGTAACATGCATTGTCTTTGAAGCAGCAAAAATGCTTTCCGGTTTTATAGATCATTTGAGGTAATGTCAGATGGTAATGTAGCATACAATGACTGATGGTCCCCAGGTAATACATAATGATTTGCTCCTGCTTATCTAGATACTGGAATAAGAGCACAAATTCTGAAACCTTATGGCTGTTTTCAAAACAAATCAGGGGGTGTTAATCTCAATATCCTAATCAATTCAACAGCCTTGCAATAAAGATTTCTGAAGATTAGTTGGATACTAACACTTGGAATAGCACAGAATAACACTTGGAAATATTTAATTTCTTAATTCAAGAGAAATAAATGTTACTCAGATACATTAAGGAGAAATACATATTCCCACTCCTCACATTCGCTATTTGGCATCGTTCTGTGAGACTGCTCACCCACAAGCTGGCTGACTGTTCTGTTTTGTTTACGTCATGTATGTATCTTATGTGGTGGCATGGTGGTGCAGTAGTTAGCAGTACCGCCCCACGGTGCTGGGTCCCTGTCTTTGTGGAGTTTGTATGTTCTCCCCGTGTTCATGTGGGACCCAACTTCTTTATCTATTGAAGAAGCTCGAGTAGGGAGCTGCGTCAGCATGTGCAGGCTGCAAAGAAACAAGTAAAAGTTTATTCCATGCTGAGAGGAAAAGAAAAGAGACACAATGTTTCTGCTCTGCAGCTTTCTTCAGGTGAGCCAAAATGTTGTGTCTCGTTTGTTTTCCTTTCAGCACGGACAAAACCTTAAACCCCTAAAACCTAAACTGTCTCTTATTCTATTTCTGATATTTAAATGATGATTATTTAAAGTTTCTGTCTTCAATCTTTGTTTTCAATCTTATGCATGTATGCTTTTCATTTATTCATGGAGTCAGGTTGTGTTAAATGTGTCATGTATTGTAACATGTCTTTTACCTGCCTTTCCCGTCTGGGATATTAGAGGAAATACTGTAAGTGAGCTAGAGCACTCCTCTGGCAAGACAGTAAAAGGAAGGCGATTGCCAGGGAGGGCAGTATAGCTGGAATTCTCTGGTCCATCAAGTCAGGAAAGAATTTGAGACTGAACTGGAAAATCACTTACTTCAGGGCACACAAGAGGTGGCACAGCAGACATTGTCACTCAAGGATATGAAAAGTGAGAGTCCTGTCAGGTCCAAAGCTTTGTTTAATTTAAATGGAAATCTAAATAAAACTGATTGGTACAGCCAAGGATGCCCTCTGTGTGTAGGTTGGCAGGCTTTGAAAGGCAGAAAAGTATATATAGTAAATAGCGCGATGACCTTTTTTAGTCTTCCAAAACTCTCCATCTTTCTATGAATCAGGGCCCAGCAGGGGGTGAAACAGAAAATAACACACAAGCTGAAAGAGGTTAAATTAATGTTAGAAATGTCTCTTAATGTGTGGCTGTGGATCAGAGCTTGTGACAGACAAGGAAAGCTTTTCTTGTCAGGATGAAGGATGCGTGCCGTCTCTAGCACCTTGCGGGAGAGGAGCAAATTTCAATAACTGTGTGTCAGATGCTGAGAAATAGCTTCTTGCTCCCAGGCAAAGGACTGCAGCAACATATAGCTGAGGAAAGAATGAGAGAAAAACAGTGCTGGAAGAAATAAAAAAGTGTAAACTGTGCAGTGGGCACTGATGGGAAGCGCTTTGCCTTTCTTCTGAGCTTTCCATCTTTCCTCTGACACCTTCACCAGATGAAAAACTTAACAGCACAATGAAGCTGGCATTGAAACTATTTAGCTATTACTTTTTAATTTGGGCTGGGAGACAGTGCCGTAGGACTGAGGGATAAATGCACTCATTAAAGTGCTTGATGAAAGCTCTGGAGCAGATACTGAAAGGCTGTGTGCTGCCTCACATTGATTTAGGTGTATCTCAGGAACAGAGTGTTTCAAGCACTTATTAAACATGAACTTAGTAAGGTAGGGTAGGGACCTGTTAAAACATTGAAAGGATTTTTTAATAGTGGTTAATAGGAAGTTGAAAGCAAGGATTAAAGAGACTTCTTAAACTCTTCTTATGCTTATTATATTTTATCTTGACATTTATATTTTTTTAATTTTTAAACGCGATAGATTTCAGTGTGCTGATATGCACTATTTATCACTTCACATTTTGACGCATCTGATATAGTCAATGAGTATTTTTTGCGAGAGTTTAATTCTCATAATTCCAAATGTGCACTGCAGTATACATGTTAAAGCAATGTAGTGTTTTGTAAGTGATATGGGATCCAAAGTTATAAAAGAAATGTTTTTACTATAAGCGATTTCTGAATAGACTTTTGTGCCAAACCAATTTGAAAATAAGTTACTTTTTCTAAATTTTATCATTATAGAAACCCACAATTTTTTAACTTAAAACATTAAAACTAATTATTTCTGTTATGCCTTCTGGCTCCAGCGTCTATAAATTCATCCAAGTCTTTCGCCAATCAACAGTCTTTGGCAGCATGTTTTAATAGGAATTGGAAAACCATCTGTGGTTTCCCTCTTTCTTCACCGATGAGACTTGAGCAGGTGACATCAATATATCATTCTTTTCAACTACCTAGATGAAATTGTTTTCTGTTGGAGTATATTAAAACTGTACAGGCAGAGGTCAGAGCAAAGGTTTGCAATCAGAGGAAAGCAGAATATGAATGAACGACACTGTCTTTAAATAGAATGTGCTCAGATAGATATGGAATGGGTGGAGAATTGAAGGCAACAGTTTACAGATATTCTGCTTCAGGCACAGAACAGAATCATCCCAGGAGTAAGCAAATCAAAGGCAGGAAAGCAGTGGCTCAAATGGTGTAATAAGTCAATTAATAAAATGTAAAGATAAAAGAAGAACTTTTTTTTTTTTAAAAAAGAACAGAACAGTTAAAGAAAATGGATATTGTGAATAGGAAGCGCTAGTAAGGAAAGAATATTATAAAGGAAAAGAAGAGATATCCACACTGAGATTGAAGAATGAGATACTGGGCAAAGAAAATAAACCTTTTTGAGTGTTAGTATGGCAGAATAACAGTAAGGGATGAAGTACAGTGTCTAAGAGATCAATGTAATAATAACATCGTTATAATAGAAATTCTGGAAGAAAGTTAGATCCTAATCTCACTTCCTCTTGCCTGTGTATATAAACATCACACCTGGGACTTCCTGTAGCATGTTTCTTTCATATGATCTATTCTCCACCACACTCGCGTGTAGACATGACTCGCATTCGGCTTTCCCAAAGCCTAACCTTCTTCTCACTGATCCAGAACTGGAGTCCCTCTCACGTCTTTAGCCCGTGATGCTTCCATCAGAGGCTCCTTGCATACCAGCTGTGTTTCTTCTTTCAGGTCTCCTGATGCTCTCTCTCCATTCCTGGTCAAACCACCAACCTACTGCACCTACAGCCCCAGCCTGTATATGGTTTGTTTCTTCCAAATTCTCTCAGTTAGAGGAACAGTGAAATATGGAAACCACAAAAGTAAAGCAGGCATATCATTCCTCCCATTATATTGTTGCAGAGGGCTTTACATCTGTTGAAGTTTTCTATTTTTCAAAGTTTAAACAATGGGATGTGGGATGTATTTGCGCAACTGTCCCCTTGTCTTGTTTAGTCACCTGAGGCAGTCACAATGGCCAAAGATCCATGTGGCCAAACAATTATAAGTAGGACTAAATAAATTGCTGATAAATCATTAAGTTAGGATTCATGTGGAATGAGACGACAAAGTAAGGCCCCTAGACAGTATGAGAAGAGTATTTTGAAATAGGAAGAAATAAGGAGGAAACAGAAGTTAGAGAGCGAAAGAATTAGTGATGTGAGAGTTTTGTCCTTCATGCAGAACTTGAAGGTAGTTTGAGCACTAAAGAGACTAATCGTAGGTCTTAAGTAAGGGATTGTTTTTTTACGTTTGTTGAAATGCTGATTTACTATCTGTGCTACCTAATAGGCTGTAAGAAAACTCTACTTTTGTTAGTGATGCATTATTTAAAGTAGCAAAAATATGTTATCATTGTTTAGTGCATTTGGTTACAATCCATTTAGAGACTGATTTTGTCCTCAGTAGAATCCATGCCTTTATGGCATTTTTTTGGAGTTTTATAGAGTGAGTTCTATTTTACTGTGTCTTTAGGTGGCAGGATTCTAGAACCTACAGATTTGTAAATAAGTACAGAAGTAGCTGAAATGTTGTGTATTGTTGTAAATAAACGTGTCCTTTCAAGCTTACCACCTGGTTTTTCATTTTCTACAATCTTGCACTGGAGAAACAAAGCAAACGTGTATGGTGGCTTTTGAATATAGAGGTGGGCTTTCTATTCTATCCTTGCCTTTGCAACAGTGATTTACTGTCACTCAGAGTCACTCGCTGGTGGGTACACTGACTCACTGCAGTACTGCTAATGCTTTTGATGTAACAGATGAATGCCTCACTGGTGTCCAACCCAAGATACCTCAGTGACATGGGTACTTACAGCTCTGAGTTCTCAGCAACACTGATGAGACTATATTGTTTATATAGAGCATCAGCAGCTGATGAGCTCTATATGCTTAAAATCAGGAGAGAAGCAGCACTGTGGTGCATATAGGGAGCAGGACAAGGTGATGTCAGAGCAAGCCGAGTTGTAATTCCGGTCAGTTTGTTTCCATTGATGTTGATATAATTAATGGAGTACTACAGGGATCTGCTTTACGACTGTTGTTCTTCCTAACCTGATATCTTTGGACACACTACTGATCATCTGGTGTGGGATGACTATAAATACAAACATTACTTAGAAAAAATGACAGTCTACACAAAAAACATAAATATACCCAATTAGAGCATATACAAGGTATATTGTTTTCAATTTTTTTTAGAAAAAAAAGTGATTTGAATAATTGGAGTATGCTTTATATAAATGACAAAATAAAATATAGTTTAACAATTTAAGAATTCATCTTCTACAAATTATCTTTGTGTAGGACGAAAGAAATTCTATCTTTTAAAATCATATATTTGTGACATTATTTCAAGAGCAGGATTTATTCTGGTAGTTATGTTTTTTGTAATATGATAACAACTAATATGCCCTTTAGTAAGGTACACAGGCACAATAAACTACTCATAATGGAGATCAGGAAGTTGTTTTAGCCAGACCAAATGTGTTTTTAAAGTATTATTTAATATTTGTAGTTCTCTAACATTACCTTGTATTTAAATTATTCGTTCTCCTGATAATTTATTTTTATATTACAACCCAAGATAAACTACTGTTTTATTAAAATATTTCTATTTCTGGCAATGCCTCTTTGTAAAACTCCCTAGTGAAAAGAAACATCACACTAATCATTTTTGAAATGTAATTTCCACCCTGTGTAGCTGGAGTTTCAGAAAGTTTTAAAGCCTGTCTACAGCATTTTAAGGAATTTTGCAGTGCTTTTATAATAATCTGACTTAAATGTCTAGATTAAGAGTACTATCTGCATCAGTGTCATTATCAAACAAAGCATTCTGTTTTAAAAAAAATGTTTTTTCTTTTTCTACTTTTATTTAGAAAGCATTCTTTAAAAGGCTTTAGAAAACCCTATGCATTCCCAGAGATACATATCCATACAGTACATCCATCTATTTTCTAACCACGTCTTCAATTCAGGGTTGTATGGAAGTCAGAGCCTATAACACCAAGCAATGAGCACAAGGCAGGGTACACCATGGACAAGAGCCAGTCCATCATAGGGCAGAAACACATCTGACACCTATGGCTAATTTTCCAAGAAGCCAATTACCCTAAGAGTATGTTTTTGGATTGAGGGAGGAAACTGGTGCACCAAGTAGAAATCCACATGAACCTGGGAGGAACATACAGACTCCACACAGATAGCACTCCAGATCCAGAATTGAACCCAGGGCCCCAGCACTGTAAGGTTGCAGTGCTAACCCCTGCGCCAACATGCCACGAGAGTGGCATATATGATAGTAGTTCAAGTAGGGAAACATCATGTTTATTATAATAATAATAATAATAATAATAATAATAATAACAACAACAACAATTGCTTACACTGACATAGCGCTTTTCTGGACATTCCACTCAAAGCACTTTACAGGTAAGGGGGATCCCCTCCACCACCACCAATGTGCATCATCCACCTGGATGATGCGACGGCAGCCATAGTGCACCAGAATGCTCACCACACATCAGCTATCAGTGGGGAGGAGAGAAGAGTAATGAAGCCAATACATAAATGGTGATTATTAGGAGGCCAAAATTGGTAAGGGCCACTGGGAAATTTGGCCAGGACGCCGGGGTTACACCCCTACTCTTTTTGAGAAACTCCCTGGGATTTTTAATGACCACAGAGAGTCAGGACCTCGGTTTTACGTCTCATCCGAAGCATGAAAAGGATTCAATTCCTTCTCTTTTCAGCTGGAATAAACCTTTACTTGTTCCTATATACTGTATATGATATGTATATACATATATATGATATGTCACATATTTACATGGTATGTCTTTTAATAGTATGAGCTCAACAAACCAAATTCCATACAAATAGTTTTTATGACGATAAAACTTTGAACAATAATCAATTATTCTCATCAACCTCATTTTCTACTTTTAATTTTTTTACTTTTCATTATTACTACACATCTTACAGTAGTTCACGCATCTATTTTTTAGAAGACATAGCAGTGCTAAACCAGATGTGCATAAATTCCTTGCAATTTCCCATCACAGTCCAGCTAGATTTGTCCCAGTAATGATGGATGTTTCAAAGGTTAGTGCTGTTGACTCAGTTCTGGGAGCCCAATAAGCGAAAAAGAAAATGTTGTCACTTCCCGACTGGAAGCGGCTCGCAGCCTGCAGCTGCTTCAGACAACAGCACAATTCCCATGAGCCCAGCCGGTGAGGATGAGATTGAGTCTGTCTTTCAATCAGGCAGCCAATCTTTTAATGAATTCCCCAACTGCTGATAGTATTTAAGACTTGCCTCACCGTATGTCCGGAGCTCGCTCACTCTGTCTCTGTGCTCAGAACTTCTTTGTCTACAACCGGAGTTCGGCTTCTCTTACAGCTGCTTTGCTCCAGCTAGATCTCCGTCCACACTTCTCGGCAGCGGATTCTCACCAGACCTGCTAACAAAGTCCTGCCTGCCTGAAGTGTTTCCGGCACTGGCAAGATGGCGACAGTTTAGAGAAAGCTCTCCCGTTGTGTGACTGTTTTAATTTTTATTTACACGTTAATGCTCTTGTTTTGTGTTGGATGCTCAACGGCTGTCATTACATATGGCAGACTGTGACAGAGGAGCCTGTCACGAGGTACAGATAGCACAGGAAATACATATTCATACACCTTGTGTTGAGCGGTTTCTAGATAAATTCCTGAGGGTGCACACTCAGGGCATGACTAGTAACTGATATTACTTAGTTTCATATACTTAAACACAGGTATGAGTACTGTGGTGTGAATGGAGAGAGCTCTCAAAATGGATGATACTCACCATTTGTCTGGTGTCGGTACTTCTGGCTTGGGTCAGCCTATGGTGGCCTCAGAAGGCCAAACCTAACCCCAGTTCTCAAGGCTTATTTAAGGAGATGGGAAAAACCATGCATTGAATTGGAGAAATGGTCTGTTCCAGAGGGGGAGGGGCTAACAAGCTATTTAAGCTGGCTCCTCAGCCTAAGAGGGAGTTGGTTGTTGCTGGTTGGTATGTCAGGTAGTGTGACTGAAAACAGAGAGAAAGCAACAAGGAGGATTTATCTTCATTTGAAGAATTAGTTTTGTTTCTTTTTGGGGTTTTGTTTTCTGGTGTGGGGGACTGGGAGCACTGTAAATAAACTCCACTTATTTTACTTGAGTGTTTTTGCGGCTGAGCCATTCCATTATAAAATGGACCTACTTTGGCCTACCTCAGGCCATTGTGTGACACAAACACTTTTAAACCTGAGGGTCATCAAATAACTTTTTTCACATACTGGACAGAGATGCGGCGAACAACAACAGGTGGGCAGACACCGGGGGAGACGAGGCGGTGTACTAGTGTGACTACGGAGGCGTCCGCACAGACCACCACTGCCGTCTAGTTTGTTACCTAATGTTCAGTCACTGGACAATAAGATAGACAAGCTACACTGTTGGATCAACGCAGAAAGGGACCTGAGGGAATGCTGTGTTTATGCCTTCACTGAAACCTGGCTGAATGCATGCGTCCCGGACACCGCCATCCAGCCAAAGGGGTTCACCGTTTACTGCTTGGACAGTAATCACCAAGCAACCGGCAAACACAAAGGAGGAGGAATTTGCTTGCTGGTCAACAGCAAACCGATGTGGAGGTAATCTCTAAATCCTGCTCACCGAATCTATAACACCTGACCATAAAATGTCAACCTTTTATTTGCCAAGGGAGTTTTCCTCCACCATCATTACAGCCGTTTACATTCAACCTCAAGCCTGCGTGGAAGCAGCACACAGCGAACTCCACAACATTATCAACTAGCACGAAAACTCCCACCAGGAAACTCTCAGTTGTAGTTGGGGAATCAACCACTGCACTCTGAGGAAAGTACTTCAAAAATAGATTCAGCACGCCACTGTAGCGACAGAAGGAGGCAATATTTTGGACCACTGCTACACAACAATAAAAGGGGCTTACAAAGCGCTTCCCAGACCGAGTTTCGGTAAGTCGGACCACATCTCTCTCCTGTTGCTTCCTGGATACAAACAGAAGCTGAAGAAATCCCCCATTGCGAACAGGTCAGTGCGTTGTTGGTCTGAGGAGGCGGAAGGCAGGTTAATAGACTGCTTTGATAGTACAGACTGTGACGCATTCAAAGCTCCCGACACAGATTTAAATGAGTATACGAACGCAGTCACCAGCTATATTAAATATTGCACGGACAATTAGGTACCAGAAAAAAAAAGGACATTTCCCAATCAGAAACCATGGTTCAACAATGACATTCGTAGTTAAATAAAAGAGAGATCCACAGCATTCAAATCGGGGGACAAAGAGCTGTACAGGGAGTCACGGTATGCATTAGAGAAAGCCATTAAACGTGCTAAAACGGAGTTAAAGAATGCAGCTTGAAACGCAATGCGCTGACACCCGAAGGCTGTGGCAGAGATTACAGTCAATCACAGGTTACAAGGGCTGCAGGCAAGAGATTGACACGAACAACACATCCCTGCCTGAGGAGCTGAACAATTTCTATGCCCACTTTGATGCTCTGAAACTTTGTTTGTTCTGAAACTCTCACAGCAGGATGTGGAGAAAACTCTGAGTAGGGTGAAAATCTGTTAGGCTGCAGGGCCTGATGGGATACCACCGCGCGTCCTAAGGATGTGTGCAGCCCAGCTGACCACAGTGTTTACAGAGATCTTTAACTCCTCCCTGTCACAGTCCATTGTCCCCACCTGCTTAAAAAAAACACAATTGTTCCACTCCCCAAAAAGGCAAAAGTGACGTGCCTAAACTATTACCGCCCAGTTGCATTAACATCTGTGGTGATGAAATGCCTGGAGAAGCTGGTGTTGTCACACATCAACTCCTCCATCACAGAGTCCCTGGACCCCTTGCAGTTCGCCAACCAGAACAACAGATCAGTGGATGATACTGTCTCCCTCTCTCTACATACAGCCTTGGAACACCTGGACACTAAGAACTCATATGTGAGAATGCTGTTTGTGGACTACAGTTCAGCATTCAATTCCATCATACCCAGCCAACTGGTGAGAAAGCTCAGGGGACTAGGACTGTGCATCTCCGTCTGCAACTTGCTGCTGGACTTCCTAATCAAGAGACCACAGGTGCTGTGGATAGGTAATAAATCATCAACACCACTCACCCTGAGCACTGGAACCCCACAAGACTGCTGTCTGAGTCCAGGGTTGTACTCCCTGTTCACTCACGACTGCACAGCAAGACACAGCAACAACCGCATCATTAAATTTGCGGATGACACCACTATAATAGGCCTGATCAGCGATGAGTCCACTTCCAGTTGTACAGCTGCTGAGGTGGTGTCATAGCAATAACCTGGACTTGAATAAAACAAAAGAGCTAATAGTGGACTTTCGAAGACACTGTCAGGAAACCAACTGGTAGAATAGGAGGATCCTTATGCGTAACCGTGAATCACGCAGAATGCGGAGTAGCACAGGAACAATCCAGAAGACGTAATCCAGGGGCTTGGTCAAATAAGGAGGTAAAGAGTCCAGTAACAAGGGAAATCCAAAAAGACAATCCAAAAACAAAATCCAAAAGGCAGGAGCAAAATTAGGATCCAGGAGATCAGTCAAAAGGTTTAGAAATGTGCACAAGAGTTCGACTGGAAGCTTCTCATTAGTGAGCAAGGATTGGTGTGTGAGGGAACTTTAAATACTGAAAGAAAAGGGATGTGGTTGGATAATTGGTCTGGGAGTGAGAATTTGTGGAATCTGGCGCATGTGGGAATGTGATGGGTTCAATTAGGAATGAGATCCCGAAACAGTGGGTTTGGGAATGCAACGGCATTTGTGAGGGAGAGTGTGGGGCGTGACAGGAATGGAACGGCGTTTGCGAGGGAGAGTGTGGGGCGTGACAGACACAGGCCACACACTCACAGCCCACTCACTATTGATGGAACGGAAGTGGAAACAGTCACCAGCTTTAGGTTTTTGGGAATTCACATTTCTAATGACCTAACCTGAACTGTGAACACAGACTCTATCTTGAAGAAGGCTCTATTTCCTGAGGTGCCTCAAGTGTTGGGGGATGCCAGTACCTGTGTTGTTGAACTTCTACTGCTGCACCATCGAGAGCGTCCTCACCAACGGAGAATGGTGAATGTGACCCAGAAGATCATCGGCTGTGGTCTCACAGAGATTAAACAGCTCTATGAGAACCGCTGCCGTGCTAGAATTCTGGCCATCACAGAGGACAGTCACCACCCCTGGCATGAGCTCTTCACCCCACTGCCCTCAGGCAGGAGATACAAGAGTATATGGACACTTACAGACCAGACACTTACCACCAGATTCCTCAATAGCTTCTATCCACAAGCAGTGTGATTGGCAAACACATTTAGCCATGCCCCTCGGACCACACCTACACCATCTACCTCATTATAATTTTATTTATTGCACATCTGCAGTCATTGTTTACATTTACTTGTTTACTTGTAAATTGTCTACAGTTTGTTTGTATATTGTCTTGATGCACTGTCTGCACTTTGTGTTTTACACTTTTTTTAACAATCGAGAGACTTTCTGTAAGTAAGAATTCCATTTTACCAGTACATGTACTGGTTACATATGGCAATAAAGTTCATGTTCAAGTCCTGCCTGCCTGCCTCTCCCTCTTCGGTGCAACTCGGCTTCCTCCGTGGAAAACCCAAACTCACTGCTTAGATCCCTGACAGCCAGCACGGCATCGCAGACACCTGCAGCATAACAAATACAAGACAGGATGCAAATAAGAGGGCCATTTGGCACGTCTAACTCAGGTGATTGAGGTGATTATCTCATACAGTCTCTTCTCAAAAAGATGCCATGGTTGGAGGGCTGCTTCCTGAAAAACATGTCTACTTGTTCTCCAACACACTTCTGTGTTTCCTATCGCACTCATTGTGATCTTTATCCTTGGGTTGATTGACCTTCTCAACATACAGTCTATGAGATGGATACCTCACCATTTAAATTCATTTAAAGACCTTAAATTGGAGAACACCTTCATCTCTTCCTAATTTATTGCAGGTCAAGATGTTTTCTCAACTTTCCTTTCAGACTGAAACTACAGCAACGGGAGGGATGACAACAACCACGCTCAATTGTTCCCAGCCGTCAGTAATCAGCAATCACTCCCTTCATCCTTCCTCCACCAATTGCTATAAATACCAACGTGATACCCCTCTCCCTCACGTGCGACTTTTGCATGTTCAGGTGCATCTTTCGCTTTCCACAAGCCTGTGCTAATTTCTCTTGAGTTTTGATCACCTTCAGACCTGTACATTTTCTGCTCCGAGGAAGAACCTTTGGCAGCACAGTGGATTCCCCTACACTCCTCGACCAGCCCGTTCCTCCTGCTTTTCATTCCTCCTTTTCCTGGATCGTCTCCCACAATTACAGACCTAGCGCTGTGATCTGAAGGCTTGCGACAGTCCAGTTGAAAGAAAGGCTTCCAAATTTTCTGGTGCCCTCTGCTGACGTCACCCGCGCAGCCATTCTCCAGCCTATGATAGAACTTGCGCTGCAGTAGCGGACCTTGGGGTCCCCCCCCAGCTCAGCTCCGACTCCCGCCATGTTGTCACGTAGTCAATGAAGGCGAAGCACCGTAAGGCATACAAAACAAAAAGGGGAAAAGATAAGAGAGAAAGAAGCCAGGCTGCCCGTGCCTCCGCCCCTCGTCTTCCATCGTCTCGTCCCGCTACACATTCGTCTGCATCTCTCCTTCAACCAACTCGCCTCTGCCGGGCAATGGCAGTCCGATCCTGCAAACTTGCCATCAATGGTGCCCAAATCCAAGCCCACCCTTGGGTAGCCATCCTCTTCGGATCTGTCGTCGGAAGCATTCGAATCCAGGGAGAGGCTCTCCAGCTCAGTCTCCTGCCTTGCTACCGCCCTTGGCCTCCGTCTTACACAGCTTCTCCAGGGAGCCCTGCTCATCACTCACGACAGCCACCACCGTGTCCTTCTCCAGGCTGAACACTGGGAGAGTGCTGATTGGCCCGCACCCCGTTCTATACCCAGCCTCCCCTCTAAACTCCGGCGCCGCCCCGCTGTGTCCCCGCCATCCCCGCCTTCCCCGCAGGCCTCGCAGGCCTCCACATGCCTACCACGCCTCCCAGGCCCTCCCAGGTCCTCACAGGCCCAGATACTTCTCCTGTTAAAACAAAATGGGCTGCTCTTGGCAAACGCACACTCGCTGCCAAGTTTGCAAATCCCCGGCGTTCAATCCAGACCCGGGCTCCCGTTTCTGCTGCTACTGCAGCCATCTCCTTGGCCCCAGGTCTGTCCAGCGTGCTACCTGCGACCCAGTCAGCAGTCGTCTTGCGTCCCCATACCTGGCGTTCAATTTAGCACCGGGCCCATTCCTCCTGTCTCAGCTGCTACTGCGTCCATTTTCTCAGCCCTAGGTCTGTCCAGCGTCCTACCTCCGGCCCAGTCAGCAGTTGTCCCACGTCTTGCGTCCCTGTCTTATTCGTGTTTTCTGTCCAACCCAGCCCTTATGTCTCGTGTCCTTGTCTCATTGTGTCTTGATCCCCTGGTGTTCCGTTTTATAAAAAAAAAACACATTCCAGGCTGCTGTGCGACTGCATTTCCCCCAGGCTCCTGCTCCTGCTTTGTTCGCTTCCCCATCCCCGGTATCCAGTTCGGGCTCCAAGTTCATTTCTCTTGCCAACCGCTCTACGTTTCGCGTCTCCGTCTTGTCGCCTCTTTATCCCTCTTCCCCAATTCTGCCTCAGTCTCATCCCTTCCATCCTCTGTTGCTACCAAAGCCACCCCCTCGACGTCCACACAGGTAAGTCCCTTGCCTCATTCCCCTGTCTTATGTATGTTTTTATCCCCGGCATCCGATCCGGCCCCAGGCCCATTTCTCTCCCTCTCATCCTCCACGGCTGCCGCAGCCACCTCTTGGCCCTGGGTCCGCCCAGCCTCCCATCTCTGCCTACTCAACAATCACCCCTTGACTCAAGTCCCTATCCCTGACGTCCAATTCAGCACCGGGATCATTTCTCTCACTCTGCACCGCTACTCGTTGGATCCAATACCGCTCTCACTTCACGTTATATCCACACATGTAAATTCCATGAGCTACAGTACTACAGCCGGAGTAAAATGCCTAGCTGCCCGGAGGGAAGGCATCCATTGGGCCGGGACCCCCAGAGGTTTATTTTCTCCTAACGGGAGTTTTTGTTTTCCTCTCCACAGTGCCCACATGGATCTGTCATAAGGCCATCAGTGCTCGCTATCCAGTTCCAGAGTCCATAAGAGTCCCAGCAGTTAATTTATCGTCAGATAGCAAAGGTGTTACTTGTCGTAATCCAGATAACACAGGCACCACAAACCCAATCCAATAATAGCAGCGATTTCCTTTCCCATCTACAAAGAGCCTACACTGTTTCTCATCATTTAGACCCCGTGTTCGTTTGAATTCCCTTCCGTAAACACCTCAACGCGTACTGTACCTATAATAAGCGCTCGCCTAGGCCAACAGAAGCCGACTTCCCTACAGTAAACCTATACAGAATGCAGAGAGGCACTCCGTCCGCCCTACTGCCGCAACAATCCATGCGTCACAGACCACACCTTCTTCAGGCTCCTCCAAATTCTGCACTGGTGGTTTGGGGTCCCTCTTGGTTCTTTTTGGGGTTCTGGCCTCCTCATCCTATGGCCAGGAGGCCGGCCCTCAGCCAAGCGGGTTAAGCCAAATATCAGCTCCATTATAGTTCATTACGCTTCGATTTTGGGCGTTGTCATTCCTAGTGAACTGTTTTTGGTCAGAATTCATTTATTTTTCCTCTGGCCATGATGGGGCCAATCTCCAGAGGTTTGAAATGAAGAGGCAAAAAATGTGTTCATTCCAGTTTACAAAGTAACTTATCTCATATCAAACTATAGTGGGCCTATGTGTCCATAGGTGGCTTGTGTGGCCTGAGCACACAAAAATCACAATGAACCATAAAAACACAGTGGAAGAAGACTTTATTCAACAAAATGTAATAATCACACTACACAAAAGCTTACTTTAAAATATGAGTCTCTTTATATGTCACAATAATCTAAATTAACCCCATGTGAAAATGTTTCCAGTTAGCTAATTAATCTATTAATGTGCCACGTGTGAATTTATGTACAAAGAATAGATGTTCTAATGACCTCTAGGGGCAGGTTGGCTGGATCTACTATCCTGATACCGGCTGGGATGCCCAGACTCGAAAGTCCCGTACCTGTAATTGCTGCCTAAGATTTGTCTAGGACTGATTGGTGAATTTCTGTTGAAGCAATCAACAGATTTGAGTTTTTTTTTTCTTTGGACTTTTTGCCTACATTTCACTCCTTTTTACTCATAAATGGATTCATATTGAGCATTCAAGCTTTGACTAAAATATTCACCATAAACTGTGTGCGCATCACTTGTAAGGCAACACAATGGGACAAAATTGGGAGAGAGCGAATACTTTTGCACCATAGCTACTATTAAAAAAATTAGGAAGGCTGAATGACCTGTCTTCTGATATTACAGATTTTCCATGATCCACTGCCATCAACTCCCATTCTTAATTTTTTGTCTTTGTAATTCTTAAGACTGTTTTTCCTACTGCAATTCTGGGGATGTGTTTCAGAACTGTGGACAGAAGGCACACAAAGAGCTGTGCGAGAACAGACAAAACTACACACCTATGTTGTTGAGGCTGATACCCTGGCTAATGTTAAGGGTAATGTAAAGGACTGGATAAGATCCTTCTGAGAAACAAATGCATGCTCAGCTGAAACCAGAGTCACATGATTTTTTGCAGGCAGATAACGTGGAAAGAGAACAGCATATAATAAATGACAAATATAACCAAAACTGTCACCTTTACATTTTTACATAAAGATTTTTACTCCAACCAACGTTATGTTTTGTCTTATCAGTGAAAATAAATAGCATCACCACTAAGTCTAATAAACAGAAAACATCGAGCAGTGCAAGGAAAGAGTCCATCCTTTAAAAAGCAGGGACAATTTCTGTGTTTCTATCCTGGCAGTCCCCTGACAAATATATTCTTCTAATGCTTTGCTCTATTAAGAGTGACACCTATGAAACACTGAGTCTAACATAGTACAAAGTGAAGGAATGGAACTTATCACTAAGCTCTCTCACTTTCTCTTTATATAATGGAAAACCCTGCCTTTCTCATGTTGAGAAATCTGCACTCCCACCCCTTCTGCCCTTAGCTCCTGCTGGGGTAAAATTACTGCTCACCTTCAGCAGCTTGTGAGAGGACAGACATCCGTCTCTGAGACAGCAGCATCAGGAGGCACAGAGATGCCATCGCTGTCACCCACAGCAGGCAATGATGGCATGAACTGCCAGGTGCTGCAGAGACCTCACAAGCACCATGTTCTCCATCAGTCAGTTTTCACACCAGCAAAGAGGCAATCCTCTTCCTCAGTTAGGAGGCAGGTTAAAAGCATAAATTCAGCCAGAGATTTTCATGACTTTGAAAGACGTAAATGAAGTGTAAGCTGGGTATTACTTCAAAGCTCTTGAAATGGATCACAGTGCCATAGAAAATGGAATCATATTAAAAGTGGATTTAGGATTGATGGAAGTACTCTTTCACACAGAGAGCAATTACTGCTGGAAACATTTCACCAGAGATTGGACAAGTGTTTCAGATAAAACATTTCCACAGTGAGCTCCAACATTTGCATTAACATTTTAATGCATTAACTTAGTTTAGTTATTTTCAAATTAATCCACAATACATATGTTTCTGAATGCTTGTTTCTGGAAACTAAAGAGCTATTCCTTCTCAGTCACCCTCTGTTACGTCCCAGTGTGTGGTCTGTGTGTGTTTTTTTTTGTTATGTTCCACACTGCTGACCTTTGATTGTTCTCCCTTCCCCATTGGCCCACCATTACACCACTGTTCCGTATGACATCACCATCAATCAGCCTCTCAGCCAATCAGACTGCATCTTATTCAGTATCTAACATGAAGGTTTTCAGGAAGGAGAAGCCTTTCTTTTGACTTTGGTCCTGCTTGGTTTTCCTCCGGCTCCGGCTCCAGCTCATTTCTTTGTACTTTCGTTTGTTTGTGTTTATCCTTGTTTTGCCATTACCTTGCCCTAATGTGTTGCATGTTCAACCTTTGTGTTCTTTTGTACCCTGTTCATGTTGATTACTCTCATTTTCACTTATTTGTATTCCTAGTTCACTTGTGTTTTTGTGTGAACTTTTGTGTATAAGGTTAGTTTAGGTTGTTGTGTACATTCAACACATTTAGTTGATTTTGTATTAGTACACTAGTTTAGTACGGGTGAGTGCCTGTTGTCTTGTACGGTTTTGGGTAGTCAGTGGAGGTTAGCTAGGGTGTTGATGACACCGAAGACCGTGTGTTTCGGGTTTTCTTTTGTAGTCAGGATAGCTTTCCTTCACTTTCCTAGCCAGCTCCATTTTATTTTATCTTCTTTGGCACCACTCTAGATCCTTACCCCTGTGTGTTATCATGTCTTACCATTCACTTATTCAACTTAAAATCATCACTTTTGCACCCACCCTTGCTATCATGCTTCCTAGTCTCTCACCAGAACCCACCTGCTTCCTAAAATTATTCTAAATATTACACCCCTTTCCCCCAAGACACTTGGGGCCGTAACACCCTCAGATCCCTGAGGTTTCACCATCTGAAGCAACAAACTAGAAAGATCTTACAGTCCTCAGTACAGCTTCATTAAAGGCGTCCTGTCAGTTCTTATAGGGCTTTTTTAGTTACAGTTCGGTCTTTGTTGTGTCCAACAGAGGGTGACATGTTCCAGGTATGTATGAAGCAGGAATTTCCTTTATTACGTATATTTTCGGGAGTCAAAGCCGATGAAGCACTGACTTGACACATTGATATAAAAGGACACTTTATATACAAAATCAGATACAGAAAACCCACCCAGAACAGTTTCAGTACAATTCAATGCCGTATATGTAAAGCCAAGGCTGCTAGCCTTGGTACATGATAAACTGTAAGAATTGTAAGAACGTTCTTGGGTTCCTTTAATCATTGTTTAAGCAGATATCATGTACTTCTAGATTTTGTTAATCATGGCTTAAGCAGATATCGGGCACTCTCAGTTCTGGTCAGGCTGCCCGAGGCCAGCTCTGTCCTCACATTCCAGGCACGCATGCAGCTCACACTTAAGTTGCAGTTAGTAATTTTCCATTATTCTAGCAGGATAGTTAGTAAATTATTTACACAGTAAAAGCAAACTAGTGTAATAAGGGAAATAAATGTTTGATCCCTCAGGATTTACAATGCTCATAAAACTTAACATTTAACACCGTCAAAAACGCCAGCAGCCATATTACCCTGCAACTCAGAATTGGCAGCCCACTGAAGCTCAGCAGGTGTGAGCCTGGTCAGTACCTGGAATCCCCGGGCTAAAGACGTACTCCCCTGGTTATGAATACATTTATACTAAATAGGGAGTTAGATTCTCATTCTATTTGGAGCATCCAGATTTATAGAGAGATTGAGCTCTGAGTTATATTTGGTTTTATTTAGGATCCAGGTTTCTCTCTCTTGTTGGCCTGTTATGCATTATAAAGGATTTTTGAATACTAAGTAGCAGTCTGGGTTTTTCTGGTTTGTCAGGATGTAGGACTCTGAAACATCTTGTTTATAAATAGGGTAACTTGCATGTTTTATGTTGAGTTGTGTGTTATTTAGCTTGTGTTATTGTTAATAAATATTTGTTTATTCCAGTTTTTACAAACTTTTTACAAACTTCAGTTTTCAAATCTCAGGTTGAATTGGTTAAGATTCTTAAATACTCATATATTACTCATTTTTTTTGCCATCTCTGATAATGATGAGACTCCATGCTGACAGGAGATTGACCAGGGAACAACTTTATGTTCTGATGATGAGCTTCAACTCAATACAACAAAACGCGAAATCTGTATTGATTTTAGACGTGTCCAGAACATCAAACTCCCTATCATCATCATCCTACAGTGACCACAGATTCCTTTACATTTTTGGGAACATACATAAATAACAATCCTAAATGGAGCACGAGCACAGATCATATAAGAAGAAGATGCAGCAGAGAATGTACTTTCTGAGGCAGCTTTAGAATCACAGCATGAGCCAGCAACCTCTTTGTCAATTTTACACAGCCATAACTGAAAGTATTTTGATAGCTTCCATCACAGTTTGATGTGGCAATTTGGACAGCTATACAAAAGGAAAACTGGAAAGGATTATGCCCAAAACCTCAGAAATAATAGGCCATTTCATCCCCATACACAAGCTGTAGCTCCATCCTGCCCGCAAGTTTATTTCTGACCCCTTTCATCCAGCTTATAATGCTTTTCAGCTCCTCCCTTCACGAAAATAGTTGGAATCGATCCTTTCAAGAACTGCCTGCTTCAATCTCAGCTTCTTCCTCACCACCATACAACCTTTGAACTCTCCCCCTTCAACTATTTACCTTCACCTGAGCATCTCTTTTACAATTCTGTTTGCCACGTGTAAAGTTAATGTTAACATACATTACACTTGATTGAGATTGTGTTCTGCTTCTTTTTTTCAATTTGAATTCATTTTTAAATATTTTATGTGTTGTACAGTATGCCTGCTGCTATTATTGTGTGGCAATAAAGAATAAAGAAAGATTTGATGAGATGATTTGATGCAATTTATTACTCTTTTGCCAGAGCTGTGCCAGAGAACACAGAACATGGGTGTCTCTCACTATACCAACTGCTCCTGTAAATTCTTGGCTTATCTTTGACTATTTTGGGGTTGTAATTATTTTTTAATTATTGGGTATCCTGCTGTGTTCTGTATTGTCTTAACCTCCTATATGTACAACACTACCAATAACTAGCATAAGTCTAACAATTCTCACTACATCATCTTTTAGGTGATTACAGCTCTCCTGAGTCACGCTGTTCCTGCATACATTGAACATTTTTTTCCTGCATTGGTACAAATCTATAATCCTCAGTGTGTCTAATATGAATTAACTGCCTTTGCCACATTTTTGTACTGTCTAATTTTGTGGTATAACTTTTGTTAATTAAACAATACCTCTTTTTTTCTGCGATCATTTTAATTTCATGCGTAATGGAAAAAAAGGCCAAATACATACAGTATATTTTTATTTTACTGTATCATGCTTAAAACACTTTGTTTTTCTACCTTTTTTTACATGCGTAGGATAGTTCTGAAATTTCCATTCAATCCTTCTTTCCCAAATTCTGATCACTCCTCATACGCAAGTCTTAGCTTTACACTGAACCTGCTTGAAACCTGATCTCTCTCACATGCGCACATATACACTCAAAAAAGAAGAGGAAGGAGGGGGAAGAGGAAAGAGGAAGGAAAAGAAAAGGAAGAAAAAAGGAGAAAAATGAAGAAAAAGAGCAACAGCTATTTCAGAAGCAGTGTCATATTTATGCTTGTAAAATGTTTAAAATGTTAGAAGTGTAGTGAAACCATGGCATTAGGTGAATGCATGTTGCGTCTGTCTCACCTTGGAAGTATCTGTTCCTGTATATCTGTATCTATACTTGTACTTGCATCTGCACCTTTACCTTTACCTGTACCTCTATCAGTATTGATACCAGTATCTGAATCTGAATCTGTGTATAATAATAATTGCTTACACTTATATAGCGCTTTTCTGGAAACTCCACTGAAAGCGCTTTACAGGTAATGGGGACGACCCTACACAACCACTCACCTGGATGATGTGACGGCAGCCAAACGCACCACTATGCTCACCACACACCAGCTATTAGTGGGCAGGAGAACAGAGTAATAAGACCAGTTCAGAGATGGGGATTATTATGAGGCCATGATTGATAAAGGCCAATAAGAATTTTAGCCAGGACACCAGGGAACACCTGGGATTTTTAAGGACCACAGAGAGACAGGACCTCGGTTTTATATCTCATCTGAAGGATGGTGCCTTTTTTATGCAGTATAGTGTCCCCGTCACTATACCGGTGCATTGGAACCCACACAGACCGCAGGGTGAGCGCCCCCTACTGGCCCCTCTAATTCCTCTTCCAGCAGCAACCTTTTTGGTTTTTCCCATGAGTCTCCCATCCAGGTACTGACCAGGCTCACACCTGAATCTATGCTACTATCTATCTACTGCATCTGTCTATGTCCATAAAAACAGCTGCATCCATTTCTGAATCTGTACCTGTACATGTGTAATAAAAGTAAAAAAGTCTTTACTGGGGGTCTACTGGCCAAGTTGAATTCTAATTAAATCTCTGCACTGATCTGTATTTAATTACACTTCTGGCCCATTCTCATTATCCTGACACTGACAGTTTGCCTCTCATCAAGGAGTATCCCTTCTTACTGTTGTTGTAGAGGCACCTGAGGTCTTCGGTAAAATAAATATTTCCTTTGCATGCAGAAGCAGCTGCCAGAGAATTGCTCCCATTGCAACTTGTTAAGTCAAATTTCTGGCAGCAGGCAAGTGCTGGCCATACCAATGGTAGAAGGACATAGCACTGTCGTGTGGGATTATGGAGCATGTCCGTCAGCAAACAGCTTTTCTCGGCTTCCTAACAATGGCCCCTGTGTTTCTCAATTTATTTCAATTTATTTATTTCCTTTTTTTCAAAAGGAGATGTTCACAAGGCGAGTGCACAACACCACAGGACTATAAAAACTCCATGGTATTGCACTGCTTTTAAGTAATGTGTTCAAAGGTAAATCCATAATGTGTTTAATTCTGAATGTTTCTGCAATAGAAAAGATGTCTTGTTTTGTTTCATGGTTAACAACTGCTTTCACACATTTGCTCAAGGCCAATAAACAATGAATGAATCAAGCACAATTGCTGAAACATGGTGCACATTAAAGTGAACAGAAGAAATACAATATGCTTCCTGTTCCAGCCAGGAATCTTTAATCAAAGATAAACGACCCTCTGGAATCTTTGTGAGTAACTGTTTTAATTTTTAACATGAGCTTTGCTGGAATAGTAACTGAATGAACCTGTAGTTAGGAATTGACCTTAAGGCCTAAAAAATAGGATTTAATCCTAAAATCTGATTTCACTTTTCTGCAGTCACTTCGCGCCTAGAGATTCAGCTTGATGTCTTCGTGTCTATTCTATGGCCCAGTAATGCTCCCAGAAATTCTTAACAATTTTTGTAACCATGTATACAGCATTTAGTGAAATTATCCTCAATTAGGGTCCTTGTGCTGGAGCCACTTCACCTGAATTAAATGAGGGATCATTATCACTGATTTCTTCATTTCCTTACTGCTATGAGGCTTTGAATGTCAGTACAGTACTGAAAGGGCATTGCTTTTAGACCCAGTCCAGCAACCCGTAAGCAGTTTCTATATCATGCTATAAACATCCACGCTTCCTGTATTCAGAAGCCCCTGATTCCTGGCAGTCTAGACCATATGCTTGAGGCTTAGGGTACAAGACAGGACCATACCTTGGACAGGATGCCAGTCTGTTGTGGGAAACACAGACAATTTTAAACCTCCTTTGTAATGTGAGGGAAAATGACGGCACTCAGAAAGCCCATGCAGACACAAACAACATTCAGACTTCACACGATGTTTGAGTCAAACCCAGGGCCCAAGAGCAGTGAGGCAACAGTGCTAACCACCCCAGTACAGGGCTGCCCATGCTATAACTTCAGGGTGATTTACTGAGAGGCTCTGACACAATTAGATCTGTTGAGCTCAACACGGATCACTCCCATATAACCCCTTATTTGTACTTTACATTCATCTGCACCATGTCAGCACACATTTTGTGTAAGTATTTGATGAAATTTAAAGAATAAAGTTTCTTGTTCTCCTTTGAGAACAGAAATTAAAAAATTGCCAGGTTATACAATTTCAACATGTTATATTATATTAAATCAGATATATCAGATTTAAAAACCAAAATCCAAAAATATAAGAATCTACCAATTTTCTAGCTGCTTTATCCAGTACAAAGTTACACGGGAGCCGGAACCCATCCTTGCAAGCAACAGGCACAAGGCAGAACACACCCTGGATGGGACATCAGTCCATCACAGGGCAGACAGACACGAAGACTCATACAAGGGATAATTTTCCCAGAAGCCAATTAACCTACCAGCCGAAGGAAAACAGAGTCCTCAGAGGAAACCATGCAGATAACACCCAAGGAACTGAACCCAGGGCCCCAGAATCGTGAGGCAGCAATGTGGCCCCATCATAAATATAAATTATGCACATAAGAAACAGAAAATATATGTTTAAATAGAATGGAAAACTATTGCAATATATGGGATTTTGTACATATTCACGTTACATACCTGTAACTTCAATGACCTATGGTAAATTCATTAAGAATGATGTAATATAGATTCTCCTTTAAAGTTCAACACTTTAAAACACTTTAAAAGCAAATATTTACTTTAACAAGGGGAAACAATGCCCCCACAGTTTCTCCATGTAAAAATTAGAGTCTGTTCCCTGATCTCTCACTTGCTTTGTAATCACCTATTGTCTCCAGACAGAAGAAAGAGATCACAGAATTAAAAAAGTGCTTATCACATGCATGGGCCGTTGAATGTTTCTTTTAACGGCCCATGCCTCATGCCTTGAAAGAAATCTCAAAGAAATTACAAAGAAATCTCTTAATCCAGTAGCCGGTAGCTAAAGGACCCTGGCTCCATAAGGAAAGCAGGAAAACACCTGTGGTTTATCTCAGTCAAGCATCACAGATTCCCTCTCAACACTAACCACCTGCTGTGCACCATCAATCTGGGGCAGAGCAATTCAGACAACTGGCAGGAAACAAGGGCAGGGGTTCATGAAATACCAGACAGACAGAAAAAAATCTCATCACCACAAATATTTGCCAGATGTTATCAGGAGCAACTGAGCATTAAAGGAAGCTAAGCTGAGGCAATGAGGAAACAGAGCCATAAAGGCAGAAGATCTTCATAATGCATCTTTCAAAGGACATCATGACTGATGTGTTACAGGGTGGAGCTGATAAATATTATAATATGATAAATAATATCAGAGGATGAAAAGCATTGGAGGGTAAAAAGCATGCAAAATATTTAGTTTTCTTCTGCCTTTCCAGTAAATGCTAGATTCATACTACAAAATCTCTTATATATCTCTCACACAGGATCCTGGAAAGATTCCTGGTCTCAGAGGATTGTCATGCACTTTTAACCAGGTAATGAGGTGTGGGGCACAGGAGTCGGGAATAGCGCCTTACGCAGGCTGGTGGAGAGACCCTTGCTACCAGCTTGCTGTATGCCCGACTAGTACATATCTCTGGAAACCCTCCCTGTTTTTTTTCACATTTTTTAGAAAATAAACTTTAGAAAAGGGAGCCCTGTGTGAGTCCCTCCTGCGTGCACTGCTGACTGCCTACGATCAACGGTGAAGCTTCCATAACTAGGAGGGACCCGGTAGACGTCACCACAGCCATGCAGAATAGGGACTGTGATGTAGATGCTGTCAGGAAGTCGAGGCCACAGGGGTCGCCAACACATCCTGCTCTGCCCTACCCTACTCTTGTACACAAGCAATTCTGCACGTCCAATTGGAGAATCAGACATGACCAGACTTGAACCTGTGACACTTTTTGTGAGAACCATTTAGGTGGCCCAAAACTCTAGCAAAGAAGAACAAATCAAGATGCTGAAAAAGAAACAAGCTGTATTCCGGCACAAAATCTTCATATGAGCATTGAAACAGTAATGTGCTTTAAGCTGTCAATTATCACTTCTCTGGTCACTTCTCTTTTTTATCCTTCACCATATTTGTGGCTAATTAACTGATATCGGTCCTAAGTTTAACATGATTGTAAATCGAATTTGTCAATTCAAAGTCACCCAGACCAATATACTACAGATAATGCTCAGGTAGGGAGCTGCGTCAGCAGGCGTAGGCTGCAAAGGAACAAGTAAAGGTTTATTCCAGCTGAAAAGAGAAGAAAAGAAACACAACGTTTACTTGTTCCTTTACTACAGATAATGCTAAGAAACCTTAAAAAACTAAGTAAGTAAGTAAGAAAGGAACACCTGCTGTAATGATGGGATCCTTGGATCAATGTGCTGTTAACTAGCAAATGGGCTGGATGGGCAGGGTTATTTCCTCTCATCTGTAACTGTTAGTATGTCCTTACAGTCATTGTTTTGAAAAATTATGACTATCCATGAAAACATACAAAGCATTTCTCAAAATGACTGAACATGAAAAACATTTATACATTAGTAACATTACCAAATCGCACAAAAATCTCATTCCTCATCACACAAGCCCTTGGGTTTTAAAAGCTCAGAGGATATAAATCTAGTGTCTTTTTTCAATGGGATATTGATTTTACGTTTTTGTCTTATACAATTGGACCTGGGATCATAGGCTATTCTTAAAGGTTTTGTTACCAAAATACAGGCTTTTTTGGCATTTTGCTTCAATTAAAATGTAGGTTTTGCATAGTGCAGTATGTTGTTCATGTTTTAGAACTTTCTTCTACACCCCAATAATTGAAGTAAAATTGGGCAGATATTATGTTTGTATTTTACAAGAGAAAAATCTTCCCAAATGTTGTTAATGTTGCCTTAAAGTCTTATTTAAGTGTCCAGTTAGCCGACCACTGACTTTTATACATATTCAAGACAATTTTTATTAATAATTTACTTCACTAGACTATAAGACTGATTAACATACTGCATCCGGTAATACTGTTGTAACGACCACGGACTGGAATCCGTGTCAGATCTTGTAGAAGACCCTATGCGATGCGGTAAGAGCTGGAGAAAACAGGAGGCGTGGTAAAAGGAACACACAGGGGTTTAATAGTGCACAAAATAATAGTGACAATCCGTGAGACAGTGTACGGGGAAGACAAAACGGCATCCAAATCCAAACGGGTCCAAGGGCAGGTCAAAACACAGTCCGAGAGTCCATCAGCAAGGAATCCATCCTGGGACGCGACAAAGTTAAAATCCCCGGGAGGGGGAGCACACGGACAAACGAAACATGGAGGTCCAAGGGTGACGGGGCGAGATCCTCCAGACCCCGGGCTCAGGAAACGGGAGGTGTCGGGGATGAGGCCTATGCCCTCAGGAGATGGACGTAGGGTTTCCTGGTGCTAGGCGGGCCTCGCGACATCTTACCCTAATGATGAGCCCCGAGGACTGGAGGAGCTGGTCTTAAATAATAACACTAAAAGGGTACACCTGGAGAACTAAATCACACGAACAATAATGGGAGCAGTGGAGCGCCCTCTAGGAAGGGATGTCAGGCGTGACAACTGTATTGTAAAACATCCCGTTTTGTCTTATAGTTTAATTTCCAGAACAACATCACACATTATTCTATTGTTTTATGTCTTCTGGGTAATAGTGTAGATAGCAATCTGCTAAAATAAGCTCTATGTGACACCAAGGGATGTTACAATATGAGGTAGGTGCTTCTGTTGAAAGAAAAACTGTTTTTTGACTGTATGAACTACTGTATATACACAAGATGGAATTTATATAAAATCAGTGACTCAGTTGTTTGAAAGAAAGTTGGACCACATTCTGACTTTTTAAATAGAAAAACATCTGATAATTGATAAAGTCTTAAATATCCAGGATAAGAGTTTGCATGTGCTTGACTAGGTATAAGTGTATCTATTTTCAGGCATCAATTGTGCTAATGAATAAAAGTCTTAAAATACAGATCTCCAGATGAAAAGCTTAAAAGATCAACAGAAAGCCAAATTAAAGAACCATTACAGCACTCACTATAATTAACCCTCCAAAAAGACTACATTATTCAAAGAAGATATTTCACACACAGCTGGATAAAGATTTATTTGGATTTGCTTTAAAAAAAAATATAAGGAAGTAAGAGACTACAAAAGAGATGGACTCATTCAGCCAGCCTTGCTCAATTGGTTGCTAGGAGCTTTTGATCTGAGATCCTTAGTGAGATATTTCTGAAAAGTCCCAGTGGATAGGCTTCACAGCAACGTGGTTACAGAGTTATTAAAAATGTATATGTCAATTTCTCTATATAGAAATATTGTGAGATAATGGTAGGAGGAAGCAGGAAGATAACTGTCATTGCCCAGCGGAATTCTGAGATATACAGTATAGTTTAGACAAGATCTGCCATCTTGCCTGCATTTACTGCCCTCTCACAATATATGCAGTATACAGCACAAGATCCTCCCATTGTCTTGGGGGTCCATGCACAAAAGCTTTGTAATACATGTGATAACTCAAAGGTCCTGGCTTTATTCACCTATTTGAAAATAAAACAGCCTTCTTGCATGAGATATTACACATACAGTACCCACGTTACTCCTTACTGACTTACAAGGACTGAGTCAAAGCTCAAAGCTAACATAAAAGCTAAAAAAATAAAGCTCTCCATGAAAAATCCTGATTTTCATGTCAGCCCCTGTGAGCATTTCTGCACTCCTTACTATTACAATTAAACATAAAATTCAATACAACAGACAGTCTAGATTAAACTGCCCTGTTGTCAAATCTGATACCCTGGTTTCCTCCAGATTATACACTGGGCTGGATCAGATCATCAGATCTATCAGCTACGAACAACAAAATGAGCTGGATGGGAAAATGCTCTCCTTGTGTTTGTCATCTTTCTTACTTTCCTTTGTCCTCACTTATATCCATATTCAGTGGATATGTCAGAGTGGCATGTCAGTGCAGTATTTAGCATTGCTGCCTCACAGTGCTGGGGCCCTGAGTTCAATGGTTCAGTTCCTGGAGTTATGTCTTTGTGGAGTTTTCATGTTCTCCCCATGTTCACTAGTGTTTCCTTTAGGTGCTCTGGTTTCCTTCCAAGGTCCACAGGCCAACTGGGAGGTTAATTGGCTTCTGAGAAAGCTGGCCCTGGTGTGAGTCTGTGTCCTGCGATGTGCTGGCGCCCCATCCAGGGTGGATCCCATCTTGCGCCCGTTGCTTGTTGGGATAGGTTCCTGTTCAACAAAGTGGTTAGAGCAGTGGTTCTCAAACTGTGGTACGTGTACCGGCAGTGGTACGTGGAGTGCCGCCAAGTGGTACACCAAATGACCCTGGAACTGTGTCGTGTGCGCTGAAAAATCGGGACGGGTTTTCATATTTTGTATTTTAATACGTGTCGAATACGCAGCCTACGTACTACGATACAGTGCGTGCTAATACTTCAGTGGACACAAGAGATACTCTGTAATTCTATACCACTCTATAGGAATGCAGGCTACGGATGCAAGTGACCAATTGTATTTAAAAAAAGCTACTGTATCTCCAGCAAATAGGGAGAAAGGAGAATGTGCGTGATTTTGGAACAATGCTAACGTTGTAAACACAGGAATGCATAGAAATACGTGCTACGAACGCAGGTAATCTTGTGAGCACACGAAAGCGTGATAACAGAAAAATATTTAAGAACTGTTCTAATTTGAGAAAAATACACCGAGCGTCTCTGTGTTTCGCTCCCATGCGCATGAAATAAAAACTTTAAATAAATACGGAAATAAAAACTGAAACGCGGAAAAATGCAAGCTTGCGGATTGCTAAAGCAGGTAAGCTACACTATTTTTGAAGAACCTTATTTACCGTTGGCAAAAGAGCTGACACGTATTATGTGTAGAGAAAAAGCTGCTAAACAGCTCGACCTGCTGCCCCCCTTCCCCTGAAAGACACAGTCATTCATAGAATTATTGATATGAAGGATTATATCAAAAGTACACTGATAGAGCGCGTTAAGATGAGCAGATGTTTTTCACTGCAATTAGATGAGTCTGTAGTCGATATGGCCAATTTGCTCGTTTACATTAGATACGAGTTTGAGGGCATGTCCCATGAAGACTTTCTGTTCTGTAAACCGCCACCAACAGGAACTACAGGAGAGCACATATTTCAGCTTCTGAATGAATTTATCGAAGAGAATGGCCTCGACTGGATAAAATGCGTCTGAGTTTGTACAGACGGTGCTAGAGCAATGACAAGCTGACATAACGGTGTAGTTGCACGAATTAGAGAGGTTGCTCCAGAAATTAATGTACGCATTACAACATCCACCGTGAGACCTTTGCCGTCAAGAAAATGCCTGACGATTTAATATCTGTTAGACTCTGTTGTGAATTGTATCAAGGCTCAAAATTAATTCACATCTGCTTTGCTCAACTAAACAGGCTCACCCCTCTCACTGAAATGGTGCTTTTTTTTATTAGTTGTTGTTAATGTTTTTTTTCTGTAAAACACTTTGAGAAGCCACCTTTAAAGGTGCTATATCAAAAACTTTATTATAATATTTATTATATGTATGTGTGAGTGTGTGCATGCGCGCTCATGTTGGTCATTGAGAATTTCTGGGGTTCCTATGAAAAGATGACTTGTAGGTGGTACTTGGATGCTTTGGTTGGATTAGGGGTGGTACTTGGTCCAAAAAGTTTGAGAACCACTGGGTTAGAGTATGGATGCTTCAGTCTTCCACAGTGGCCTCTCCTGGCAGTCCCTGTGTCACTGCAGTCTCTCCACCTGCCAGAGACTCTGGGATGAACATAACAGCATACAGACAGTTACAAACAATACTGGGCCTTTCAACCCATCTAGCCTATCTGGTAGTCAGTGTGTGATTGATCAAAGGGTCTCCTTCAGAGTTTTCTTGAAAGAAGCAAGGATATAGCTTCAACAATAAGACCTCTGAGCAGCTTGTTACAGACTCCCGCAACACTTTGGGTAAAGAAGTGCCTCCTGATCTCGGTTCTAAATGCTGCTTCTCCTCGGGAGAAGCTGGAAAGGGCACCAATTAGACGTCCTCTCGCCCATGGAAGCAAGACATCCCAGCAGGACACTCTCATTCATATTGGCCTCTGTGTAGGATGCTGTTAGCCCAGGCCTTGTGACAGAAGCTTGTCAGCTTCCCTCTCGAAGACCATTTCCCAAGGTGTTCACCGCTGTGTGCCTGAACAGAGCTGGACACAGAGTGACAGAGCTGTGAGAGAGCAATCAGGAGGCAAGATGAAATGCCCTACAGCAGATCAGAGCTGTGCTCCTGGAAGCTGCTTGCTAACAGCAATTTTCTCTTCCTAAATTCTAAAATTCATCAACATATTGTTTAGAGCTGTTTATACTATCACTAAAATTAGTTTTTGATTGAAGCATGTACTTTGAAATGACATTACTGTTACAAACAGCACACCCATTCAGCTCTCAGAGACAATATATAATGCATAAGAAAATATAATTTCTGCATTTGGTGTCGTAATTGCGTGAATAAGCCATGCCAGGAAGCCTACACAGAAGAAAACACATTAAGGAAAAATCAGATATATGATGATATTCTGAATGGCATCTCTTTCTATTCAAATCATTTCAAGATGCTGTGAAATGCCCCAGCACAATCACGTCAAAACCAACTTGATTTTCACACTTGTTCAGACTCTTTGTTTGCACCCTGAGTCTTATCTGTCACACCTGCTGTTGCCAAGCTGGTGTCCATGTTTCTCACATGGCAGAAACGAGTGAATGACTCTGAAGTGTGAATTACCTTCTGGTGAAATCCAAACAGAATGAGAAAACAGAAACAGAGGACTGAGAAGTCTTCATCCACGCAGGATGAAACAGGAGGTAGAGATCAGATGATGAGAAGCAGATATGATATTTAACACATATTAAGTGCCTGAGAAATCTGCAAAGCTATGGCCAGAAATTGGTCAAAAGCTATGACCATTTTGCACAGATTTTTTTCATGGTGAGTACCATCTCAGGATGCTGGAGCAAGATTATGATATTCTATCTTCAAAGTGTAAAAACTGAAAATAAATGTGAGCTACCCTTTGTACAGTGTGTACTGCTCATGCAGAGCACTGCAATTACAGTACATTTAATAATGGATTTTGCAGGCTGAAGCAAGCCCATTTAACTAATATGCTACTGAAAACACTTAAAATAAATACTGAAAACTGATCAAATAAAATATTCAGTATGTAAGAGAAATAATAATCAAGACTGTACTCCTGTGAGAGTAAAGTGACCTGACTAGAGACTGACAGAATCCATATTTCACTTGTTGCTTCCAGTGTGTCAGCCTGTTCAAGAATACTTAACAAAGCCAAGTGGTCAACTGACATTATTTTGGATTAACTGAAATTTACTTACTCTCAGAAAGGGGTGTGAGTGTTATAGATTCTGTCTGTGCTTAAGAGCTTTAGCAGATGAGTGCAATCACATTATCTCTGTCTTAGGTACATCTAGACCTGTCTCCGAAATAAATTCTTCAGATTAGGGGGATGGCCTGTCAGAACATATTGATTTAATTACTATAGAAATCTCAGCAGCAAAACAAACACTCCACCTAGATACTAGTGAAACAGCCTGTTCTAAACACAGGGCAATGCTAAGATGTAATCTTGTAAGTAATCAATGCTGTATGTGATCTTTACATGCAAGACATAAGGTGACATCTGATACATGTTATTATATAGGTGTGTGATACATATAAAATTATATGACATATTATATAATATATTACAGTTACTTTTTATTTTAATGCTGTGGAATTGAGGATTTTCGTAATCAATACTTAGAATGCTAACCTTTGAACCTCTTTTTATTTGCTAACACTACAAACAGTCAGGACCCCTGGGAGTTTTATGAAGTTACACGGCACACCGACTGTAATGTCAGGAGGGCCAGGCAGCCAGAGCTCCTCTGAGCCTCCTCCTGGCTACACAGGGCTGCTGATGCCCTTTCATGCTCCCATTAGTTAGGTAGAGCAGACCTATCAGGGGTCAATTCTTCGGGGTTAATATGCTGAACAGTTTCCATTGACAAAGCTTTGTCAGGCAAAAGGAGGATCTGTGTCTGATGTCTGCAAAGGCCAAGGATCATTCACAAATTCATTTGCAGAAAACTATGTTTGATTCTTGTTAATCCACCCATCCATTTATCCATTTTCTAACTACTTCATCCAGTTCAGGGTCGCGGGAAAGAGCCTGAGCCTTTCCCAGCAAGCAATCTTGTTAATTTGTAGGAATTGTATTGTATTGGTTCTTTTTGTACTAAAATTGGTATTTTTTTATTGCAGATGACAAGTGTAACACATAAAAAAATAAGAACAGTTATAAACTACAGGAGTCATTTATTCGCTAGAAGCTGATTGATTCAAAGATCTAATCCAGCCTTTTCTGAAAGGAACACCAGGGTATTGGCTTCAACCACATGGCTGGAAAGCCTGTTCCAGACTCCCACCCCCTTTTGGGTAAAGAAGTGCCCAACGGTCTTGGCCCTTATCCATTTCTGCTTACTTTCCATGTGTGTCCTCTGGCTTGTGTGCCACTAGGGTGTCATTGGCCTGGCTTTGGGCTTCTTCGGAATCAGCAGTGGAGCACAAAGAGGAGGACACAGGTGGAGACAAAGGGAAAGTGTATTTTAATGATTGTTTTAAAGAGCTGTAATTTGTGTGCAGCTCAGCGCAGTGACCCTTCCCCACACATTTTTATATGGCTCCAGAAACCACCCTCTTCCCTCTCCCCTGTAGCTTCTTAAATGAATGAAATGGTCAGCTCACCTTCTCAGTCCTGATCAAGATGCGCCAGCCTCTGCTTCCATCTAGTTCATTGAAATATTTATCATTTTCATCTGTGGTCTCTGTTTGGAGTGCAATTGGAGTCATTTCATTCAATTCATGGAGCAGACATGTGCATTGTGGAACTAAGCCTTTCAAAATAGAGGGGGTGGATTAAAAGTGTATGTCCTATGTCCTATGTGACCAGCCTTAATGAACTGTATTGCTGTTTAATATTCATGCTTCCAATTACCTTGATATACTGTATGACATTGAATACAGAAATGTGTCTTTAATGGGAATGGGTTCAAATTCCTTGTGTTCATAATTACTCTGCTGTAACTGTGCTGAATTCCTTGTGTGAAATTGTGTGGGACCAGTGTGCCACTCTGACTGTCCCTCTGTTCCTCAATCTGTCTGTATAGGAGTTTAGTCAGGGATCTGTGCCCACAGAGATGGAGTTGACTACTGTACCCATGTCCCTGTATCTTAGTGGACTAGAGAGAGGTGAGAGACAAATGTAGTGGTGACTTTAAAGCTTGATAATGATGTGCAAATTCCATATTCCTGGGAAACTTAAAGATAACAAAAGTAAATTTCTCTTTGACAAATTGTACCTTTTAAAAATAACCAAAACAACCATTTTAATTTCAGTAACTAAGCACATTTAATTAATATGAAACTTCAGTGAAACATCTTTCTGATGATGCTGTGCAGAATAAAAACAGCAATCAGTCAATCAACCAATCAATCAATCAGGCAGATGTCCTAGCTTTAAGTTTGGCACATATCTCGCCATTAACCCACTGTTTTTGATTTGGGTATGTGTGAACAGTAATCCTGGGAACCATGTCTTCAATGCATTTGTTGATGTAGCCAGTAACAGAGTCCGTATACAGATTGATATTATTTCCGGCAGCTTCCCTGAAGATCTGCCAGTCAGTGGGAGCAAAATAGTGACTTAATATAAAATCAGATTAATCCGACAAACGTTGAATGGTTCTTAAAACTGGCCTCTCCTGTTAAAGCTTCTGCTTGTAAACGGGAAGTAGCAGAATGGAGGCGTCATCTTTAGGAAACCAGAAATGTGTGTTTGTTACCAAACACATACCTACACACACCTACAGTACTTGTTGCACAGCAGGAAAAATACCACTAGAGCCATATGGTTTTTGATATAATAAAACAGCATCCTTTGTACTTTCATACATAACCACATGTGAGTTTAGCATAGCACTGCATGTGAGATGACATGTTTTTTTTATTCAGTGTTACCTACCCTGTTCTCTGACAGTGTTAGGAAAGAGCCTGTCTTTCTTGGATAGTTATGTGCTGTATGCTGTAGCAGTGGGGATTGCCAAATTTATGGATGGTCCATAAAAAAGCAACTAAAAAAGCAATAAAATGAGCAATGTCAGTATTTCTTTCCTCGGAAAATCCTGCGTTGCTTTAAGGAGCTGTTTCAGATGTTGTGTTTGGTGTATGAAGGAGCCGAAATGCAGTGAAATGCATTAAAAATGAAATGAAAGAATCATCCCACATGCTCCTCTGGGCACACATTTTGAGAGGACTTCCCATTCACCCTGGGAAAGTCACATCTACAAAAAATAGAGAATGCTGATAATAAAAGAGGATGTTCTCTGTTGATAAATAACAAAATTGCAGTTAGCACTAACAGTGATTGTGAGTGTATGTGTGTGTGAAGCCAGAATTGATTTGCGCTAATTTGCCTCTGCTGTGTCTGATAACTCACTGCTGCTCCTGACAATGAGCTGTCTTGTAAAGGAGTCACCAGGGCACCTCAGGGGCCCATTTCCCTAGCTGTGTTTTGTAAGTAAACAATAAATAAAGTTCAGAGTTTTATTTTCTTTATGTCTGCTATCTGTCTTGTCATTTTAAATCCTGGTGTTTGCTCTGGCGAGTCAGCAGAGGCAGGCAGCCTCATCAGCACTGTTTAGAAAGCAATCAGGGAAATGAAAACTAATAGACATTTCTCAAATAGGACCCAATTAACAGACAATGAATCTCTATGCTGGAAAGGTTACACATCTCAAAGTGAGGGATGGAAGTCCATTAAAAGCTAGCTGTATGTGTTGTTGTCATTTCTTGGATTTACACTGGACGCATGTGACAGCTGGAACCTGTCTCCCTTTCCACCCCTTTAGTCATCTTCCATCATTCAGCCCACCCCAGCGCCCCCCACCTCATTCATCAGGGAGACATGCTCTGGAAACCAAACACCCTTCTCAAATGAGAGCTCTAAGCATCACATCATTTGCAAGTCAATTTTAATTGATACATTTTTATTTAGCATCCTAGCACCTCTCTGGGAAGATTTGTGACTGCTCATTAGAAGCTTAAATGGAATATACTCCAGGTATATCCCTTTATCCTGTTTATCCTGTTGGATTAAGCCCTGGTTGACTGTGAAGAATAGGACCTATTGAAGAGAAAGATGGTTATTAAAAGCATTGAGGGTGGAACCCAATCTTACAGTTTTTATTATCTTATTAGAGGTTGAAATGATCACAGATCAGTTGTTGCATGTCCTTTGTTTCTCAAATGGCAATTACTTGGAGAAATTGGAGGACTAAAGATTCAAGGAAAACGTAGAAACTAGTGTCTTTCAAGTTATTGGTTGATTGACTGGTTGAGTTTAGTCACAGACATTAACGTTTGGCAGCTAGGGCAGTTCAGATCAGAATAAATGAGTAAGGAAGTAAAAAAAAAGTCTCTAATAATTTAAAGGTTAAATATGCCACTAGGCAGCCAACTAGAACACCAGCTGTCATAGTTACAAAGATTACAGGCAATGGTGCAGCTCTGATATTAACACTCTTAAATGATTTCCTTTTTAGTACCAGTAGTATTAGTGTTATTACAGGGGTGCTGAAAATTATGTTATGTAATTCATGATTAAATGATACAGTACTTATATTTTCTCAGGTTTTTAAGCTACTGAAGAATAAAAGAGGAAAGGTGAGTGGGGCATTTTGATGTTGACAGTCTTTCAGTCTTATAAATAAGTAATTAGCCTGTCCTGAGGTGAAGGGTAATATGTTAAATTGACAAATAGACATTAGAAAGGCTACTGCATTCTGATAGTGACAATAACAATAACAATTCTCTCGGATGTCATTATAAATTACTATGCAGGCAGTAATGCTATATTAATTAGGAATTTTAACGATCCAGACAAATAAGAGGCAAAGGTGTGGGAGGCTAGGACCCCCATGAAGAGTGAATATTTAATTAAAGGGTCGCAGCAAAGGTTGAGATGTTTGCACGAGAGAGGCAGAAAATGTGCAGGAGAAAGGCTTACTAATAGTATTCATAGCTCCTGGGACATGATGTCAGGCTTCTGAGGTGAAAGTGCACATGGTCGCCAGACATCCCTCCCAGATTAACAGAACCCTGGCACAAAGACAGTATCCACTCAGGATCCTCCAAACAGACTGTCATGCAGTGGCAGGCAAAGGATAGCCAGTTGGTGTCTCCTGTTGCTGCTATTGATACGTTTTTCCTACAGATGTTTTATTGGACTCAGGTGAGGAAAACTATCTGGTCATGGTACAATCTCTACATTGCTTCCTCAAAGTTGAACCACTGAAATCCTAGTACTTTCATGCCTTGCATTGTCTTGCAAGGAAATAGCAAAAAATAAAACTATTGGCTGAAGGATTCCAACAATGTATCTCTGAACAGTAAGGCTGCCTTCAATTTGCACCAGAGGTGTTCTTCCCTATATCCATCACACGTCCACTACTCTAACAGTTGGTCTGATCAATGCAACACTCAGCAAAACTTTCAACAAACAAAATCTCCAAATGTTACCCATCTCTCAGGTGTCATCCAATGAACAGCCTCTGGGCAAGCCGAACATTTTCATGTGGACAGAGAGATACGGCTGTTCAGCTGATACTTCAGTTGTTACTTCCTAGAATTTCACATACGGGCACTGCAATCTGAAAATAGTTCTGAATCGACAGATCAAATGGATGTGTTGCTCTGGGCTAGTGTACAGACCTTCTGCCTTTCAGCTCGGTTTCCCACAGGGCCATTGTAAATATCTCTTTACTAGTCTGCTGATTTTTGGAGAAGGTCATCTTGTTCACCAAGCAACCTCTCTCACAGACATACTGCCTACAGTCATGCTGTTGGCAGCTACCGTAGGTAATCTTCATTACTTAAAACATGCTGTCACCTTTCACTGACTTTGCATTAATTAAGGTGGTCTTTTGAATGCCTATTTCTAACAATTCCTAATCAGCTAACTTTGGACATCTAAACACAACTCAGAAGGAACAATACTGCAGACTATTTAAAATGTAATATCATGTGTTTGCTCAATGAGCGATGAAACTTAGACTGTTGCATTTTTATTGTGCAACAATTTGTATAACTAGCATTATAAATATAAATATTGATTAGTAACTGATTAGCCATGTCATAATGTTTGGGAGACTGAATCATATTAGGGCTTTAATTCCACCTTTTGTGTATATAAAGTCAATGTTGCCTGTCATGGAGAGTGGTTTTGACCTTTGACCAGTGAAGCGGACATGCATGTACTTTATGAGGAGCACATTACTGCATACTCTTAAAAATTGCCATAACCATATAGCATATCCTATGTTTATAAAAACAATGCCTTCCAGACATATTAAGGCAGCAAAATCTAAATGTTTTTTTTTGTTGACAATGGAACAATTTTGTATGTGTGAACATAGGATTAATAGCACTGATAATTACATATAATACATTTTCAGGTGGGTAGCTGCGTCAGCATGCGTAGGCTGCAAAGGAACAAGTAATAGGTTTATTCCATGCTGAAAAAAAGAAGAAAGAGAACACAACGTTTCGGCTGTGGAGCCTTCTTCAGGTGTGAGAGAGATAGGGCAGTAGGCAAACGTAAAGCAGCGGGAGAACAAAGGTTGGGAGGGAGGAGGAGTGAGAGGCGGGAGCAGGGGACAGAAAGAGAGGCCAATCAAGAGGTGTGAAGTCAGAATAGGAGTAGAGAGGTGTGAAATGAAACTTCCAATGAATGGAGAAAATTTAAAAGAACAGTAGTCTGTCGTTAAGGGAAGGGAGAATGTGTGATCCTAGCTGCAGAATAATTTTAGTTTCGGTGGTCTTTCTGATGTATGAGTTCGGAAAACCGTCTTTGAGAACACAGATGGAGAGATTAGAGTGGTCGTGGCCGTCAGAGGTGAAATGAGAAACAATGGGCTTGGAGAGATCTTTAATCTTCACAGCCCTGACGTGTTCTCTGAAGCGGTCTCCGAGTCTCCTTCCTGTTTCTCCAATGTAGATGGCTGGGCATTTACTGCAAGAGATACAGTAAATAAGGTTGCTGGAGGTACAAGATGTTGTCTGGGTGATCCGGAATTGTCCTGAGGGGCCTTGAATGAGTGTGGTGGTGGCTGTGTACTTGCAGGTGATACAGCGAGTTCTGTTGCAAGTCCCCTGCTCCCGCCTCTCACTCCTCCTCCCTCCCAACCTTTGTTCTCCCGCTACTTTACCTTTGCCTACTGCCCTGTCTCTCTCACACCTGAAGAAGGCTCCACAGCCGAAACGTTGTGTTCTCTTTCTTCTTTTTTTCAGCATGGAATAAACCTATTACTTGTTCCTATAATACATTTTGCTTTTTTATTTCCATGCACCCATTCAATTATATGAGAATACAAAACATACTGTTTATTCTATAGATTGATTTCAAGGACCATAGTTACCAGGACAAATTCACTTTAGGTAATTTTCAGAGTGTAAAAGTAAGTATTACGTATTTGATTGTATATTGCACTGAGGTAATAACTGCATAAAGTCTGCAACCCATTAAACTCATCAAATTTTGAATAATCAATAGCTGCAACCAGTTTGAGTTCTTGCCTGTTCATGGTGTATTCTGACTTAAACATCTTCTTCAGCATGTAAAATATGTGCTCAATGGAATTTAAATCTGCACATTCACCTGACCCGTTGTGATAGAGTCGGATCTAATAGGGTGCTGCCTGAGCACCGGCAGAGCGCTTTCTTTTTCCTGGGTGGTGTGCCGGCATGTAGTCGTCTTTGGAGGTGACTGTTCTTCCGTATACGAGAGAATCCTCGATGAACGAAGAGAATAAGTCCTCTTGTCGCTAGAGCAATCGGGAGTGCAGTGGGAGGTGTGTTCCACTGTCACACCATCTATAATTTTCCACTTTTTTCTCCTTGGTTGCATTGGCTACATATTTTGGGCCATCATTATGCTGCATTGAGAAAGTGTGTCCCAATAAGAATTTTTCGTCTAGAAAAAACAGAGGCTTCTTCTGCCAGAGCAAGTCTGACCAGACTTTTTTATAGTTTGAGGAAAGCGTCATTTAAAAGAAACTTTCAACCTTTATTCAGCAGGTCACGTGAATTTTATCATCACTTTACCATTTCTGAAAGTTTCTGTTGAGTTTATTTGTGCTGTGCAGGTCAGTTAAACACAAGCAAGCATGCATGTCAATTTGAAGCATTAAGCCAACGAGTTTTCTTATTCAGGTCCCTTCTCCTGCAGGTCAAGGATACTATCTCCTGTGTAGTATGGGTGTTCATTGCAGAGGCTTAACACTGGTTTCCACTTCCTCAGTTCCTCATTTTCCTTACTTTGCCTCATTTTTGCTGTACTTTGCTGTTGTGCCACAACATTTTTTTCAATATGTTTTTACCGTTACAATATTTAGGTATAAATTGTATTCCAACTGCATGCTTTCAATCCCCTGCTGGGAACAAAATGGCTTTGAAATTGGTGTAATGATTATTGTGCCTGCAAACTGTTTTGAGTTTGTATAAGGTTTGGGTTTGTGCATGTCTGTATGCTTCCCATTTGACGTTGATAGCTAATCCAGACTTCTCCCTGGAGGAAACATTTCTGTAGGTTACTGTATCTGCAGACTTTGTTCTCTCATTCAAACTTAAATAAAAATATATTTTTTATTTTTTTAAGCTGAAGTACTTGCGTCAAACCTTAAACGTTCATAAAAGGAATGACACAGGATCTGAATTCAGTTTTCTCAGATGTGCACTCATCCAGCATGGACCACATGAGAAATCAATTTCATAATCTTAGCATAGTTCTCTGTTGAATTAGTTTGCATCACCAGTTCAACCCAGGTTTTGAAGCATAACTTCAGCCTGGCTCAGGAGAAAACTGACTGCGGAAGGGGTGTGAGCTCAGGTGTAAGGCACCCTTACAGCCTGCAAGGTTGCCTCTCTCACTCCAGCACTGAAGGAGTATGAAACGTGAAACATAAGGTGAAGGAAAATATGAGAATGGCAATCCATTTGGCTGATTTGAAATCCTAAATAAATGGTTGCTCAAAAAGCATGAGGAATATTGATTTTCTTTTGTGTTAATGTCACATTTTTATTCATCTTTTTTTTTCATTCCTTACATTGAGAGAATTGAGAGAATCTTGTGATATTATTGTGCCCCATTTAGCTGGTGTGTAGAAGGCAGTTCTTGTGAAACGTGCATCATCCTGTTTAGGTCACCACACACAAACCAAATTACATATTTTTTTTACAGAGGAGAGATACGGGACAGGTGGGGCCCTTTCACATTCTTATATTCTCCACCTAAGGAGTTTTAATCAAGAACACATTCTCCCTCTTAGCTTGTACAAACATATTGCTTCGCATTGCACACTCTGGAAACGATTGCTTTTAGATCTTTAATCCTGCAGTAGTCTTTCGGTCTCTTACAACAATAAATCATACATAAATAGACAGCTGGTGCCTAAACTGATGTTTATCTAACTTTAGGAGGGAGAAAGAGACAGACAGCAAACTGTACTAGAACAAAAGGAAAAGCAATGTAAATCTGCTTTCCGGAAAATTAAATAAAAAACTTAATCTAAATTAATTTCAATAATTAAAAATCCATGAAATATTAGGGCACATGGTGATGCAGTGGTTAACAGTGCTATCTTGCAGTGCCGGAGCCCTGGGTACAGTACGTTCTGCTGTGCTCATGTGTGGTTGCTCTGATTTCCTCCTTCAGTTGTACCTGTAGGTTCATTGGCTTCTGGGAAAACTGGCCCAGGTGTGAGTGTGCCTCTGTGTGTGTGTTTGCCTTATGATGCACTGGCGTCTTATCCAGAGGTTTATCCTGCCTTGTGCCTGTTAGAAAATGGATGGGAATCTGTGTCACAATAATTCAGTGAAGCTTAGGTTTTAGGTCATATCCAATATAAAACATTAATAAATAAGAAATTTATTTATAAGGTTTTATTTAATAGTTATAATATATATTATATATATTATATGTATAATATATTATAAATAAGACATTGTCTGACTTTAATGATGAAGAATGATATCTAAGACCATTTGGATACCTTCTTCTCAGTTTAAAATCCAACTAGCTCAAATTGAATATCCACCTAATGTTGAAGAGTGAAAGTAAATTTTAGACACGTTCACAATATTGTATGCATACTGCATAAATGTACTAAATGTACTTACACACACATACAGTATATAACTTAGAAATTAGATTGTTCATAAAGATAGCTAATGCAGTGTAAAAGAATATACAATGTAATAAGAATACATTACAAAACACTGTCATATGGCTTAATGATATGGTGATATGGTGAATGAAGTAAATTTTACGATAAGTAATGCAAACAGCCATAAATATCTTGTAGCTGTAAAGAAACACATCCGCATGTGGCAACACACAACAGGGAACAGAGGAATTCTGAGCTGACTAAAGAGCAGAAAAGAAAATAGAAAATATGAAGCAGGACTAATTTTTATATTATTAACACTTTTGATAACAATTTTGTAATCAAAGTTGTTGGCGAGAATTACTGCTTAATATTTTGTGGAGGCCAATAAGAAAAATTTGAGACCCAATAAACAGATCTCTGTCTCTGCTTGAAATTCCTACACCTCAGAATCCTGCAGCTCTCCTGGCATTTTATTCAAAGAATATGAAAAGTGTAAAAACAATTTTAATATCAAAGCATTAATTAACAAGCATGAGGCTTAAAACCATTAAATTAGAAAACATTTACCTCTAATTATATCAGTTAAAGCCAATCCTTTTGTTTCCAGTCATTATGTGAAGTGTGAAAGGATAATAAATTTGCAATTAATTTTACACAAACAATTGACAGTAGTTTTCAAGATTAATTTAGGAATTGACAATTTACAGCATATTTAATAGTAAATTAGGAAAAAAGAGCTAAAGTGTAAATCACAAGCTAATAAAAGCTCAACAAAAGTGAAAAAATGAACTGAAATTAATTCAGTATCCTGTTAAAGTAAAGAAGTAGAATGAATTGAAAGTGTGGATAAAAATGATACTAGAAAGGCATAGAAATACATACTGCAATGGATGCCAAAATAATTAATAAAAACATTTTATCAATGAAATGTGTCCATGACAACAATGGGACACTTTTAGAGCCTGAAAAAGATATGGCTGGCGTACTAAATAAGATGCTCACTCAGGTGTTCAAAGAGGAACTCAGACAGTATTACTGTGGAAGAGGTGTTTTATGCACCGGGTGCGCGGGCCCGACGGTACTGAAGACAGGAGAGGTACCCAAGGATAGTGACAGTGTAGTGCCCATCCATAAGAAGAGGAGGAAACCTGGAACAGGTACAGCAACTACAGACCAGTAACCACTGCTCTTCCTCATTGTTCATTAACGATCACATTCACATATGATCCCAAATAATGAGCATTTGCTTACATATTGTAGACGTTGTAAATAAAATTATTAAAAAATCAGATAACATTCAAGACAGGCTAAACTCCTGGCAGATGATGTTTTAGGCAGTGTTTTACATGCAGGAAAGAATAACATAAACAAAACAGTTCTGAAGGGACAAGAAGTTCTCCTACTTCTACTGTTCTTATCCTCCATGATGTCACTTCCTGCCAAGCTCCTCTGTTTCTTCCATTCACCTTCCAGCAGGAGCTCCTCCTGCCCCTCTACCCCCTGCTCCACTCCTCCTGCCCCTCTCCCCCTGTGCAGCTGCCCCTGCTCCACTCCTCTCTCTTCAGGGGCTGTTGACCTCCTGCTCCTATGGCTGGTTATCACCCGGCTGGCTGGCCCAGAAAGTTACACCAAAGCTTCCCGTGCCTACATTTGAATCAACAGTTTTCCTGTAGAGCATTATTCTGTGTGAAACAAATTCCAAAGTGGGAAATGTTAAGCTAGGAAAGGCTACTTATAAATAAGATTTGGTTCTTTATGTTGACACATCATTGACATTAACAATGTTGGGTGGCGACAGAAAAGTGAAATAAAATGTTAGGATATATAATCAAAAGCATACAAATTTATTCAAAGATTAAAGTTTAAATTGTTCACTTGTGTGCTAATATTTTATAATGAACTAATAAGAATTAATTTAGAACAGTGATATTCAGTCCACAGTCCATCAGGTTTTATAGATAATTTATCATCCTCAATCCATAAAAACATAGGAAGCAGTTGTAAATTGACTCAAATAAAGTACATCCACTCCCTGGGTGACATAAGTGATCAGTTCAGCAAGTCTTTATATATCACGAATCTTAACTGTTGCGTGAGCACAGAAAATTTCAACTCTATATTTACTGTAAATAATGTTACAGCCAGAGGGGCGCGGAGAGAGAGTGTAGCAGCAGCCAGCGGGCCATGGGGCAGAGAGAGAAAGGAAACTTTCTCTGTGCAGGGGGAGAGAAATTAAATAATGACAAATGAAAAAAAAACATTTTAAAAACTATAAAATAGAAATAATTAAACACCAAATACTGCATGCACTTAAAGACATACATGGTACAATAAATAAATTAGAAGTAGCGGTGAGAAAGTAATTTGATTTCTAAAGACTGCATTTCATTACCTTTCACTTTACCATTCTGTAATTAACACAAACTTGTAGGCTTTGCTTACATTTTGCAATACTGATTACTTACAATTTTCGGTGAAGAATTGTGAGATATACTGTGTACAGGACCGCACATGCACGAGAGCATTGCCAGGCTGTGAGTGAGACAGAGCCCTGGTGGAGACGCATGCTTGTGTCATTTATGCCTTTGTAGTCAACTATGCCATCTAAAAACTTTAAGGGTGCTAGGGCCCTTTCCCCCACATCCAGGTGTATCATCCAGAGCCATGTCACTAACATCTACAACATCACTCTGTCTTTGTCTCACAAGAAAGTATCTCCAAGGGATGCAAGTGCTGACAGAGTAGAACCCCTGGGACCCAAGTTACTCTAAAATTAAAGAGCAGTCCAGCATCACCGTTCTCCCGAAACCAGAGCATGCCAGTGGCCGTCTTCATATTGAAGGGAAGAAACTCCATTTGGTAGTTCTATGGTCCTCCCAGTCACAAGCACAGTTGAACTTTCCTCTGATGTTCCCCTGAAATGTATGGTAATTAACACGTCTCCTCTATGAAAACAGTGTGTAGTTCAATCTTTGTGGATTCCCAACTGCCCTGTTGTTTGCATTATGGAAACCTTTGATTGAGGGGAAGCATAAATAACAAAGACAAATGCACCCAAATTCAAATTTAAAGGAACTTTAGCTTTTCTCACCCCTTGACAAGGACACTGGCCACTCTATGCGAACTTAAAGTCAATATAGTGTAGTCCCTGATACCTGCTGCCCTACACCTGCGCTTGTCTCTATGACTCTTGTTCATTCTTCTGCTGTAGATTCACTACTTCACTCTGTGTAGATCCTCCTTGAGCCATGAGAGGTTATATCAGAATATAATCATCTGGGTGGAGGGTGCAATTAAGAGTCCAGGATCGAGTGAAAACCAGAACACCCACCAGGACCAGGAGAGGTTATCAGTAATTTAGAACACTGTGCACATTTTGGTCACTTTGTTATAGTAACTATATTGCTTCTCCAAAATCAGCCCAGTGAAGAGAAACCAGCTGTGTTCCAGGGAATGTCCTAGAGTGACAGGCTGCAGGCACAGAAGATGTCTAGTCTTCAACAGAGAAGACTAAGAGGGGGCCTGATTCCAGTATTCAGAATCCTCAAAGGTACTGACAAAGTCAAGATAGTGCATTTCTTCTGAATAAAGAATGAAATGTTTTGTTATTTTCCCGTCTTTTCAGAATACATTACCGGCACATCTCTCACATCTCTCCTCCTTGAATATGATCATATTCCAGTCATTTGCTTGAATTATTTAGGTGCAGGACTATTTACTTCACTGTAAACACCAGTGTTTAACATTTCCTGACATTAGAAAGAGGGTTTCCTAAAGCAACACTCTGAAGGAGGGCTTGAAAGAGATTAGCTAAATCCTAAAATCAATGGGAGGTTACTAAACACTTTATTAGGGGTATTGAGCTGATTTCTAACAAAAATAACAAAAGATACGAGCCACAAGTTCAGCTTTCATCAAAACTCAGATTACAGAAGTACTTGACAGGACAGTCCATTTTTTAATTTTTGGTTTTCATTCAATACTAGTTATTCAGCATCAGTGCACTCAGAACATAGGATAGAATTCTTGCAATGTAGTGCTAACATTTCTAACACTCTTGGATACTGGCAGAACATTGGACTCTGACATGATATCAATCATGAAACACATTAATCCTCTGAAGGAGGATTAATAAATAAAGCAGAAGTCATGTTTTGTGTCTGCCTGGATGAAATAATGGACCCCCCACACAATGACAGGAGGACAAAGAAATGTGCAAGACTTGAGGGTTATTTCTGTGAAACGAAGCAAATAATTAACAAACAAAGATTCCGGGAGCCAGTGGAAGGAGAAGAAAATAAATCAGACATATTATTTTACCTCACAATCCAAAAATAATAATTATTCATAATTTAATGCTGTTTAGACATCCGTTGGAAAATATAATAACTCTTTTGATTGCACAGAACACTTAAAAAGAAATGTATTTAAGCCAATGAACATGATGAAACAACTTCAACTCACCCATAACCTTGATTTCTACAAAGATTTGCACAGGCTGAACACTACAGAAGGGAATGAAACAATGCAGCAGGAACGTAATTGATTATGACTTTGTGCTTTAATTCTCTTCTGGGATGATTTATTAGTTGCCTTTTCATAACAAGACATCTTCATCAAAGGTATGGTATAAATGTAACCCAGTTGTCTGTGTAGAGGAGCTATGCTACTACTGTAGTAATAATTTCTGTGTTCAGTTAAAACCTGCAAATTGCAAACTGTGCTCTGAAATGCTGTATAAATTTGTTATTGCAAAAGCTGTGTGGTTACCTTTTAATCTAAGCCTGTCAATTTCCATAACCACATGCAAGTCATTTCTACTATGTTATAGCTGCTATGTTAAGATTTGTTTCTACAGTTATGCTTGTTTTAGATATAATAATTTTTAGATATATAAAGGTGTACCCAGTTTTCTGGCCCAATATCTATATATACTCTCTATATATACATTGTGTATATGCATATACAATGTCTCTCAGTGCTCAGCTGTGTCTTTGGAGTTCAGCGTGAAAAGCAGTGCTGGGTGAGGTTTTTGCTGTTATGAGTGAAATAAACACAAGAAGATGTATGAGATAGTGGAGCTTAGAAACAATTCCACTGTGCATTGAGTCCAGAGCCTTGTCCACCATCACTGAAAATAAGTGCTCTCAGATGCTAATTTTTTTGAGGAGTCCCAGTTGTGAGAAAAAAAACACTGCTGCACGCCACAAAATGGAGATTTGTGAAGCTGCTCCTTTGTCACCTGTGCCCATGGGACATTGGTTCACCTGGATTGAATATTACAGATCTTGAGAATGTGAAGCTGTGCTATTTTCAGTGTGCTGGGAACCTCACAGTTGTAACGTCGAGATAGAGCCTCACTTCATCTCTGTGATCCTCCACTTTGTTTGCTTTATGTTGACGATGTACTATGATAGGCAGACACTGTTTCTCAAATTCCTGCATCTTCTTTCAACTGTTTTCGATGATTTAAGTGCATTGCCTTCAAATTGTGCAGTGGATGTACACACCCCACCTCCTCACCTGCCACAGGCCAATCACTTCCCTTGATAAAAAGATTTAGTTCTCTTTATATGCTACCGTAGTGAGCCATTTTAATGGCACAATGTAGATTTACAGTAGTTGAGTATGTAGATATAGTGACATTTGGCTTGACCTGCTTGGCTAATTGCAGCCCTTTGTCTGCAGGCTGAGGAGGCTGGGACCCCTGCAGAGTTAGGAGTGACAAAGGGGCAGCTGGAGAGGAGGAGGAGGAGGGATGTGTGAGACTTAAATGAGAAACGTGAGGTATTAGTGATATATGTAGCTAACAGTAAATGATCTGGTTAATAAAAAATTATTATAAACAGCTGTGGAAAGTGATTGGGTTGTTGTCATTCTTCCCAAACTACAGTTAAGAACTACAGTATCATTTTTAACAGGTCAACATACATTTCAACAAAATGGCATGCTTTTCCAGGCTTGTATTTCCATAATAAAAAACAAACAAACGTGCTCTCTTGCTTTAATTTGTTTAGATCAATGATCCCTCTGTCTCCCCTGTTTGTATATTGAGACAGACAGGTATAGTTAGAGGGCTAACATTTCTACACTGATATAAAAGAGAAGCATCCTCTTATTAAACCATTTGTTCTGCAGTGTTGAAAATCTGTGGGGGGCCTAATTCTGCCTAATTATAAATTTTACCTCTGTTCCCTTGTTTTGCCATTACTGATTGATTTATCCAGACACTCCTGTATCCTGGGATCCAATTGAAGTAATTCCTGTCTCTCCATTTAGACCCAAAGATTTAATTCATATTGAAGTTCTCCATTGACAATGTAGATTGTGTTTTTTGGCTTTTAATGATGTACTTAACTACCACTTGGCATTTAATAGAAAGCCTATTAACGTCACAGAAGACGTGGCATTCCTACTGTCCTATTATACATAATCATTCACTCTTAACAGATAATTCACCTCTCATTTTTCCCTTTTGGAAAAACCAAGGGAAGGATATACTGGCAGATATATTTAATGAGGATGGTCTTTCTTTAGCTGTAGGATTTCTATCTTGGCCCTACAAACTGCACCACCAATGCCTCCTGGAGACCGAGGTTGCTACCACCAATAAAAAAATCTAGATTTCAGCAACTAAAAGGACTAATTTCCTGTTTATGTTTTTCTTCTAGAATCTTCACATACATCTTTAGCATCTGTTACTACTTGGAAAATGGGCTTTGATGAAGAATTTTCCTGGACAATACAAATATGGCTTTTGGAAATTCTAACCATTGAATAATGTCAATGTAATGTTTTGGACTGAGTTACATTTAACCTTCTTAGAAGTTATTACAACATATGAAACCTGTCCCTGATGCCTTGTGTTCACTGTGTCCTCAAAGCTCTATAGGCTTTATACACAAGTGTCCATGTGTTCTGGGGACAGGTTTCTTCCTCCTCTAATGTCCGCTAATTTAGAGAAGAGGTTTGCCTGCTCACACCTCGATGTCTTGCTCAGTGATGACTCCAGTCTCTCCTGTCAGCAGAAGAACTTCATCTTAGCTGGTCTCACTGCAGTTTGGAGCACGCTAGCCCCTAGCGAGGAATGCCCACACTCCTCTCTGTGCCTTCACTGGATCCTGGCCTTTCTTGTCATTATCTATAGGGATCTTTCTACCACACTTATTCGTAGCTGGGAGCACCACTGCTGACCCCATCACGTCTTTATTGCGCTGATTTCACTGCACGAGACTCTCTTCACGACCTTCAAGGTCCTTTGGTGGGGAACTTGGAGCGGCGGAGATTCCACTGATGGGGAGGGAGTAGATTGGGAGAAGATTGCATACGACGAGGAAGAGGTTAAGTTTGTAGTGACCAGATTGAGTTTTATGGTCCAAAATGTTAAAATGCGTATGTCAAAAAGAGTTCTGTGCTGTTTACACAATGCTGGAGTAAACAGCACTTAAAGGCAGAAGAAACCTGCAGGTAATAGAACAATATACTGCCCCTTTTTCTTGTTTGATTTTCTAGTGGCTCACTGAGTCTTAATGCACAGTTCCTTGTTTGATGTCAGCAAACTGGTTTTCATTAAGGTACACTAGTTTGAATAGTCACAAATCGTTGTGTAAATTTTTACTTTGCTTCTGCTTTTGTTTCCTGCTTTCCTACAAGTTGTAGATGAGTGAACTCTGAATCCCTTTCGGGGATTTGGACACCTGAATCAAATTTCTATGTAGTTTTCATTTTTCTAGGTCAAAGAGATTAACTACTTTTCCTTCTTGAGGTGTGATATACTCTCCAGTCTGTGGATTTTTCAGGTTGTCTTTTTTTAACTGTCTGCAGTTTCATCCCTGTGACAGAGCAGTCTGTCACTGTGGCAAATGGAACATGCTAGTATTGTGAAACCTGCAAGATCTGTCAGAAGACAAAAGCTGCTATGAAATCTGGCATCGCCTCCACTCCAGATCTAGAAGCTTCACTGGAGGAGTCCATCTTCTGTACCCTCATGGACCTGGTAAGCCCGCTGCTGCCTCCAAATGTCACATAACACCTCCTGTGTGGGTAGTGTTTGGCCAAAGGACATGTTGTTCCCAGAGAGGGGAAAAAACAATACACCACAACAACTCACAGCAAACAATAGGCCAGTTTTATTAAAGTTTTGCATGCAGCTGGCCACACAAGCACTCACTGGGTTTCTTCACCAGATATAAAAAAGAACAGACACACACACCTTGCTCTTATTTCTAGACTCCTGACTCACCACAACCAACTCCTTTTTTTAACTTTAGTAGCCATATACAATTTCTTGCATTAGGAATTTGTCTTTTCACATACCCCAGCTTGCTCTCCATAAGACACAGAAACACAGACAGGGAGAGAAGCTTGGGGTCAGGTGCAGGGTCAGCCATTGTACAGAACCCCTGGAGCAGTTGGGGTTAAGGGCCTTGCTCAGGGGCCCAACAGAGTAGGATTCCTCTGCCAGCCACAGGATTTGAACCAGCAACCTTCCAGCCACAGATCCTTAGCCACAGTGCCACCACTCTGCCTGACTTCCAACACCTCCTACTGCTCACAATTCCCTTTAAATTGGGTTTGGGCTGTACCATTATGGATACTATAGGTGTAAAACATAAAAATCACAAGACAAACAACATATAGCATGATAGTCCGGACTACTTGGACACACAAATACATGAAACCCTTACCAATACACAGAATAGACATGCATTAGATCTTCTATACTTGGTTGCCATTTTTAGTATTAGATATCACATTAGGCTCTGATATCCTCCCCTCTCAGCATTCCAGCAATGGTATGATCCTCTAGCTATGCTTTCAGGCATATAACCAGTCTCCTATCTGTTTGCAACTGTAGTGTTTCATAGCCGTTCAGGGACGCCAAATATGTAATCATAGTGGCTCTCTGAAGGCACCAGTTCTGTAGGGTTTGGGCATTTACTGAGACAATTATTAATTGTAGCAGTAAATCACAAAGTTGATTCTTTTGATGGCTTTAGAATCCAACCATGCGACATAACTCAAACAACGCACACACACAGGTACTAATACACGAGGATACATTTATTAATACATAGAATATGCATATAAACCTAACAGATCTTATCGAGAGGGTTATCAGAATACAAAAGGTATATATTCAATCAGTTACAAAGAGTTACACATATCAAGAGGACATACGTTCAGTATATCATTCATTAAGACCGTTTCATAAATGAACTTGGTTATAACTTCTACATTAGATACTCAAAACAAGTACAAAACTCTTAGGAATTAAATTGATATCAACTGGTTGGGATAACAATTGAATTCTCGAGCTGTAATGCATTGAAGTTGAATACTCATCCAATCTTTGGGGATTCAGATCTCCTGCGGGCACAAAGAAACAGTTGCAGGCTGTTGCTGTCCAATCTGCGCTCTCTGGCTCCGTGCCAGGCTGTGCTGTGCGGCTTGCGACGGTGCGCTGCTGATGCTCACTGACCGGCTAGTTAGTGTTGGCTTTAACTAGCAAAGTTTGTGCATAGGAGAAAAGATGACTGTGAGTCCCAGCAGGTTAGGAAGAGGACCGGGTCGTTCCTGATGAAGAGCTAGTTCTGAATAGTGATTCAGCTTTCCACAGTTCCGACCTGTTCACGAGGCCTGCTGCTGGTTACTCTCTGGCAACCTCCACTCTAGACTCTTAGAACAAAGGAAAGTTCTGGCACTCGGACACACTGGCCGTTCCGTGGTTGTCCGGGCTGAGTCTCAGGATGGTCAGGAGGCGTGCTGCGAGAATGTCCTGCCCTTGGGAGCCTTCTGCTCCTGGGCCGTCCTACCCTGGAATTCTCCTTTGAATTCCCTTTAGAACAGTCCACAGAATCCTCTCCAGAATCTTACTGAATCTCCCGAATCTGAATCTCTCAGGCTCTCTGTGTTGCCTGTTTTTACCTGGAGGAACTTCAGCTCATTCATTGGCTGAAAGTTCCATGGGCATCAGAGTCCCACGTGGGTTACTCGGCCCTACCAGTCCCTGATTGGTTGACCACGGTGAGATATGAGTCACTTAGTCCTGACACTTAGTAATGCAGTCCAGATGTCCATTCGGCACTCCCTAGACTGATAGGCGCCAATGGATGACCATTGATCATGATAGCCAGACTTAGCTAAGTGCATCCCCCTTTGGGAGCTGTCCTAGGACCTTAAATCACCCTGCACTAATGGTCTCTCTGTGGCTGCACCACAGAGATGAACAGAGAAATGGGGCCTCATTTGGGAAGCTCAAAAACACTTAATTCTGCCTTATTATTAAGCCTCGCCGCTACACAACCTTTTGACCTTTCTGAGGACCCCTCCAAATAAATAGGGACTGGCTTCTCCACTCATGCAGTGCTGTTAAGAGGTAAGCTAGTGGCATTCTACACTATGCCTTGTTTCTGTAAAAATAGTGTTCTCTACTTTTTTTCCCCTCTGTTCCACAACTTGCATGTGCACCCAGGCTGAGAAACGAACAGGGTAAATTGGTGAGAACTGATGCACTCTGGTGTTTTAGAAGAACAAGCTCCATTAACTATTGCCACCCCTGTCCTAGCATGTTCCATTTGCCAAGGTCAAAGACTGCTCTGTCACAGTCCCCATGTCACATGGAGAGCACTGTGGTGGTTTAATCAGTAGCATGCTGAAATTAATGTTTCTTTGCATCATCTCTGGCTTAATGCTTAATATCCCTTGCTATTTCAGCAGGATGTGGTAAGCAGGTGTTTTGTTGAAGTACTTCTAGCACTGTAATACTTCAGAAACAATAATGCTGTGATCCCTTACGACTGAATCGTCTAAGACTCACTTTGTATTTTATTTACCTCTTCCATTTCTGAAAAACTGAATTCAAAAATCCCCAACTACTTTCAGTAGTAGTTCAGTGAAATTCTAATCGCAATGAAACGAGCCACTGAAAAGGGGGCAGTGTACTTAATAATTTAGTGTTTGGTGTTAGCTCGCCTGGCTGGGGAAATGACAGTCCTAGCTGAAGAGCAGGGCTGCCTGTCACCACCCCCCTCACTTATGAGGAATGAAGTAGGGAGGCAGCTGCAAGGTGAAGCTGGGGTGGAGGAGGGGTGTGGTAAAGATGTGGCCGATATTTTATTGTGGCCTTAGTTAAATACCTCACAAAGCCAAAGACCGTATTTTAAAGTATAATGGATTGTGTGACTTAATTGCCAACAGCTATGGGTGGTCACATAAATAAAAAATATCTACTTTGGAAGTCAGAAGGAAGACAAAATGAAGCCGATAGTTAAAAACATCAGTTAGTTTATTTAGATCTTATTTGTTCAGTAGTCAGAGGCTGGTTTCATTATTGTAGCCTTGCATTCTACGCCTGAATAGAAGCCCCTGCCTTCAGCATAAAAGTTAAAAAGTGTTGCTTTGTGATTACTGGAGATTTTGTTAATATTAATTTGGTTGTCATTAGGCACCTTTTCATTGATGTTACTGTTAGACAACCCTTGGACTGTGGATTGTTGTCTCCTGGTATCTAAAATACAAGTCACACATAGAAACATCAATATCAGGGTATGAGCTAATATTAATTTTACTTTAGACTGGCTTTTGCGTGACCTAAAGAACAACCAGCTCTCTTTTAATAAACTATAATGCCCAGAGGCTGCAGAGAACAGAATAATTGAGCATTTATTTTATTGTATCATTCTTGAACTGTACTGCCACTGCAGCTATGATAAGTTATAATATTTTTGGATTTCTTATTTTCTAATCTTTTTATATACATTATGATCTTGGGAGGAGCACAGTTATCTTACTATACAAAATCTACTTCTATGCTACTACTCATAGTAACAGTATAAGTAGTAAATATGCTGTGTTGAACAATTGCATCAGGTCCCATTGTAGTCTTCTCTGTTCAAGACTAAAAAAAATCAGCTTCATCAGTTTGGCAGTGTAGTGTATAGTGACCAAAAATGTATGCAACCTTCTAAATGGGGCTCTTTTAACTGTGTTATACAATCTTAACAGAACATTACATTTAAGTTCTACACTTTTAACTATATGTCCTTAAAGTTTGTTTGCTTTTTAATTGCTTACCCGTGCCTATTGTACAAATGCAAAATAGCTCAATTGAATAGCTCAATGAACTGAATGTTTTTGTGTGGACAGATATTTGCACACCTCATTAATTCATTCTGATTCTCATTACTAAATGGCTTGTCATCAGAATACAAAGTATTTCCAAGAAAGTCAGGGCTAAGGGAATAAAATCAATCCTCTTGTTTTGGATTAATTCTAGTTTACAGCTGTTAGAATGATTTCTCGTTTACTTTCAGCTTTGTTTAAAGCAACATTCTGTATTGTGGATGTCTTGTGAAGCATTAAGGCTGCAGGGCTTGGATTAACCTGTGATTACCTCTCCTCTACAGCAGTGATGATGACCCACAGCTAAGTGCCACAGATGCTTCAGGCTGTGATTATCACATTTGCTTTCGATCCTCCTGCTACCCAAATGCTTTTGTGTAAAAACGTGATTCTCCTTTTAAGTTTTCATTATTGTTCTGGTTTGGCTTCATCTTAATGTTTCAATGCACTTAAATTGTCCGTGTGCTGAAGAAATCATAAATCTTCTAACTCTGAGTTTGAAGCTAACGATGGGGAAAAATGTAGCAACCAGATCCCATAAACACATCATCAGATTTAGATAAGAACAGGAGATGAGAGGAAGTCATTCGGTCCTTCTAGATTGTTGGGCTTCTAGCAGCTAATTGATCCAAGGATCTCATCCAGTTTTTTTCTGGAGCCAGGGTATCAGCTTTGGGAACATCGCAGGGTAACTTGCTCCAGAGTCCCTGTAAAGAAGAACCTTCTGTCCACCGTTATGAACTTCAGAGGAATAGTTTATTCCAGAACACTAGAGAAACATCCCCAAAAGTGACACAGGAAAACCAGTCAGTAGAGCAGAATCACCAAAGCAAAAATTAAATTTAAATCTAGGGAACTTAGAGTTAAGAGATCCCCTCTTGAACGTTATCAAAGTGACTCCAATCAAAGGAGTGAAGTGCTCCTTTTTGCTGTTTTTTAGTGAATAGATGTATTTCTTTGTTAAAAACTTAAAAACTTTTTTTTTGAATGAGAGAACAAATACCACAGTCTTAGAGAATAAACAAACAGCAGGTTTATGTACAAATATAAAACAAAATTCCTTCCTGGGAGATCTCAGCATGTTGTAAATCCCACATGATTGAAAGTCATGGTCATCCTCTTAGTGTCTTTATGGAACATTCCTTAGTGTCTCGGCCACTGGCAAAAATGTAACCGACAAGGTGAATGAGGGATGCTGGGGGCCACTGGGAGTCAAGTGCAAAGCTTTGCTCTAGAGACAGACTCCAAAACACAGGGCTGCACACTTTCCTGATGTACCCTGATGCTCTGAGGGTCTCAAACAGAGATGAAAAGTCTCCCACAGAAATGGAGAGCTTTCATTCCCATCTGCATGACCTGGGTCCCAGAAGAACTGCTGGAAGGGCAGTTCATCAGGATCCACTTTGAGATATTCAAGGCATCACATGATGAAGTGTGGCAGCCATATGCTATTTCTCTCCTGGTGCTGTATTGTGATTTATCCTGAGTATGTGGTGGTGGTGTGGTGATATTATTTTTTAGACATATATCCAATTTTAACTTCCTCTCCTCAAAATGCTGCATCTGTCCTGATAAGCGTAATAGCTACCCAACACAAAAAGAAGATAGATGTTGCCACGATACAGGAATCTCCACTTAAACAACAGAATGATCTCAGATATGCTAACAAATATTATGGAGACACTTCCTTTAATAACACAATGTAGCATTGTCTTATTGTGTTGCACTGTATTTCTTTGCTTGCTATTCTGTGTATGTGTATGAGTGTATGGAATGCAGAATTATAGTTTTGTAAGAAAGGTTAGTGGGTAATTGCTTTCATTTCCCATATGACTTTTTTGCTTCACTGATCAAACTGTACTGTAATCTGGCACTGATATGAATGCTGTATTTAACTCAACTCTTAGATTGTATGTCAATATAGGCTTTCACAAAACACAGTTATGCTGCATACGGACAGAGTCTAGTTGTTGTTTGGAAGTTGATAATTGTCTGTAGTTCATCTACAAAAAAAATTCATTTTTTTTGTGCCAGGCATAGATCATCTGCTTTGGTTGATGTTATTTTCATATCAAAATCCCCTTTTCTCAGTTTCACAATGTGTACATTCATATCTTTTTAAGATCATGCAATGCACTCTAAGCTAATATTTGTAGATGCTTAGAACAAAGCCACACAATGGGGCCTCAACACTGCTCAGCCACAAAATTTTGTCATTTCAGTGTTAAGCTGATGTTTTTTTCTCCTTTAAAGGAGGATCAGTGAATCATTCTCATATCTTATATGATACAATAAAGGGTTTCATCAGGAATTCTACATTTGCCTCTAATCTTGCTAAATCCCATTTGTTCCAAAATAATGAACTGCAATTTAAATGATTTTTTTTAAATCTTCTTGAGCATAGACTATCATTTTTTTTTCTCTAAAAGACAGAGCCCTTGATTTGGATATCACTAAGAAAAATTGCAATAATTTGCTCAGGTGCTGTGCAGAGTTTCAGATACAAAGGGTTAGCCAGAATTATTGTTTTTTGGTGCCAGCAGACCCACACTAAAATCTTGATCATTGAAATAGTCCCCAAACCAAATTTCATAACTCTGCTCCTTTCATTCAAATGTATGAATTAGCTTTGACATTCTAGATCATAATGAGAGCATACAGTTTTTCAATGGCCTTCAGATGCTGCGTTACTCAAAGAGTGAATCACCTGGTCTTGAGACCCTGATTTCTCCTTTGTTAAAAGAGACACCGCAGACTATGAAGTAGAGGGCAAGTCCTCTAGATCTGAGGGCAGACCTCCTTTGTTACGAAACGTTCTTTCAGGACCCTATGCAGAGGACACAATCCGGAAGGGAGTGAACACACACAGGGAGGAGACGAGGAACTGGGCTGGTAGAGGAAGCGGGGGGGTGTGACGAAGGTGCTCCGGAGGGCGTGGTCCAGGTGACCAGTCCAAAAGGGAGTCCGAAGGGAAGTCCAGTGCAGGCGAAGGTCCAGAGCTGGGTGATAAATCCAAGACGAACAAAACAAAGTTAAAAGCTGGAGTGGGGTTGTAGACAGACATGACAAAGTTACAAACCGGAGCGGGATCTGGCGAGGGGTCGGGGGGAAGAAGGGGAACAGAACCAGGTGCTCCAGGTCCCGGACTCGGCTGGTTCAGGAAACCAATGCAGAGCCCGGAACAGAGTGAGCGTCTGGCTTTTGTGGGGAGGCAGGAACGGGGAGCAGGTGCACAAAATCAACTAAAAAGTGAACGAGCCGGAGCGCCCCTAAGGGGGAGGGACTACAGTGGTGACCTCCTTGGATTTCTCTTGTCTTTGGAGATCAGCTGGAACCCAAACTACTTGAGATAAGGCAGGCAGCAAAAGAAATTGGCTTCTTTACTAGGAATGACAATCCTGTTATTATTATTGTTCCCCATATTCCTAAGACAAATGCTCACTTAGACTTGAGACTTGCAGTACTAAATTGACTCATCATGGTAAACTGGGAATTATCAGAACTTATATTGGGTGGGGGATTGGGTGTTTTGTAAAGGTAAAAGTAAAAATATATTATATTCACAACTTAAAATCAGATGACACACTGTTTCAGGAATTAAATCTGACTAAGCTGATCACAAGATTTCTTTGTTTCTCTGCCACAGTGACATGGGAATCAGGAAACAAATTTAAAAGACAAATTAATATTTATTTACTACATTAAACACATAAACAAAGAAAAAATACACCTTTTTTAAAAAATAAACTGAGCACATGAGTCCAGGCTTTTTCCAGAAAAATAAGGCATGCAATATTTTTTTGGAAGCATTTAGAAGTAGAATATCATAATTTACACATGATTCCTATATTCTGTTCAGGTTAAGTTATGACAATTCATGAATTTTATTCAGGCTGAGTGATATTTTAATTGGTGACTCAGCAGTCAGTTTGCCACAGATTACAACACCACTTCTAGCATAGTGAAGCAGTTAAGTGGATCTAATAACACAACTGCATAAATATATTTATTAGATTAGATTTTTTGTCAAGCATAGAACTTTAGGAGTCATACATCTTAAATTATTCACTGATTGTCACTTGTCAGAGAGAACAGCTACTAATAGAGAAAGAGTATCACTTCCACCTCAGCCTCACCAACAGGAGTCCTTGCTTCCCACAGTGATACAAACATCACATCCAAAATCATGCAGGGGAACCACAGCGCAAACTGTGCATAACTCTAAATTTCACTCAAAATTGAGGCATCCACTATAAATAACTGCCTCTCTTAATATAGAGCTGATTAATGTTGTCGTTTAAGGTTTTGTCGCCAACTAAAGTTTCAAGTAATTGGGGAGCTGAAGCAGTGTGTCAGCTGCAAATGTAGAGGATACTTCAAGGATGAAAAATAGAAAGAAGAAAATTACCAACATTTCAGCTGTGGGGCCTTCTGGTGTTTGGGAGAGTGAAGAGGAGATCAGAAATATGAGCCTCCAGATGTGTGACTCCACATCCAAAATCAAGACTGGGCAAACGCTTGTCTGTATGAAACACATGATGTTTCATTTAGACAAGTGCAGGGTTTTCCATGCAGGTTGAAAAAGCATTACAGATATAAAATGGGAAACACTGAGCTTGAGGACACATATGACATACTTGATTCTTTATGTTGACACATCATCGAGAGCCTCTAGAAAATACAAGGAAGCAATATAATGTATTGGAAAGAGATATTTAAACAATAATTATTGCTTAAATATTATACCAATATTAATATATAATTTATATTTTGAATATTTAATCAACAAACAAAAATTGTCACACTCCCTTTTGTGCAAATTAGCATAAAGCAGCATGTGTTATGTCATTTTTGTTTTGTTGGCTCCTGTTGCACGATTACTAATAATTCTATATACTGAATGTAATTTAAAAAAAGCTGCAGTACTTCAAGGATTCACTGCACCACCTCGCAGTTTTAGAGAGTATTGCAGTAGTAGTAGAAGTGTCTCAGATTATTAAAAAAAAAACGCACTCTTTAACAAGATGGTGTCTGCTGTGGTATTTCTACTGACACGTTACACATTCTAGATGGCTGCATGTGCATTTTGAACGTAAGACCACAAGAATGGTAATAAACAAAGATAATTCTGTTTGTGTCACAGCTCTGTGCCAGTTCATTAAATCAAAAACCTTATCAAACTGTTTTTTAAAGGAGCCTAGAACGTCACCTTCAGCAACATATAATTTGTTCAGCATGCCTACAAAGCTGTACATGCTGCTCATTTATGTGTTTACTTAAAGGCCTTCTGTAAAGCCAGTGATCTTATATGGATAGTTATGTGTAGCTACTTGTAGTCTCCATATCTCTGGCCCCTTCATCCTGTGCATTACGCATTACTGTTAGTTTAAAGAGTTCAGATAGCAATAGAAGGACATTGAAGAAGCAGACTACCTATTTTCTCCCTATCCATTTTATTCAAAGATATTAAAAATAATTTGTCCAAATAGCCCAGCCGTATTTCATCCTCTTGAATTCTTATCTGACCATGGCTGATTTATTGCCACAGCTATTTGTAACTTGGGAGCGCTAGTCATTTAGCTTGGTGCAATAGAGGAGAGACACCCCGGCTGTGAGACTGTAGGCAATAAATCAGATTCCAAGCCCTGGGCTCCAGTCAGGCTGGCTCTGATGTTCCTGGGGTGTTCATTGTGTTTAATTAACCCTTCCATCCCCCAAGGAAAATAATGGCTTGCCTGGATGCCTCATTGAGAAGTTGGTTTCGCTGTTGGTCTTACAATTAACGACAAATGTAAATGAGATCGATCATGTGAGTCAATGTGCTCTCTGATATAATCATAATTCCTTGCAATTATATCAATCTTCCCAAAAGGATCTGAAACTGTTTTATATACAGGAAGGGATCTTCTTCATCCCCACCGAAGTGCAGCTCCACCTAGGTGACATGCTTCAGCCATCACGCGCCAGCATCTCTACACAACAGACTGGGTTGTGAAGTGAGAAACAGACCTGCTCTCTCATGAACAGTGTCATGGGATTCTTAAACACCAAGCACCAAACGCCTCAGTGTAACATCTCATCTAAAGGATGGTTCCTCTCGCAGCGCAATATCTCCAGTAGCCTTAGTGGGGCATTGGTGTGGAAATTCTGATCCTGATCGAAGAGCACCACCTACTGGTCCACCTACTACATCATGGAATAAGAGAAAAAGTTAGGCATATAAAGAGAATCTATAGATAACAAGATGGACACAATTTGGATTCAGTGTCATCAAATTAATTAGGAGTTGAGTCTTCAGTTCAAGTTTATTGTCGCGTATACCTGAGTACAATGAAATGCTTACTTACGTGTTTTTCCTCACATGACAAACACAACACAACAGGTGACATAACAGATGACATAGCATTGACATAGAAAATGACATCACAAGTGACATCAGAGTTCTTGGAGACAGGAACAGGGTAGCAGCTATAATTTTAACCAGCATTTAGACATGCAGCTATGGCAGTATTTTGAGTTCAGTGCAAAAACAGAGGGGTGCAAGTGGGGGAGGATTTAAGAGGTGGAGTTTAGGATTCTCATGGCTGTGGGGTAGAAGCTTTCTTTGACCGTAGAGGTCCAGGCTTTTATACGACTAAATCTTCTGCCAGAAGGAAGAAGGGAGATAAGTGCATTCTCAGGGTGTTACTGGTCTTTGATTATATTGTAGCGCCATTCACACACAAGGTGGTCTGAGCATAGCACCTGGGGGCGGGACTATGGGACTGTATATAGTGGGACGGAGGCTGGGAGACAGCCTCTTCCCTTCGTGTATGTGTAAGTGAAGGTTCAGTGCTGTAACCTCTGTCTCTGTGTGTTTACCTTTCCCCGGTTCTGGTTAATAAATGTGTTGTTCAACCCCTTTTCCTGAGCCCTATGCCTGCTCCATTCTGTGCCAAACCCCACAGTCGTTACAATATTATCTGCCAGTCTGAGGTAGCATGTGTTAAAGATGGTCTGGATGGAGGGGAGTTCTGTACTGGTGATGCCTCAACAGTCTCCACCACCTTCTGTAGTTTTTTACGCTCATGAGCTGAGCAATTGCAATACCAAACTGTAATGCATCCAGTGGGAATATGTTCTACAGTGCATCTGTAGAAATTTGTGAGTGTTTGTGAAGACAGATCAAATTTCCTGAGTCTCTGAGGAAGTAGATGCGCTGGTGTGCTCCCCTGATGATTTTGTCTATGTGATAAGACCTGCTGACCACCTCCACAGCTGCTGCATTAGTAGTCAACAACAGCTCCTTAGTTTTGCTGACGTTGAGAAAGAGGTTGTTGTTCTGGTACCATACCACCAGGTCCTTAACCTCTGTACCATACTGTCTTGATGTTGTTGAAGCCGATACTCAGGCTTTCTTCAAGAAACAGCTGAATAAGATCATCAGCTGAATTAATTACTAACAAAATTGATAGATAATTTGATAGATTTAATCTCTTCTACCCATTTTAAAGCTGTTCTTATGTTCTTCTGAGAGTTTAATTTCTCAATAAGTCTAATAGGAAATAAGGTTAAAAGAAACTCATAGCAACTCTTCATGAATGCAGTTGGCCACTGTTGCTGAAAGCATAGCTCTTCATACAGCTGCCACTTATCCCACTATACAATCGCATTACACATTACATTACAGAATATTACACATAGTGGCCAAAAAAAAACTCCATCTAGTCAAGTAAGACACATAACTATTTTTATAGTATTAAGAGCTCTTCAGTAGCTATAACTCCAGTCAATCCAAAACCGTTGTTGCCTTCGTAAGCGAAATTAGAGTACTTAAATGTTGTGGCACCACATATTATGCTTGTGATATGTACTGTATAGCTCTTAAACAAATTACTGTTCTGTAAAAAAATGCATGTATATTTATTAAATAAGTATGAATTTACTTAAATAAGCATTAATTTGATCTTCTGGCCTCTGTGGGTTTGAAGTCAAAGCAGACCCACCCTATCTGAGGAAACCTCTCTTGCTGCTGCTGAGGCTTATTCTCAGAAATCCCAGACAACAGTCTTCCATGCATCTCTAGTCTGACATAAAACACTGCCAGAAAACACAGACTGTCTGAAACATTGTACGATTTTAACAAGGTGTGCTGCAGGGGGCCTCCTAAATGATCATGTTTAAGCTGTTGAATTAGTTGTCATGATGATTTGCTCTTTCCGAAGTGAAGTCAGAAAAAAATGCTGAGGGAAAAAGCTGCATATCAGATGCATGCATGTGGTCAATTACTACCTAAAGTGTATAATCAAAGCACTTAAGTTGTCCTGACAGTAGCATTCAGCACACAGAACCAGAAGTACTGCAGCCTTCTTCAGCCTAACTGATAATTACTAGAGATTAATTGAGCCAGTCTTAGTCCAGGTCAGCCATGCACAGTGCTTACGTGTCAATGCACTGGTCCAGAAGGAATTTGAGGTCTTGACCACTGACCACTGACTGGTTCTTTTTACTGAAAGGACAGTCAAGTCTCTGACACTCCAGTATGCGTGAATAAGTTACATTGGATCCTCTCTTTCATCTAACAAATCAGCTTTTCAGCATTCCATGAAAGCTAGCTAAACAATTCAAACACTATAAAGAAATAAGACAGATTTACAACTTTTAAAACTCACATACTGCAGTGACTCAGTTCCTGGCATATTCCTGACTTATACAAAATACTTCCAAGTATTGACTTCATAAAAAAAAAATAGGCTGTTGAGCTGTGCAGCTGCATCCACTGGAAAAGCTGTTGCCTGCGTGTTCCTCCCACCGTCAGTCTGTTTATCCCAAATGCCTACCTGCTGTTACTCTGCAGGTTCTTTGTTTTCTGTGTCTGTATGTTGGCTATAGTGCGCTATGGCAGGGCTCTTTGGCATTCTCTGATTTTATTTTGTAAAAATAAAATATTGATACTTTTTACAACATTTTTGAGTTTAGATGTTATGTTAAGGCGGGGGTCAAACTTTTGGAATGAAACTAAGGATCTGAATGAGCAGAATAATGAGGCACGGAGAAAAATCCAGGTGTCCGTTGTCGAGGTTCAGTCACGGGTTAGAAAGCCGGAGGATCGGAACTCTTACTACAGCAGTTTCTCGAAAAGCGAGAGACGGAAGCTCCACTGGTGAAACCAATACTGAGCGTTGTGGTGATGGTAGTGAGCCCTTAAGTATACTGGGAGGCAGGAGGTGCGGTGAATAGTGAGAGATGCAATTGGATGATCAGTTAATGTGTCACGTTTGCGGGAAATGGGAATAACTGGTGTCTGATTGTGGTCGTGAGAATGCGTCGGCGTTTACAGGAAAGGTCAGGTGCTGAATTATGTGTGGTCGCGACTGAATGTCTGACTATTTATTATAAGATTCAGTGTTACTGCTGTCCCTTTTATTAGCAGTAATAACCCACGTGCCACCAGTCATAGGAGTATCAGTTGCACCAGTAGTACAGTAGCAGTAGTAACTTCAGCACTAATATTGCTGCAACAGCAGTACACTAGCAGTAGTACAAGAAGCAGTGATACAGTATCAGCAGCAGCTCAGCAGTAATACAACAGCAGCAGTAGCCACAGAAGTGCAGTAGAAGTAATACAGTAGTAATAATACAGCAACAGCAATACAGTAGCAGCAGTGCTCGCACAGTAGCAATAATAGTAGTAGCAGCATTAATACAGCAGCAGTAGTACAGCAGTAGCAGCTGTGATACAATAACACCAGAAGTAGTGCAGTAGCAGTACAGCAGTAATAGCAGCAGCAGTAGTAGTATAGTAGTAGAACAAATGTAGTAGCATGATGCAGTTCAGCAGCAGTAACATAATAGTAACAATTCAGCAGCAGCAGAAATAAACACAGTTGCAGTGTTATAGTACAACAGTGATATAAGTTAGCAACAGTAGTATAATAGCAGTAGTATAGCATCACTAATAGAGTAGCTGAAGGAGCAGCAGTAGTACAGTAGACGTAACACAGCAGTAATAATACAGCAATACAGTAGCAGTACTACTAGTGCAGCAATAGTAGTACAGTAGTAGTAAAGCCAGTATTAAATGTAGTAGTAGCAGAAGTACAGCTGCACTGATACAGTAGCAGTAGCAGCAGACCTACAGCAGCAGTGATACAAGATTAAAAATAGGGTGTGCTGCCTGAATGTGCTTTTATCTATAAGATGAAGCATTTTAACAGAATTTTAACTGGGTTTCAGACAGAGACTGTGATGAGGCTATTTGTTGGAAATCAGTCCATTGCTATGTAGGGGGTGTCAAGGGAGCACATTTAACCAACATATTAAATACCTGCTTGCAGCTGTATATCTGTCTAGAGTCTTCCTTTCACTTTGTACTGGACTCCTCCCTGTGTGGGCAACCTTCTCCTCCCCACTGTATTTATAGGTATTGTGAGCGACACAAAGAAAATGACACTCATATTTAATGACATTTGCCACCTCCATTACAGCTGCCTTCCCCAGTGCTGTTGCTATAGCTGCTGATCTGCGGCAGCCCTCTTGTTTAATAGTTTGCTGCTCCACTGTGCAAACTGGCATTTATTATTTCAAAGGGCACCCAGGGGGCAAGAGCAAGGATCATCCAGAGTGAACGTCAGGAGAGGAGTTAATCTTTGCTGGCTGACAGCCATTTGAGGTCGAACCCAGGCCCATGTACCACTGATCTTAAAGGGCTGTTAATTCTGGAATTACTTTCCTTTGTGTTTGAAGGTAAAAGTAGTTTGCACAATTATGTAAACCTTCACTACATTAGACTGAATCACATTTTCTACACATGTACAATGGTCAATTATTCATTATATTGAAGGTTAATAGCATCTGCAATCCTGGGGCCCTGTGTTCAAAACACACACCTGGTTGAGTTGGCAGCTTGTAAACGCTGGCACCATGTGGAGACAGCCCCTACTCCTTGAGTAGGAATATCGAGGAGTGGTGATCTGTTTTGGAATAGAATGACAAGGTCAAAATGTGATCTTCTTTGTGCAATGAGAGCATAATGATAGTTTTGGTCTTTCCTATTTTTAACATCAAGTGATCTTGTTAATAACATAAACATTTTATTCATTAAAACATAAAAAAACACAGACATTCTTTTAATTTTATTAATTAAATGCATTGCATATATATAATCACTCTCAGGCATGGAAAACATGACATCTTAAAACAACCCAAACAGAACAACTGTTAATTCCTCAATTCAAGAGGAGAACTCAGCAGGTGTTAAACTGGTATGCCAATTTCTGACCCCAATGTATATTGTCATACCTAGACTGCATGGTAAACACTGGTAACATTTTAATCAAAAATGGAAGAGATGTAAGAGAGTAAATGTAAAATAAAACTTTGGAGTAAAATATCTAGTATGCTTGTTTGCTCTTACAAATATGGCAAAAATTCCACTGCCATTATTCATGTCAGAAGTGGGGTAATGGGTTTGGAAATGAAAATGAGCTTCTGTCAGGGAAGTGTCAAACTTAAGTGAACAGCAATACATTTCTGACAGAGTATCAGAGTATCTGGCACCATTGAAGACAATCGCCCATCTCCATGCTCTAACCTTCACACTCTTCCTCAGTACTTTGAACAGGTTTATATCTTTCTCCAGAAAACCCTTCTGCCTGAACACAGCTTCTTCAGAAGGTGGGCCTCCCTTATCAAACTTATCTAATTATTTCCATGACAACTCCAGACACAGAGCTCAGACACACAACTGTTCAGCAGAGTTACTATTTTGATTGGATTAGTGAAACTTGCAAGAAGCTAAATGCTGCACCTGCTGCTCCAACAAGAGCTGGGCCACAATTTTAATTAACTTTCAATATGAAAAACTATATTAACCTGGGTGGCCACTTTTTACATATAAAAGGTACTTAGATTCTGAAAAGTTACCTTGAGGCAAAAAATCAGATATAAATACCAATGAGCAAAACCACATAGTGGATGGTGAGTCAATGACAGTTAGGGAGGTAGCTTTCTAATGTCGAGTTGTGCTGCATGCTCTTTATAGGCCCTGCTGGTGTTAGCTTCCTCTGGTGTGTTCAAAGTCAAATTTTGTGTCATTCCTCCAAAGCTTATTTTCCTGAAATTATAAACTTTTTATTTGTACTGAATTTCAAGTTCCAAGTTTCAAGTTTGTAGTTCTAACCTGTTATACTTCCAACCGATTAACACATTATAATTGCAGTTTCCACATGGCTCTCTCACCACTGTTTGGCTCACTCTATCTAGGCTGTTTGAAAAGATAAAAAGGATGCAAACATTTCGGTTTCTGCTGCTGATATTCCTATAGGTCTGTCCCGGTCTGTGTGTGCAGAAACCCTACCAGAAGACCCAAGCGAAAAAACAAAAGGGAAAACATATTGAAAACTGAGAGCAGGACACATTCGTACACAAAGAGCCGTGAGAGTCTGAAACCATGTTCTCTTCTCAGGATGACCTTTACTCAGCACCTTGGCTAGTAAACCTCATAACAAGAGAAGAACACAGCAGGTGCCTCTGGCTTTCCCACCATGGTAAGGGGGGGCACCTTGGTGATGCCCTCCTCCCACCCCTGGCAGGCTCACCTCTGGGTACCCTGATGGCCTTCACAAACAGCGGCACTTGTGCCCTCCTCAGGCCTCACAGGCATGGACCACAGCCTCCTCCAGGTCTGCAAGGTGATTCTCATTTCAGGAATTCAAACCCCAGGTATACCAGGTAGTTCCATTTATAAAGTCATTGCCAGTTTAAAACTGTGATCCCTTGTTACGAAGCATTTTTCAGGACCCTATACAGACGATAAAATCCTGAAGGGAGCGCAACAAACATGGGGAGGAGACGACGAGGATCTGGGCAGGTTTACGAACAGGGGGGTGTGACGACGGTGCACTGGTGCTCGGGGGGCGTGGTCCAGGCGAACAAGTCCGAGGGAGTCCAGGGAGGAAACCGGGGCGAAGTCCAATAGTCCAAAGACCATGAAATCCAAATGAGACGACCACAAGACAAAGTTAAAAACTGGAAAGGGATCCGTTGCAGGGAGAGGGAATAAACTGTTGATAATGGGACCAGGCACTCCGAGCCCCGGACTCAGCTGGGTCAGGACGCTGATAGGAGGCCTGTGCCCTCAAGCTGTGGGCGTAGGGCGACTTGATGGTAGGCGGGCCTCCGGGCGTCCATCTTCCAATGCAGAGCCCAGAGTAGCGAGAATGCCAGGATTAAATAAGGTGGGGAAGGATTGGAGGCAGGTGCACATAATGAACTAAAATGTGAAAGAGCCGGAGCGCCCTTATAAGAGGAGGGATTACGATAGTGACATCCCTGTTATTTCGATGCTTTACAAATGCAGCATACATGAGAATCTGAAAAGAGAATTGAAGCAGTTTCTTGATTTAGCAGACATTATGTGGACTAAATCACAGACCTGGGCCATCTAATTAATAGTCAGCTAACAGACTGTATCGGAGACCCTTGCTGTCATCCACATGTGTATCCTTTTATTAGATCCATTAAATGAAATCTGTCTGTAAATTGCCTACCGGCAGGCAAACGTAATAATTCTTAATTGCTGAAACCTGAGGATGACATTTCCTTCCTGTGAAATTATTATGAAATAAATCCTAATTATCATTAATTTCCTAGTATTAACAATGTGTTTCTAAGATGTTTAAGGCGTTTTAGGATTTTGGCACTTTTTCTAATTGTTTTTAAATTCTTTAAACCTTTCAGAAGAGAGTGTGAATTTGCACAGTGCAACAGTTATTATTAGACTATTAGACTATTAGACATATATAAAAAATATATGTAAATCTGAAGAATAGGTAAAACAAAAACTATTTTAAATAGCTGCAGTGTATTAGAGTAATAGAAGTGTAATACTAATCTTAATATACCTATTTTAATGTGCTGAAAATATATCAGAACATTTTAATTTTAATTTTTAGTTTACTTGAAAGTAGATTATTTTTTTTCAAAGCATGCAAAAAAGTGTGATGGAAACAGCTGAAATGTGGTGTTGAATATGGTTATTTAGTGTGTTACAGCTTGGCCTTTGCTTTGGAATGTCCCAGACTGAATTATTACTTTGTCTACATCCATGATCCCCACAGGGTTGTTAGCAGGCTCAGACTTTACTCACACTCTAGTCATTAATTCCGTTTTACTTTCCTTACAGTGGCGTACACTTCAATTACATATTGATTGTAAAATTCAGATATACTATCCATGAATATCCTTGCGGCCTTTCCCCTCTGCCCTCTCCCCCTTGACTCATTGCAGTGAGTGATTATACCCTTGTTCTCTCTTCCTCTCAGTCACACCTGAGGCTTCTGTTGGTAGTTCTGCATCAGCCAAACACACACATGGACCAGTAATATTGTTGAAGTTATCTTCTGTGAATATGGAGATGTTTTCCAAGGTTTAATCACCACGATAGGCACTCAGAGAAGGAGAGCCTGGTGATGCAGAGCTTTAAAGAGCTCACTTAGATAAATCATGTAGCACAGTGTCTCTGACTTCATTAGTCAGTTGAGTTTTGTCACCTGGTACTTGAACAAAGCTGTGTGACATTAAATTAATGGATTCCTGCATCTAAACATCATCATTTCTTGCACTTGGGCACTGAATCCCATGGTTTGAAACTTGACAGCCAGGTCCAGATACTGTTAGAATTATCCAAAGACACAAAGATACTACGAATTTACTGGCATATTTAGAAAGGGTGTTGAAACGATGTTTAACAGACTTTGCTGCTATGAGTTTAAAGCCTTGGCTAATTGAAAGACCATTTACCAGTGTTTGAGCTGGGTTTTACAATACTGGTTTCATACAGTGAGTTTTTTTAAAAGAGCAAAGCCAACTGTACAAGACTTTTTAAGAATAACACTTTGAAAAGCTGCAGGAAATCTACAGTCTTTTACTGTTATCAGGAAATACTAAAAAATAACCTATAGATCATTGACTTTCCTGAATGAGAAACTGAGAAGGTAGCAGAAGATGCAATAAACATAAAACAGTGCATTCGATTACGGATGTTCTACCTGTGCTTTCCTAACTTTGCATAACAGCACTTAATGTTAAAAAATGTCCATTTTGATGATGATGACAATACTGTTGACACAAATCCATTCACAGGTATAGCCATTGTTACTGTACTATGAGTGAGCATTTGGGACTTAGTTCTCCTGAGGTGTGAGAAATGCAAAATGTGCAGGCAGAGTCTGGAAATAAGATTCTCTGCTCCCAGTGGGGGATCCTTGTTAAATGCCCTATCAAACTAAGCCAGAGCACAGCGCTTATATTGCACATGGGAGAGCTATGACACATGAATAAACATGTTTCTGTCATCACAGGTGCAAAGACCTGGGTATGCAAAAAAATCAAGTGTATCTATTTTAACCTGCAAGGTGAGGGGCCAGACAGAAATACATTGCACTGCTTCATTTTTGTGCAAAGTGTGAAAAATTATCTACTCATCTATATTGATTTGTAATGAATTTGCCTTCTGTCCATTAATTCAATCCCTGCTGTGCTGGTGTGAATCCCCTGCAGGCTGTGTGGAGCTGCAGTCAATATTTATGAATATTACAGCTGAGGAGCTCCATAATACCACATCAGTATGATGCACCCACTGCATTTTGGGGAGTGCTAGCCTCTGCCTGCTCAAGCATGCCAGACACATTGCCCCATTATTTTCTGAACACTGTCAATAAGAGTCAATGTTGGCTTTTTTAAAGCTGGCCAATACAGCCATCATTCAGTACGGTACCACCCTGTGCTCCATTTCCTGAGGGGCAAGCAGAGATTAGAGATAAGTGGTAGCCTGAGCTCAGCACTCAAAAATGCTCAGCATGTGGGGACCCTGGGTAGCTAAGCCACAATAAATTGACAGAATCAAGAGTATAAATGATAAGGTGTCCAGATCCAGAGGGTAAAAACAATTATGAGCTTCACCTTCTTGAGAAGCTGGCTAACTGAACCTTCTGTATCTGCAGTAATCACTTAAAATGCTTTGACACTGTACCTCAATTTCATGTTGTATCAGATCTATTATATAATATGATTTAGCAGGATTTTGGAGGCAGTATCCTTATGGATTCTGTCAATATTCCCTGCAATGTATCTACAGCAACTACAGCAGGAGAATCCTACAGAAATAGTTTCACAAGGAGTGCAAGGCTTCTGGAAGACGCTCATCAGAGTACGTTTTGTCCTATTCCTTCAGCTGTGATTGAAATTAAACAAAGTCATTGGATTTTAAAATTTAAGATTATGATTATTTTTTTGTTTTTACCTGAATAAGTGAAAAGGCAATTTTTCATCTTGAAATTTTCTTTTATATACAATTTCATTTGGCTTAAATTTTTATTTAAAGTTGATAAAAATGAAAAAAAAGTCTCCCCTTCTCACTAAACATGTTTAAAATAACATGCATCCAAAACATTTTCCCTTTAATGTGACAAAGAGACAGCACACAAAACTGGAATCTTAAATACCAAGTCCTAATAGTACTATACCAAGTCCATTCATACTACTGCTTGAATCTCTGCACTGTCTTCCAGAAGAGACTAAAATTCTCTTCAAAATCTTACCTTTGACTTTTGTTAAGTTTTGTCAATATTTTCAGCCACAATCGTTATTCCACTGAGACAGTCTCTTGTCTGTTCCTGTGGTCAGACTGAGGGCCAGCTGTGACAGAGATTTGAATCTGCGCACCTGAACTGTGGAATTTGCTTCCACAAAACATCTGGGAATCAGAGTCAGATTACAATTATTAATGTTGATTAAAACCCAACTGTCATATCCAGCTTTTTATTGAAGGATCTCAGAAAACGGCTCCAAAACATGACTAAGCAGCTTGTTTTAGCCTCCCACTACCCTCTGTGTATAGCAGTTGTCCAACATGTATATCCTCTCGATATGATGGAATTCCCCAGCTTTTGGCTGGTGTATTAGCTTGTTTGAATTTATTCCTCAGATGGATATACAGTAGTAATGTTCTTCTCATTAGTGAAGACAGTACAGTGTACTTATAGCCGTGCTCTCTCTCACATTATATAGCTCTTTTTAATATGATTAAAAGGATTTGCATATTCATTTAAAAATGATTTCAATTGCAGAATGAAGACTGAAAAACATTACCAGTCAGAAACATAAAGAATGTCTAAACATTTTGTCTGCAAAGAGAGAATGAAAAGTGTTAAATGAATCAATAAATAAACAAACCAAGTTTTAAGACATTTCCAAAAGCCAGCTGTGAACTGTGAAGCTGTTTCCTCCTCACTGATCTAGGATTACAATTCTCTTTTAGACACCTCAGACAAGCACAATAAGTGGTTGAGTGAGGGTATCATTTCAGACAACCCCACAGACTCCACAGCTGTACGATAAAGCTCTGTGGAGCCAAGCCTTTTTTTGTGAGTGGTTATGTGATACTGTATGTGATCAGATTTATTGGAGAAAGCAATGATGCTTGGAATAGTCAGTGGAACAAGAAGACGAGGCCGCCAAAGAACGCGGTGGCTCGACGCCATCAAAACGGACACTGGCTTAGGCATAGAACAGCTGAAAGGGAAAGTCCAAGACCGGAAAGTGTGACGAGAGATGGCCTATAGAATTGCCGAGAGTCGGATCCGACTGACCGGATAACATCATCATCATGTGATACTGTACTTTACAACCATATTTACTAATTTCTTTGTTTAAGCATTGTATTGAGCTGTTCAGCACTGCGTTATTATTTCTTGTAGATTTTTGTCTTACTTTATTCCAAATCCTTGATATTAGCTCTTGGAAACACAGGTGGAGTTTTTATGCAAAAAGTTTTCTGATTCATGATACATTATCGACAAATAATCTATTAAAATATCTAGGAGAAAGAAAAACATTAAGCTTAAAATACTGTTGTGTTCCACAATCTACGGCTATCCTATCAAATGGAGAGGAAGTCTCTGTTCTGTCTTTGTCCTTGTGTCCATCCAGAGGAGGTTGCATATTCCTCACTTTTCCAGGACCATCCCTCTGTGACTAGCATTCCCCTCTGTAAATAACAGGGCATCTGTTATTGACCCTCTCCAGCCTGCCTTTCCACAGTCAAGTCACTGTGAAAACACCGGAGACACAGTGCTGAATCTACTGCATTCCTGAAGTCACACCCTGGTTTTCAGGAGACACCTGGATGAGATCCTTGGATCAATTGTTTACTAACAAAATAATGAGGAGTAAGGCCTTCTCTCCTTTGTAAACTTTCTCATGTTCTTAACATAGCTCAACACAAAATTCTGCATCTTTGTAAAGAACAAAAATAATTTAGTAATATGATGGTATGGATAATGGTTAAAGATGTTTCATGAACTTTGTCACTGAATTGAAAATGGATAGTTAGATAGAATGAATGGCTTCTGGGGTATCAGGATTTTAAAGGCAATCTGACAGAAATGAAGACGTACAAATAAATTGTTTAAAGGCTTAAAGCAAACTGGAGCCGTTTGTTCAGTCTGCTAATAAATTGTTTGTCTTAATCCATCATAGTTGTCATTATATTAGATCTGTTCTCAGGCGATGCACTCAGTTTGAAAGATATCAGCCACGCAGCATGTGGCCAGTTTGTGATGAGTGTAGTTTTCCAGCAGATGCAATAGAAGTGCTGAACAGTTTTGATACTACACTAACTCATCAGCTTGAGGTTTGACCATTAATCTATCAGCCATAGACAAGTGTCTTACAGAGGCCTGAACATTTTTAAAATAAGAAACATTAATTAAACACCAGTGTATTTATTCATTCACTTCCATATCTCACTGTTGCTTTTATACTTATATTCGTGGTTGTTTATTTGTGTTAAAATGTGAGAGGACCATTTGAAACTGCTCCTCACAGTCAACATATCCACCAGTGGGCAAGCCCTCTTAGAAGATTGTTCTGAGAAGAGTTGCAATCCAGAATCACACATCCGGCATCCTATATATAATTCTATATAGGCGCTATAGAAAATAAAGATTGATTCTGGAGTTTGTTCTGGTTCTTTAATCCTGTAAAGATTTGTTTAAAGAATGGTAACTAACTGGAGGGAACCCGTGCATTAAATAATAAAAAAAATGCATGAAGATATATTTTTCATTTTTGCATTCTCAGTTGTCCTTCTTTCTATACTCCCAATTTGAAATGGACAGCTAGCTGATGATGTGATCTTTGTACCAGCCTTCCAGGCGTGAAGACTGCCTGCCTTCTAGAGAAAAATGTACTGGTACGAATCTATCACTGTTTTGCTGACTGTGATTCACCACAATGTTCACACGGAAGTGATCATCTCCAGAGGACTTAAGCAGCTCCCAGATGCCCAGAGAGTCTCAGTCATGCTTTGTCAATCTGTGCCATGCAACTCTCTCCGTGTTTCTGAATGCCCTCCTACTAACATGTGACTTCTGATCTCTGGGACAGGTGTATTTGAAGAGGCTGGTGTAATTCTTTAGCAATACCTTTCATGGAGAATGACTTCATCCAATGACTTTCTTCATTTCTTCAGACGGACATCCCCAGACCTCTGTTTTATGACTGTAACAATAATATGAACATGCTTAAAGGAGAATTTATGTAGAGGAACATAATGTTTTGTAGAGAAATTAGAAACGTTTGTCATGTTTTGTGTATTTTAATAAATACATTTTAAAATTATTTGTTTTCTTATGTTAAATTATTGATAAAACATCTGAATTGGTCAGTTTTAAAATATTATTCACCTCAGCACCTTATGAGATATTTCTGAATTAATCATGGCTATATTTCTAATGAAGAGAAATGAGCTTTAATTGCTACAAAAATCGCTTGTAAACAGATGTCTACTTCAAGCGTTATGCTTTAGCTGAGTTACAGAGTAATACTGTGGTAAACATTAGATGCCACACAAACTGCATTGTTGTCTGTTTCAGTTAATGATCTGTGATGCATCAGCTATTCTTTGTCTTTCAACATGCAAAGCTAGAATGAGATATAAGATTCAAATTGCAAATTCTAAGTCTTTTGATTATTGTTTCTAATTAAGATAAATATTCATAATATAGCTTTAGTTAATTGCAACTTCCATCAGCAACACTGTATCTTGGATGAGACCAGTGAGATAATTTTTGTATTGTGATACCCAAGGTTGGGCTTCCACACAACACATTTTTAAATACAGTAGGTGGGTGTCTGGAAAACATGCACAAAACACAATAATAAGGTAAAAAAAATCTAAAATTTACAGCAAGGAAAAATATACAAGATGCTCTATAAAAATAATTACAACTGTTAACACAACAGAATATGATGGTAGAGCAATAACCCAGGTAAACGTAGAACTTAAACGTAGAAAAAATGTTATGATCATCATTAGCTCTTTGGTGAATGGTTGATGAACAAGATTTAGTTTCTGAAATGAAACTGTCTACAGCTCTGCTGATGAAGAATCATGATATGATTCATGAACTATTCTTTAGTTGTCCATGACCAAATTCCATGAATCATTTCGTTTGATGAGCAGTTTTAAGCTATAAGCTACTTTTCAAAGGGAAAGAGTGAGACAAAAAAAACACATTATCTTCTGCACACAGTGCAGTGGAGTACAGTTAAATAAATAATCAGTATACTTAACAGCCTTGCATCAGCTATCCTGCAACTTTATTTTCCCACAAGGCTGTCTCCTGAGGGCTGACACTGTCTTTATGGTTTCATTACAAAAACAATAAAACATTGTATAATAAAAATAGAAACAATAATTCTGTCTCTGTGCTCCTAGGGTTGGTTTCCAGTGATGGTTACCAAGGCATTACCCAAGGCAGCTGTATTAGCTTATGTCAAAGCTACTCTATTTTTTTTTACTGTGTAGAAACTAAATAGGATGAAACTGGAAAACCTTGTATAGATTTGTGAATGTCAACACTACTGTATCTATTAATTAGATCTTTCAATTTCAAAACATTGATTAGTGAACAATCATCAAAAGATACGTCTTTTTTAAGATTTAGAATTAAACTTTTCTTATACCCACTTGACTTGGAAGCACCAGCTGTGTGTTTTTCAGCTCGCAGCTCGCTAGCTCGCAGCTAGGAATGCACCCAGGGGAGAATGAGGAAGACATTTCTGACAGCCCCACCTTCCATGAACTTATCTTTTAACACATCACAGCCAAGACTGCCCCATACCAGAGGTTCAGCATTGACTGGAGGGGCACGTCTCTCACTGCATGCCTGTATGTGCCCGGGAGGCCAATGAGAGCCAGGGGAGCCCTCTCCTCATCAACCCTACCCTGGTCTCTGTGGTGCTTGGCCAATTGCTGCTAGCTGGGAAGTCTGTAACAGAGCTCACCCTTACAAGTTAAGATCACTTTATTGGCCATATACAATTTCTTGCATTAGGAATTTGTCTTTTCACATACCCCAGCTTGTTCTCCATGAGACACACAGACAGGGAGAGAAGCTTGGGGTCAGATCACAGGGTCAACCATTTATACAGCATCTCTGGAGCAGTTGGGGTTAAGGGCCTTGCTCAGGAGCCCAACGGAGTAGGATTCCTCTTCTGGCCGCGGGATACGAACCGGCAACCTTCCAGCCGCAGGTGCAGATCCTTAGCCACAGAGCCACTCAGTTGAGTCACTCAACACTTGATGGTATCTATATCAAAAGTGCAATTAGATGTTTTTGGAGTTTACCTTAATCTGTCTTACAAAATAGCAAGGTAAAGACTCAATAGTCATTCTCATAATTTATGACTACATTGTCTTAGAACAGACCAGAAACCTGCAAGGTTGTCTATGCATGTGTCTTACAATGATAACCATAGATTTATTTTAGTTTGTTACTATTATGAAATTGAAAAAGCTAGATAGTCTGAAACTGTCAATCTTAAATAGCACTCCTCTGGGTTATAATGTGTATTTAGAGCATGCAATGAGTTATGGATGTGAATATTTATTAGTTTTGTGATAGGATGACAGATAATTAAACAAATTTTATTTATGTACTGTACAATGGATATTAATATTAAATAGCTCTTAGTGCTTGTTGTATCACTACAGGGGACCAAACTGACCTTAGAAATTTCATTCTGCCTTTAGTGTATATAAAGTCAAAGTCAGCATCCAAAGTTGGTTATGCTAAACAAATACAAAAGTAAACTCTTTCCCATCTATTCTATCCAAACCTTGCATTTAAGAAATAAAAAAACCTCCCGTGTGTTAATTTGTAAGATCAATATTAAGCAAATCAATACTAGTATTTTATTATCTTGCCCAACATATAAGGTGTAAAGAAATAAGAAGGTTTAAAATGCTTTTCTAATTTTCTGATGCAAAGCACATCACCAAAACTGGCAGTAATGTATTGCAAAAATGTGTAGAACATGTAAAATGACACACTACCTAATTAACAAAATATAATTAAGTTGTTGTTATCTAGATGTAGTTAAAAAGAAGAGGGAGGACGCACACAAAGCTATGTTTCACATTCTATAAAATATTACTGTCTGACTGGGAGAGGGAATTAGCAAGAGAAACACAAAGATATTGTTCATACATCCATGAGCAAATATCCACTCAGTAAAACAGAGCCACACACCGGTATCACAAGACATGAAGCAGAACAACTTCAGACAGCAGCTCCCATAACAGGAATACAACCAGTGAAGGCTGTCAAAATGCTTCCAGAATGATTTCCTTACAGCACTGGAAATAAGAACTCGGCTCAGAACACTGGCAGCATCGCACAGTGGAGAGAAAGAGGATATGAGCGTTTCTCAGCTGCTCTCCCAAGATAAAGGGCTATGCGAGCAACAGTAATATAGTTAAAGCTCAAAGCCTTTGCAGAATACTGCTTTAGTTCGGTGATATTGAAGGGACTGAAAACAATAAATAAAGGTTATTAATATTTTAGAAAACAATTACAGAATATTTTATTTTGGTGTAAAAATATTGTTACGATACAAGTATTTGTAAATTACTAATTAGGAGGAAGAAGGGAACATCTGTTCTTTTATTCTCTGGCACAGCTTTAAAAATTTATGATTATATGATTTATAATCAGTCCCAGGATAAAGTGTCCATTGTGCTCGTAACACAACTATATGACCAGTACACTATACACATATATTTACAATCCAATGGGTTTCCGAGTTCTACTTACAGTACTTAGAAAATTCCTAATTATGCCCCTGTAATCTTAATATACAATGAAAGACCTTAACAGGCCAGAGAGAAAACCACTTTATATTATTTAAAATTAATCCTACCCAGGACTAAATCTCACTCTATAAGACAGAGATGCCCACAAGTGAATGTAAAGGAAATCAGATTTATAATAAACAAGACAGCAAGCAATCTCTATAATAAAGCTCAGAGTCTGATACTCTTTTCAGCGTTTGGATTATCTGGATTGTAACTGTTTCCAAGTCTGACTGGAAAGAGGAGCTCTACTTAGGCACAACTTGAGAGGAAGTGGAAGATGACGTAGCGTGTGTAACGGGAGCCAGTCCTGACTCCTATGTGGTGTGTAGTTTAGGACCCTGTCCAAACGGTATAATCCGGAAGAGACTGGAGAAAGGCTACAGGGAAAACACGGTGAGGAATGGAAGGGATGGCAAACGGGGGGGTGCTGACAGTGAATCCAGGTGCAAGTGGGGAGCTCAGGCTAACAAGTCCAAAAACAGTCCAAAATCCAAATCCAGGTGATCCATTCAAGACAAGACGATTAAAAACAGGAACAGGGAACTAGGAAATAAAAAAATGGAGTGATGAGACCAGGCACTCCGAGCCCCGGTCTCAGCTTGGTCAGGACGCCGTTAGGAAGCCTAAGCCCTCATAGGGCGACTTGATGCTAGGTGGGCCTCAGGGCATCCTTCTTCCGATGCAGAACCCCGAGCTTCAGGAGCACCCGGTTTAAATAATACCAGTGAATCCAGGGACTGGTGTATGTGATAATGAAACTAATAATAACAGGTTGAAGCGCCCTCTAGAGGAGGGATGACAATCGTGACATCATGATGATGATTGATTGTTTCTTCTCTCTTTTTATCTTTTTTCTTCTTTCTTTTTTTACTTAATGGCTATAGTCCATTCCTAGGGAGGATGGCCTGATGACTTCACCAGGAATGGCCCAGTCGGTGTCAAATGGTAAATCTTTAATACAGCAGTCTCACTAGTTTACAGTATAGTTAGTTAATGAGCCTCAGTGATTATCAGGACTCCTTTTGATAATTTGTGTTCTCCATGTTTATTTGTGTCCCGGCCCAAGATAAAAATAAGTAAAAAGAAAATACCCCCAACAATGCTCTTTCCTCCAAACCTTTTGAGAAAGGTAATCAAGATGTAAAAGCAAACGTGGTAAAGTTGCTGAATCCCTAGTCACAACAATGGGTATATATAATGTTTTACATCAAATTTTGTAATGTGTTGCATTCATCCATCCATTTTCTAACTGCTTTATTCACCTATATAACTGCTTATATAGGTGTTACGGTTCCTCCAGCTCTCCACCAAAGGGCACCCCAACCTCTAACTGCGCAGCCGAAGTGCAGACCAAGCAGACGGCAGTAGCCAATCCCTGCTCGTCAAGTGCCCCTCGCTCATCACATCTCCCCTCCTCCAGCCTATTTAAACCCTGCTCATTGTTCACACGGTGCTCCATATTGTTGCCTTGACTCAGAGCTTTAGTTCTAGCCTTTGGTACGTTCGTCCCTGATTCCTGCTTTCGTCTCCTTCTCTTGTTTTCTTTCCTGTTCATCATTTTTCTTACCTTTTGTTCTTGAGTTTTGTCTGCTTGTGGCTTCCTGTATTGGTTTTCTTCAGTTTGGTATTCTCAGCCCCTGATCTTTTGTTTTCCTCCTAGATTCCTAAACTGATTTTGGCCTGTTTCTCAACTCTGACTATTGGATCATATTGCTGGACCTTGATTCTAGACTCTCCTTCTGGCTTTGAACTCCCTTACAGCCTTACAGAATACTAAGCTGCCTCCATGGACCCTGCGGGAACCAACGCAATCAGTGCAGTGCTGGCTCAGCACCTGCCCTCCCTGACTCAGCTCCAGACTACCATCCAGCAACTCTCTGATCATCTGTGTCAATTGGCAGTAACATTTACACCTCCAGCTCCTCAGCCTCCTACACCTCCTCCTGCTGCACACTGGTCACCATCTCTAATCACCCCAGAGAGGCTTTTTAAACTGCACCCTGGGGATTATCCTGCAAGAGAAATTATCACCCTGTTATCTGGACAAGCCCTTGAGTGGGCCACCACCCTTCTGGAGAGAAATGCCCCTGAAGTCTTAAACTTTGTCCCTGACCTCTACAGGCGATACATCAAAGACTGTGTCGGTGCCCCCACATGCTCTAATGACCAGGTAGAGCACTTCCTGCATCACTTCATCAACTTCCACCCATCCCTCAAATATACAGTTAACATATCTTCCACTACTCTTCCATTTCTAGACTTAAAACCATCCATTAACCATTCCAGACTCTACTTCTATTACAAGCCAAAAGATTCACACAGCTGTCTCCCATACATAAGCTTACACCCGAAGAAGGCTCCACAACCAAAACATTGTGTTTTCTTTCTTCTCTTTTCAGCATGGAATAAACGTATAAGTTGTACCTATCTCCTGTACATCTCATTTCACTCCACACATACTATTAAATCTTTCCCTATTTCCCTATTTCACAGTTCCTCAGGCTCCAACGACTTTGTTGTGATGACATGGATTACCAAAACCAAGCCCTCAAAGTGCACACTTTTTTCATCAACAGAGGACACCCCACCCATGTTATTGACTGCCTCATCCAAGCCAGAAACAGCCCTTGGATCATCAACCCAATCAGGAACTCCCGGCCTCACAACCACATTCCTTTGGTGCTTCCCTACCATCCCAACACACTTTCTATCCCCAGGACCATTAATGACTACTTTCCCATCTTACAGGATGGGACCCTCCATCGGTACCCTTTATTCCGACCGCCCAACCGTCAGCAATAATCCACACCACGCACTTTCCCCTGCAACAGAGCTCGCTGCATCACCATCACCCTGTCATTGGTGTGGATCTTCCTGCCCTCTCCTCCATCTATCATACATGTGTTTTGCGTAAAGCAAAATCCACTTGTGATGATCCTTCACACCCCTTCTTTAATAACTTCCAGTTACTCCCATCAGAAAGCAGATACCGACTCCCCAACTCCCAAACCAACAAATTTAAGTTCTCATTCATACCTCTACCCATATCGTTACTTAACACTTGCCTTCATGTGCAAATATATCTGTATATTGTTGTTCCTTTTTTTCTTCTGTCAATCTGTACACCAACACTGCTGCTATAAAACTTGCACCCCCGGGGATAATAAAGACTCTCTCTCTCATCTGCTTATATATAAATACCACGCTCATTCAAGGCCCCTCTGGACAATTCTGAAACACTCAGATGACATCTTGTACCTCCAGCAACATTATTTACTGCATCTCTTGCAGAAAATGCCCATATATTTACATTGGGGAAACAGGAAGGAGACTGTGAGACTTCAAAGAACATGTTAGGGCTGTGAAGATTAAAGATTTTGCCAAGCCAATAGTTTCTCATTTCACCTCTAACAGCCAAGATCATATTGAACCAATATGGAAAGGCACCATCTTGAGGTTATAACCAATATGGTTATCAGCATTGCAGATGACACAGTATTAGAAGGATCAGCAAAGAGTGTAGAAGAAGCAATTGAAGTTGAAAGAGATTTAGTTAAAATGTAAAACTGAGAGAGGGTCATGCGTGGGTTCAGAGGAAGAGGCAGGACGAGGAGCTTGTTCCATTGTTGGGATGAAGTGGGAGGACTTGGGAGATGGAGGAAGGGCTAGACAGCCAGCAGGAGGAGCTAGAGGGGACAGATCGATAGAGCAAAGTGATAAGAGTCTGCATACGGGTGGGAGCAGAGTGACTGAAACAGAGACTAGGACTGGAACACACTGGCAGACAGGACTGCGAGCAGAAGGCATTTCCTTTTATGAAGATTTCTGTGCTTGGTATCCATTGGCTACCAGTACGCTAACATAACGGTAGCCCATCTGTTCGTATCATTTAAGAAACTGCTTAATTAATTCATTATGATATGAATAAACCACATGAGCAAGAATGGTAAAGTCACCTACTCCCATCTGCAGCCTATATTTCTTCAGTTGTGAGAAGAAGAGATGAACAGGAACATACTTTTACCAACACAAAATTAGAGTCAAAAGAAATATGCGTAAACAAAAACCTGTAAAACAAGAAACGAACACATCTTATTTACCTAATAAGTAAAACAGTTGTCGATTTTATAAGCTGTTAAAGAAATGGAAACATTTTACATTAAACATCAATTGTAAAGAATAACTTAAGTGTGGTTTCTCTAATATAGCTCTTTAGAACATTATTACTGGCACAAGAAGACAATTATTACAAAGCACATTTTTATGCACTTCAAAAGTGAATGCTCTATGATGTCATTGCTCTTTTATATAATGATGAGATTTATATAGATAGCCAGCTAACTAGCTAGTTAGAACACTATCAATAGTGTTAACAGATTGTTTCTGGGCCATTTAAACAGATACCTAAATTGAAGTGTGACCCACAAATTTATGTGATCTTAAAACATTTTGTATGTATTACAAATTAGTATTTTGAGATTAGCCCTTAAGGATTCAAATACACTATTTTATTTAAATCAATTAATAATCCAATCCTCAGCATTATGATAAAGGAATTTTAAGTTATTCATTAGCCTGAAGTTAGTTTTTTAAATATTATTCTATTTTACTTATTTCCTCATAAAATACTTAATTATCTAATAAAGCAAACCAGTGCTTTAATTCCTAAGTCTACAATGCCATGGGGCTGATGTGCCCTTTCAGGAGGGGCTGGGAATGTAAAACTATTTTTTTTATTGTCGTTGCTGTTGCGCTCGTAATGGAAAGCTCAGAAATGGTCTCTTCCCCAGCTGGCGTTGTGTCTGTTGAATGGTAGTAAAAGTGACATACTGAGGGACGCACCTGAATATCCTCTCAGATAAAATTGTACTTAGATTGAATTACACTTGCACTGTCTTACCTCTGGGTGTCCTGGTCCATTTATGGCTACATAAATGCCCACACTCATTAGAAACATTGTTATTGATATCCTAACATATTGTTTTGTGTGTGATACACTAAAAAATACCAATTGCAAAATTATAGAAAAGCTCTTGCCCCGCTGTTTTGATTTGATTCTGTTTTATGGGAAATCTGAAACTATCACAGCTGAAAGCTAAGAGAAGGAAATAAGAAAGCAGAAGCCACGCTAAACTAATACTGATAAAGTCTGCAGCAATGCTATTAAACCTAGGAAAACAAAAGGTTCTGGAAGTGATCAATACTACTGAAAAAAACAATCACAGTCAGAAAACATTTTAGGAGGTACTGGTATTAAATACATCGGAACAAAGTCATCCACGGAGTTAGCTGAGGTGTTACATTTTCAGGTTGCAAATATTCAAGCTTAACTAATCTGTATGCAATCAATATCAATTTCAGTACTAATGCCCAAGCATTTTATTCTGGGGTGTTCAATCAGTAAATAAAGAAATGAAACGGAGAATATGCTTGACTTTGAGCGATCTAGTTTTAGCATGAAGCTGTTGTCTGATGACATGTGATACCCCATGTTATCGTGGTCTAGAATTCATTTGAAAGAAGCTCACTTGGAAAACTGCTATCTTGGGGAATCTCCTTACATTCTATCCAGAAAAGAGATCTTGTAGCAGATAGTCTTCACCGAAATCCCTCCTCAGTTACACCAGCACAGCTTGGTGCACTCTACATAAATCAAACAGACCGGTGCAGTTTGTGCACTTACCAATGCTGCCGTAACAGACCAATAGGCATAGAAATAAAAGATTGTGATTTAGGTAGTTTAGGGATCATTATGATGTTCTTGGATAGCTGTGATAGTAAGAGACAGACAAGGGAACCAGGTTGAATGAATTCCTTCTGCTAACAACATTTCTGGTCATATTGTTCTGCTGTGGCTCGTTGGCTATCTACTATGGCTGAGGATTATGGTTTTCCCTCAACTGGCAAGGGAAATATGGGCTCACACCTTCAGGAGGTTGAACACTTGCTCTCTGTTGGTGAATGATCCTGCTCCTGTCACCATTAGCTGGTTACTTAAGGACTTGGAGACTGAGCTGGACATGTAGGACACCTGTGTGTGACATGTTTGTTGTGGAGAAACATTTAAACACCAGCCTCCACACATTTTTTGGTGGAATGCAACCTTGATCCAGTGATGTGGAGACAGAGGTGACTGGAGTTCTCTTTACTGCTGCAGCCTTCAATCCGCACAGCAGCTGTAGAAATATTCCAGGGGGTAATCTTTTTTCACCTGTTCTTTCAGTGATGACTAGGGGGCAAGAGCCCTGTTTGCTCAGCATGAAGAATGCAGTAATAGTTCTTCAAGGTAACTGAAACGTCTCTAGGACTAAAGTTCTTCCTCCATTTCAGTTGATTCTGAATTATTTATTGCCAATGTTCTCTGATGACAGGACAGAGTCTGGATCCCGTTAGTAACAATAATAATGTTTAATAAAACATGCCACTCTATGAAAGGCCTATCAGGTCTTCACAGTAAACAAAGTAGTGTCTCGATTCACATTGAGAACCAGAAATGATTGTGAATAGACAGAGTATAGCAACTATCACTAGACCTAGACTAGAATTCAGATGTTCCTTTAGTGGTCAAAAAGTCCCTTGATTAAATAGCCCTGTTAAAGACTAAGGTAGTCAAAACCACTAGACACTCTCCATGGTTTAATGATCACATATGATCTTTTAATCAGGAGTGCCACAAACTAGAGTGCAAATCAAAGTCTACTGGTTTGCAAGTATTCCATTCAGCATGGACTGATAGCCTACAGCAATATAAGAAAGGCCTATATAGAGCTCGTTCAGCCTACTACTCTGAATTTATAGAAAGCAATAAAAATGACCCTCGCTACCTATTTAGGACAATAAGTAATCTAACAAATAAGGCTGATTCAACAGTACGAGCTAACTTTAGAAGTGACATTTTTATGGATTTTTTTAACAATAAAATTTACAACATCGGACTAACACTATGTTTAAATATCTAATATTTGTACTGCTTCGTCACTGTCACCAGTCAAATTTGGTGTACCACAGGGATGAGTACTCGAACCAGTTTTGTTCTCTCTGTACATGTTGCCGCTAGGTAGGATAATACAAAAGCATAATATTAACTTTCGTTCCTATGCTGGTGACACTCAAATATACATTTCACTTACACCTAACGACAACTCATCAATTGTCACTTTAGCTAATTGCATTAATGAAGTATAGTCTTGGATGTGTGAAAACTTAAAACTCTGAGGGTTTAAAATTTTGCCTTAAAGATTTGACATGTACAGTAACTAAGGCGTCATCTTAGACACAAGGCTCTCATTTAACTCTCATATTAATGCAGTATCAAAGGCATGCTTCCTACAGTTAAGAAATATTGCAAAACTAAGGTATTTTCGCTCCAGTCAAGACACAGAGAAACTAATACATGCTTTTGAATACACTAGATTAGATTACTGTAATGCCCTACTATCAGGGAGCACCTATCGCACTTTCAACACCTTACAGCAAATTCAAAATGCAGCAGCTAAAATTGTTACCAGGAGTAGAAAGTACGACCACATAACACCTATACTTAGCTCTCTCCATTGGTTTCCTTTCAGGTACAGACAGACTTCAAAATTCTTTTACTTACTTACAAGGCTTTCAGAGGTCAGGTGCCTATCTATTTATTGGAGCCGATTAATGTATACAATCCAAGTTGCCCACTTAGATCACAGAACGTAGGTCTTCCTCTTAATCCACATATTAATAAAAAAATCAGCTGGCGGTAAAGCCTTTAGCTACAGGGCCCCTAGTTTATGGAATAGTCTGCCAGCCTACCCATGGGATGCCAAGTCTCAGGATTTAAATCCAGACTGAAAACCTATTACGTCAGCCTAGCCTACTCACACCTTACATCATAGCCCATTGCAGCTATGGCTGCTGGTGCTGCTGTACATGCCATTGTGTGTCTCAGTGCTGGCCTTCCAGGTAGATACATCTGTTCTGACCAAACTATCCTATTCTCCTCCCCACATGTCCGGATAGTGCCTGAGCTGGGCACCATCTGAGCTGGATACTGCATCACCGCTATGGATCCAAGAGGGACATCGTGGATACAGCTATCGTTTAGGAGGATTTGCTGGTCTACAGAGATCTGCATAGGGTACTGACATACAGAAGACATGATGTAAGACTTACAGTAATACTCCACATTTAGTATTTTTATAGAATTGTATAATGTTAGCATGCCCAGAGGGGTTGGGCAGCCAGTTGACCTTGGACACCTAGAGGTTTTTTTTCTCCTTACAGAGGCGATTTTCGTTCCTCTCCTCTGTTGTCTTCTGGCTTTTTCTCTTTCTGTATTGTAATGTCATGTACCGTCACACAGCTTTGTTTAGTGCCTTGGGGCAACCTTGTTGTGAAAGATGCTATATACAAATAAATTGAATTTAATTGAATTGAATTTAGAGTCCTTCCATGCTTCACAGAAGCCAGGGAACAGAAATGGAAACTAGGGGGAAGAGCATTTAAAATCAGTGGCAGGAGGCACTTCTTTACACACATGGTTGCGGGAGTAATCATATCTACTTGGCTATGTTGCTGAAGCTGATACCTTGTTTTATCTTTCTTATGTTCTTATGCTGACATTTCACTGCCCAGGTTCCAAGGTGAAGAGACGGTGAGATGGTCAGTCTTTTGAACCCTCTGCTGTTGTAGGATTTCAAGATTTCAATAAAGGTTTTATTGTGTGATCTTTATTGTGTCATCTATATTGTCTCTTCTGTCCAGCACAGAAAAAACAAGTTCTGCTTTTTGTTTCTTTTTTTCAATACAATCAATAGACTTCTATTATCAGGTCCTTGAAGATCACTCTAAGTGAGAGAAAAGCATTAAGCTTTCTCTGTGAATGCCAAATTTACATTTCTCACACACTGAGATTCATGTAAATGTCTCTGGAGAAGGACTGATTTTTAAAGATAAATGATATCTCTTTTCCTTTTTTACTTTTACTGCTAGTCATTCCACTAGGAGCTATAGAACAGATTTGATTGTCGAGTGGTGAAATATTTAGGTATTTCAAAAATATAGGAATGAGTATGTCACAAGCTATTTGAAACTTTATTCTCTTTGATATCAGTGAGCTGTCTTTTGGATTTATGAGCACCTGAAACTGTTGTAAGCAGAAGATACAAAGAGCTCAAGAGACTGCATTTCAGAAAGCCTTGCTTACGAGGACAGAACTGAGCCAAAGAAAAAGGCCCTTATCATTCCCACAGTGGGATATTCAGAAACTGAGATAAAATATTTAAAATCAAATTTAAGTTTCAGGGGGCTCTGGTTATAAAAAAAAACATTTGCTCAAATGCCTTTTTTAAACCAGAAGCAATTATCTTTCTGACTTCTGAATTGGATGACTTCTATATCTATGCGTTGTCATGATCAAAAAAGGTTGAACCTGTGGAGTGAAAACAATTGATTTAAATTAAAATAAATAATTTCATTTTATATTTTAAAATGGCAGCCGCACTGAGTTACAATCAAGTGGAAATCTTGGTGGCTTGGAGAGAACTCTTCATATATTCCTTGTAAATTAATTCTGTTTACCTTTAAAAAGAAACCACCAGTGTATTAAAAGTGTTCTAAAAACTTTGCTTTTTGGACATCATACAGTACAGGGCAGATTCATAACAAAAGGTGCTTCTGGGAATCCCCAGTGCTCCTGATTTTATATTCATTGTATGTTAAGGAAGGGACAGGAGCAGGTGCAGTAGTCTGGTGGTTAACTGAAGAAAATGTAAGAGAGATTTTTCCTTTAATATATTCTATTTTGCTTTTATAATTGAAAAAAATCAATGAAAACCTCAGAAAACAATTTTTTTTCACTGCATTTAATGTCCAGACAGTAACTACATAACTATTCAGTGAACTCCCCATGAGTTATCTCTGTTTGTACACTATAGTGAAGGAACACACTAATTATATCAATATATATTTATTTTGGAAGAGGCTCTATAATGGCTAGTTTTATTGGCTCACAGCTCCTCATGGGTTTGATTCCAGCCTTGGGAGTAGGTCCGTGTGGAGTTTGCATGTTCTCTTTTTGTTGGCATGGGCATTGCTCCTACTTGCCAACGACAAAAGATCAAGGTTGTTTAAAAGTTATTCCTCACCTAATTATCGGGGCCTCTCTGCCCTGAGCACAGAAAAGATAATAATACTGTATATATATTGTAAAGGGTTATCTGTAGATCTTGAGTGTAGGAAGTCTTGTATTTGTGCTACCTTCTGGCTGTTGGTTTAAAGTGTTCCTTATGGAGGCAAAAAATATAGTGTCTCCTCAAACAGGGCTTCAGCAGTACAAGAGCCCAGGCTGTTAAAACAGGAAGTGTAGATAAGGCTCAATTTGCCAGCCATCTGTTCTGTGAGAGTTTCAGGACTAAACAAAGGAGGTAATGAGATTCTTCTGTGTTCACGCCACATATCTGTACCTGGCTAGTAATTGACTCTGCTGGCTCTGCCTCCAGAACGTGGGAATAAGGGACAGCACAAAGCCAGTAACTGACTCAACTGTGAGTCATGTCTTCTTTTTTTGCTACAAATGATTTTCTTTCTCTTGCTTTTAATAAAAGAATCAAGCATTAGCTGCCAGACCACCTTGATGTCTTCTCTAGCTTAGATTGAACTTGATAAGTCAGAAATTACATGAGCACCCATTTCATGAGTGGATTTCAAAGGGAAAGGAAGATCTTCACTCAGACAAGGTGTACTGTAAGATGTGTTATTGATCCTTCTGTACATTAAAATGGCCATTAAAAGAAACTGTGGACCACGCTTTTGTGGTCAGCCCTAGACCTCAATGATCTTATTTTACTAGGTTGAAGTAGTTCAGTTGGGGAGCTGCGTCAGCATGCATAGTCTGCAATGGAACAAGTAAGAGGTTTATTCCATGCTGAAAAGAGTATTGGTTAATTGTAAGTTTCGACCAGCCTGATCTACTGTATTATATGTAAACACGTTTGGGAGATACAGTAATACTGTCTGTAATACTGTAATACTGTAATATTTATAATATTAAATATTGATTTAATAAGAAATGAAAACAAAATTGTATTTCTCAAGAACAAAGCAAATATTTTGCCAGAATTAAAGTCTCTGAGTCTGGTTTTTTTTCAATTTATTATAAGATTGGTGCAGTTCATTTAACATTTGTAAGTGTTCAAAGTTTCATATGACATCAAAGCAAAGTACACTAATAGTTTGGCAACAGCAAAAATTAGTTCTGAGAAAATGGTGTCAAATTCTCCTGCACATAAATACTTCCTGACTGCCCACAGCTCTGCGCTGATCTTTTCCAGATCTCGGCATTTTGGTCTTGTTGGAGACAGACATTTCTCACTTACAGCATTGCTAAGAGCTTGTCTTTTTTGTGTTTGTGTTTGTCTCCTCCAAGCCAGGATGGGAGACTCTTAGGACCTTTCTTCAACCATACTTTCTCCAGGGACTTCAGCCAGCTCTTGGCTGCAGCCCTGCTGTCCCCTCCAATTCTCCTGATACATCAGCTGCAGCTGCCCTCCCCCCTTCTCCCCACCCCTGACTGTCTCCCCTGCATGTCTCCTTCAGTCAGGGCTGTCATTTCCTCAGCCATGCATGTTCATGCCAAACACTGAAATATTAAGTACATACAAATATAGATATGTAAATCCCTTTAAATTAGACAGCTCGTTTCATCATTTAACTGAACTGAAAACCTACTATTTGATGTTAGAATAACTTTCAATTCTCTATACAGATGCAGCCATTCAAAGTGCGCGTTACAGACACGTACTGCAGGTGGCATCGCGCATTGTGAAGCAAGATGACGCGTGGCACCGCAGTACGTGATTGGTTGACCGACAGGGGCACTCGTGGTCCGTTGGTCTGTCGTAGAAAGACTTACAGTAAACGTCTTTGCTGTGCCCGTTGTAGATATTGAATTTTACCACTGAAGGGAAATCTTAGTAGCTGAGCATAAAAAGAATAGGAGCATACTGTAACGTGTGTGAAGGCCATAAACGATATTAATTTTGGAACATAAACATACAGTACTGTATATGGCTGGTTTTGGTACTTTAAAGAAAAAATACACACCAGTATTCCATTTCTCCCTAAACATTTTAAGCATCGAAGTCTTTAACTAAAGAGATACCGGAGTCAACAAGCATACTTTTAGAATTTGATTAATAGGGAATATAATATGGAATCGCGTATCTAAAGAATTTAATAACGATATGATTATATTCGTGTACTGCGACAGGGCTGTGTAGGGCTGTTTCGCTTCCCTCTTCATGTGACTTCCCCTGTAGCATACTGGTCTATGTGCCTGCTTACCAACTCATGGGTTTGTTCAAATCCAGCTAGTGCTGGACTTTTCTTTTAACAAACGTTTCTTCGAAAAAATAGAATAGCGATATTATGGACAATCAATTGACTTTTATATTTCAAAATATCACAACATGATCGATTCTAAGTCATTTTTGATAACAATGAATAGTCACCTTCTTCCCTTCTGACAACGGTCCCTGCTTCTGCTTCCTGCTTCCTGCTTCTAGTGTGTGTGTGTGTGTAATAGAGTAAATTTTTATAGAGAAATGGCTGGACAGTATGCGATACAATATAAACATTTATATTGATTTAAATCGTGTTTTGATTTAAATCGCAAACGCGTGTTTAATTATATGTGTTTTTTTAATCATAATCAGGCTAATGCAACATAAATTGATACAGTATCTCTGTCTTATTTTTAGTAAATAAAGTGCATTTTTGCACACTATATGTGCAAACGTTTTATGATATGTCGCTGTTGTGAATGTCTGTGGACATGTGCTGGCTGGACAGGAGGCTCCACTGTACACAGAGAGCTTAGAAGACAAAGATATCAATTTATTTTAGTCAAAAATTTATATATCACCTTTAAAAGTGGAATCTCAAAGCAAAGTAAATACCCAACACTGATTGAACCCATCTGCCATGCTAATAAAACACCTTGAATTGAATTGAATTGAATTGAGGGAAAGAGGGGGGGAGGGCGCGCGGCAAATAAGATACACTCCACAGGCATCCACAACAGCAACATATGAAACGTTTGCACATATAGTTAAGTTATTACTTGGTTTTCAAAGTCGGGAGACATTAGAGGCTTGCCACACCCGGACTGTTAAACCAACGCATTAGCACGTCAAAGCCCATTGAGGACCCGGGCGCAATAATTATTTTGTCCCTTGATTTACTGATCTGCATTAATTATGGAAATCGAGTTCCTGCTCTGTGCAGACGACCTGGTCCCGCTGTCGCCCACAGAACAGAGGCTGCGCCAGAACCTGGCACTGCTGGAGCAGCACTGTCAGACCTGGGCGCTGACAGTCAATCTGGACAAGACCAGAGTTATGGTTTTCCAGAAAAAAAGCCAGACCTCAGGGAAACAGGTACAAATTCACACTTAACAACACATTAACACCTAACAACGGGAGCAGGGACGAATTAGGCCAGTACCCACTATTGTTAAACATACAGAAAAGGATATTAAAGTATTGAATATTAGTATTGGCTTTAGTATTAGCCATACAGAACATTAATGTGCCCTTTTCCATTCAGCGGGTGCCTGAGCCTCTGTGTCCTATCTTCTGATAGTCGCCGTTGTGAACAAACATTTCTTTGAAAAAATGAGACGTTTCCCTTGGTCAGAGATATAAATATATAATATATAAATAAATTAAATTTAACTAACGTGAAATAGCGTGTGAAAAAGTGGTAGTTTAAGCTTTTCTGCTAATATAATATGGAATCGCGTATCTAAAGAATTTAATAACGATATGATTATATTCGTGTACTGCGACAGGGCTGTGTAGGGCTGTTTCGCCTCTCTCTTCATGCGACTGTACCAGGAAGAGGATTTCTTTCTATTCGAAACGTGTATTTTAAAAGTTTAAGAAGTAAAAACCTTACAGCGTACACAGATTTCTAAACTGATCAGGATCGTTATCTTTGTCTTATGCATAATAATGTTCACCACTCTGTCCAGCAAATTAATAATAAACTTTATTTTATATAACGTTTTAAACAAATAAGTAATTAGATTGCTCATAAACCTAATCACTTGCTTTTTCTTTTTATTTAGGCCCAGATTTCAACTATAGATCGTATTATTAATAACCATAATAACAACCAACCAACAAAAACAACTATATAAACATAATACCAACCAAAAACATAGATAACGACCACAATACAAAATCAAATATATCAAACCATTATACTCTCGCAAATTCCTCCAATTATCATAATCCCTCCCCTTATGCAAAACCAAACCCTCCTCCCATCCTAGTTTATCCTCTTTATCATAAACAAAATCCACCTCAATTTTCAACATAAAGCATTACTGCTTACGGGGTTTTTTTTGGGGGGGGGAGGTGTCTTTCGCTGGAAATCTCGCCTGCTTCTACTTTACGAGTACAACTCCCTCTCTGCAGGAGTGCTGGCTGTGACGAATTAAACCGGTTTCACAGGTATTTTCAAAGTAGGAAGTACAGTGTTAACTGGTAGCTGGGCTCCTCAATTAAATCGCTTTAACATGCTAATGCGTTGGTGTAACAGTCCGGGAGTGGCAAGCTTCTAATGTCAACTCGACTCGATTGGAAGACAATGAACGTATTTTAGCCCTAAATGAATTAATAGCAAACATGGTTTACATAAAATACATTTTTCCAAGAAAGTTTATAATAATGCGATCTATAGTTGATATCTGAGCCTAAATATAAAAGAAAAGCATTTTCAGAGAGCAATCACGCTGTGTTTATGTAGAAAAAGCGATTAGGTTTATGAGCAATCTAATTACCTATTCGCCTAAAACGCTATATAAAATAAAGTTTATTTAGAGATGAATGATCAGTGTCGCAGTTTAAATGATTTTCGTAGGAGGGCTTGGACAGATTCCAAGTGCATTTTTGCAATTTACGTTGCATTGTCCAATGTGCTGTTGTAATACAGTTTAGAATACAGTTAGTCTAAGCTTTATCAGCTTTATTTATGGGTTGCAACTTAGAAAAAGTCAAAAACTGCACTCAAAATGCAATTTAGAGCTTTCTGGCAAGGGGAGACACCCAAATTATAATGTAACATGCCACTGTTTGTGCATGAACAAAGTTATACTGCAATTTTCCTTAGATACGCGATTAAAAAAAATAAATTTTTTGAATCCCCGGCGGAACACACTCCATAAGAATCAGCGCTTTTATACAGTATATCACCTTTAAACACATATATTTAAACACGCGTTTACGATTTAAATCAAAATGCGATTCAAATCAATATAAATGTTTATTTTGTAACGCATAGGTGACTATTCATTGTTATTAAAAAGACTTAAATTTGATCATGTTGTGATATTTAGAAATATACATTTGTTTGGTGCGAGTGAGGTTTTATTTAATCTCTGACCAAGGGAAACGTTTCATTTTTTCAAAGAAATGTTTGTTAAAAAATAAAGTCATACAGTAGTTCCATGGGATTCAATCACAGACCATGTGACATGGGAGTCAGGAAACTAACACACAGCGCCACCAGATTTGATAACACTATAAAAACGCTATAAAATAATGTGACTAGGCACAGAACAAGTTTACAGCACAGTACAATAATAAATGCTGACCATGACTTTAGAAGCATAAATTACCTTACACTCTATTTAAACACAAGCTGTCTTTAGCCCTCTAAGCTGGTTCATACAGAAATGTAGAGATCCAGGCTCAGAACACACAGCTTCATTAGCGAATACATATGCAGGACAACTAGAGAAGACGTTTTACAGAGGATGGATTTTTAGAAACATCCCATCAGTGACATCACTGAAGTCAACTCCTACTGTAGGTAACTGTCGTGTGGATAGTTTCACAAGAATCAGACAAAGGTTTAAGCATCGCTTGTTCTAGATAAAACTGCAAAAAAAAACAACAACCCATAATGTACTTCTTTGCGGCTCTGTTTGCCCAAATCATATATTCACAACGTGAAATCTAGAAAATAATATTACGTAACCAAAATCCGCAATATGGAAACAGAACCTGTGTAATTGTTGATAGATGATGTTCTCGTAACATTTTTACAAGACAAACTACAACATTTAAAAAATGACTTGTATGTACTTGATATCTCTAATCAATCCAAGTTAGTTAAAGCAGTCCCCGCATAAAAACGAAACTAAAACGCCCTGGGCATACCGTTTCGCGCTTCTTATCAGTTGCTCAAAAGTAATTTGACCGTTTGAAATGCATAATATAAACCTAGAAACATATACAGTACGTGAGCAGTATTTACGTAGTATCGGTGTCAAGACATACCTCTCAAATACTGTAAATCAAGTTAAAAATATCTCAAGACCGATTCTGGTCATAATGAAACCATGTTTCGTGTATGTTTTCTTTAAAGTACCGAGACCAGCCATATACTGTATGTTTATGTTCCAAAATTAATATCGTTTATGGCCTTCACACGCGTTGCAGTATGCTCCTATTCTTTTTATGCTCAGGCACTAAGATTTCCCTTCAGTGGTAAAATTCCATATAAATATTCAATACTTAAACGGGCACAGTTAAGACATTAAATATACATATACATACTGTATACAGTACAGTTTGCATACGGTAATATGTTTATGTTCCTAAATCAATCTCTTTTATGAGCATGTGTAAGGCATGGTGAATCGATTCTCAAAAATTACTGTACTTTGCATGATTGGAAAAAAATGCGTGATTGCGAAATGCTGTGGTGTTACTTTTACAAAGACGGTCAATGAAAAAAAGAATGTGGACCAGGGCAATACTTTGAGTTTACAGCTTGTCCAAGGTCATTTATTATTAATACTATTAGTAATATCTTCGTTAAAGACTTTGATGGCTACAGCTCAAACATGAGAGGTTGAGCTTTATTAGCTCCACCTTGCGGAAATTCCAGATACTATTATTTTGCTAGCGGTATTAACCGGTAACTTGCGGTATTTACCGGTAACTCGCGGTAGACTGCGTACAGCGTACCGGAAAATAATGCGGTATCACCCGCGCATTTTGAATGGCTGCATCTGTATGTACTACAGTAACTCAATGGTGTGTTCCATCTCATTTTCTAGTATTTCATCTGTAGTGACTCTTCAGAATCTTTGAGCATTTGTTGTTCACTTGGAGGTTGTGTGTTACAATGTGAAAATAAAGGTAAATTCTGATTAAACGAGTGCTCTGATTTCTTTGGGTTTTATTTAAGTAATTGTCCAATCTGTGGCTGCAACTGCTCTGTTGAATGTTTGGTGGTCAGAAAATATAGAGGACCAAAAACAAGAATAGGTAAAATAGTGAATGTTCTGTCAATCAGAGGTGTGGATGTACGATCTTGTATAAAGCACAAGGTTTTGCTTATCACAGACTTTAAAATATACAACCACCTTCTCTCTTTAAGTTGCCCATGCCCAATGTTAATTTCAGCAAATTTCTTTTTAGCAATTTGGCTGAAGAAGTAGCCATCACAGTGTGCGTTGGTGGAAACCATTAACATACTGTTTCTCATTTGTTCCTGAATTTGTTTGGATCGCAGCATGATGTCTAGCTTTTGAGGATCTTTTGGCCTACTTCACTTTGTCAGGCAGGTCCTATTTAAGTGATTTCTTGATTGAGAACAGGTGTGGCAGTAATCAGGCCTGGGTGTGGCTAGAGAAATTGAACTCAGATTTCCAAAGATGTGATAAACCACAGTTGATTTATGTTTTAACAGGGGGGGGGCAATCACTTTTTCACACAGGGCCATGTAGGTTTGGATTTTTTTTTTCCCTTAATAATAAAAACCATCATTTAAAAACTGCATTTTGTGTTTACTTGTGTTATCTTTGTCTAATATTTCAATTTGTTTGATGAAACATTTCAGTGTGACAAACATGCAAAAAAATAAGAAATCAGGAAGGGGGCAAACACCTTTTCACACCACTGTATATGTATATTCCGAAGATAATACCTTTGAAGTTACTATGCAATTTAGAGTTAACGTGCAATTTAGAGATAATATTTAGCAGTGCTGCTGTACATTTTAGTTATTTGTTTTTTTTCTTGTAAAACAGCACCCAATTGGAAAGTAAAGGAGAGTTATTGAAGGTGAGCTGCAGAAAGATTAAAATGCCAAGCTTCTTACTATTGTTTGTTTCTAAGTAAAAGAACAGTAGCATGCACTTTATGAGTAAAGATGAGCTCTGTTATGTTTTACATTTCAAAAAGTCTGAGAAAACGTCCCACGTCCCACGTGTCCAAGGTGGATTAATCGATATTCGGATTACCCCATAAGTGTGAATAAAGTGCCAATGTCTTCAGAATCTCAATCAGACTGATAGGACGATTATACCCAGTTTAGGCTGGGACTGAATCAGTTGTTAATCTTACTATGCAAATTGCCCTTCAAGTACCTCTGCTGTGATTAATACTCTAATAGTTGAGTTGAGAACATATGTTTCTTACTGTGGGTCAGAAAATTGCAGGTCAGCCAAAATTCTTCTGGCTTGATTGTTGGTCCAGGATTTACATAACAAACTAGAAAGGATTAAAAACATGAGACACTAGCAAAAGAACAAGAAACATTATTGAAGAAACTCTCTAACTGGGGGAACCATTTAGAGTATATTGTGGGGAATGCCAAATTATCTGAAAAACACTTACAGTAAATGGGAAGACCTATTTACTCATAATCATATTCAGCATAATAATTGAATTACATGCATTTTAAATTCAAAGGTCTATCATCCCAATATTTCCTTAAGAAATTTAGATTCAAAAGAATACTTTACATGCAAGCAGCTGAAAAATACTGCCTTCACATTGTAAGTAAACCATACTAAGTCATAAGCGTATTACTGATACAGAAGCGAAGATCGGCAAAGGAATGTTTTTGAAGAAAGCTCAGTGTATTCCCCAGTGCTAACTGTAAAGTGTGATTGTATTGTCACACTATGAAAAGCATCTTGACCACCTTTCAGTTCTCAATTTAAATAAATCAATAAACAAACGCACTTAAAAGCATGACAGTCAAACCAAATCAACATTGAATAAAAAAGACAATAAACTTTCATAGTTTTTTTTGCGTTAAAAACACTGAATTGTGTAATCCAGAAATGAGCTGTGCAGACATGAGTGAATTTACTATACATACTGTGGAGATTCGGCCCCAGTCTGATTCGGTGGAGACAAGGTATGCAGCTCAAGGCAGCTCCGGGCAGGGGGTTTACTGCTCTTGTATTTCCAGGAGAAATGAGCAGAGTGCGAGAGCAGGGGTAGAGAGAGCAGGGGAGTGCAGTCTCCTGTAGCTTGCTGTGTGGTGCAGAGTGAAAGAGCAGGGGTAGAGAGAGCAGGGGAGTGCAGTCTCCTGTAGCTGTGTGGTGCGAAGTGAAAGGGTGCTAGAGGTGCCTCCTTATGTAGGTGCAAAGGGGGAGGCAAAGCTGCTAGGTGAAAGGGCAGGAGGACACTGGCCAGTCCAATACCCAGAAGGGTGGAAATACAACACTATAGACTATAGAATATAAGATCACTTTATTGGCCATATACAATTTCTTGTATTAGGAATTTGTCTTTTTGCATGCCCCAGCTTGCTCTCCATGAGACACACAGACAGGGAGAGAAGCTTGGGGTCAGAGCACAGGGTCAGGCATTTATACAGCACCCCTGGAGCCGTATAACACCCCTGGGGTTAAGGGCCTTGCTCAGGAGCCCAACGGAGTAGGATTCCTCTGCCAGACGCAGAATAAGAACCGGCAACCTTTCAGCCACAGACGCAGATCCTTAGTCACAGAGCCACCACGCCACCCCAATGTGGTGAATAGTGAATAGAGAATAGAGAATAGATTAGTGTGGAATTAGGTATCATTAGGTGGGTCTCAAAGGAGCAAAAAGAGAAAGAACAATGTTCAACACTGAAGGCTTCACACACTTGGGGTTTCCAGACATCTGAAGGCAGATACACACAAGCATGAGGTGTGCTCCACAAACTTAATAATAATAATAACAGCTTACACTTATATAGCGCTTTTCTGGACACTCCACAGGTAATGGGGATCCCTTCCACCACCACCAGTGTGAAGCCCCACCTGGATGATGTGACGGCAGCCATAGTGCACCAGAACGCTCACCACACACCAGCTATTAGTGGGGAGGAGAGAAGAGTAATGAAGCCAATTTATAGTTGGGGATTATTAGGAGGCCATGATTGGTAAGGGCCAATGGGAAATTTGGCCAGGATGCCGGGGTTACACCCCTACTCTTTTCAAGATTTTTTTTAATGACCACAGAGTCAGGACCTCAGTTTTTTACATCTCATCTGAAGGATGGTGCCTTTTTGCAGTATAGTGTCCCGTCACTATACTGGAGCATTAGGACCCACATGGACTGTAGGGTGAGCACCCCCTGCTGGCCCCACTAACACCTCTTCCAGTAGCAACCTTAGTTTTTCCCAGGAGGTCTCCCATCCAGGTACTGACCAGGTTCACACCTGCTGAGCGTCACTGGGCTGCCAGTTGTGAGCTGCAGGGTGATATGGCTGCTGGCGATAAAGAGAACGACACACACATAAAAATAACTTGAACAATGCAAATATGATGTAGAAATAAGAGGAGATTTTATTCCACTGACTACTGGTGTACTGTACAAACCAGACATCACCCATGGTAAGCAGCTACTTTACTATATACTGTATCTCTTTGCAACTTACAGCTGGCAGCCCACTGAAGTCCAGCAGGTGTGAGCCTGGTCAGTACCTGGATGGGAGACCTCCTGGGAAGTTAAGGTTGCTGCTGGAAGAGGTGTTAGTGGGGCCAGTAAGGGACGCTCACCCTGTGTTGTGTGACAGTTTATGACGGGGACACTATACTGTAAAAAGGTGCCGTCCTTTGGATGAGACATAAAACCGAGGTCCTGACTCTCTGTGGTCATTAAATCCCAGGGTATTTCTCAAAAAAAGAGTAGAGGTGTTAACCGGGTGTCCTGGCCAAATATTCCCCTGTCCTTTTCCAATAATCCCCAACTATGAACTGGCTTTATCACTCTGTTCTTCTCCCTGGTGTGTGGGGAGCATACTGGAGCACTCTGGCTGCTGTCACATCATCCAGGTGGGGCTGCACACTGGTGGTGGTGGAGGGGATCCCCATTACCTGTAAAGAGCTTTGAGTGGAGTGTCCAGAAAAGTGCTATATAAGTGTAAGCAATTATTATTATCTAAGTCTTCCCCCACTGATCAGTCAGGTAGCTCCTTCTAATCTTGAGTTCCCTTCCTCTGCTTAAGGCACATTTCATATTTACATTTCTTCAACACTAATGTTTAATGATGTTTAATGATCTAGAAACCTTTCAAACAAGTGAAGAGTTATGCTTCATTGTTGTGACGTTTCTCCAGGGCCAGCAGGTTCTGAGTTGATTCACCCTGGTGTTGCTCCGAGAGTGTCTCTGCGAGGGAGTCTGTCTGAGTGCCCTGAGCTCTCAGCTGCCCAAGCCGTGGATGTCACAGAAGAGATTAGACACCAAAGTGCACTTTGTCCTGGAACACCACTCACAGTGACTGCCCTTTAAAGGTCTTCACCCTAAAGTGCTTTTAGAGCCATATTTTGTATAATTCCCTTTTCTTTTTGCTAAAAATCATCTTGGTCCATCAATTTCATTACCCTGAAGATGTACCACTCACAATTAGCTTCAAGCTCATGAAGAGTACCAGTAATGTATCTGTTTTATTTTGAGTTATTGAAATCATTATTTATACATACGTATTTACATCCTACAATTTTATTACTTCTTGTGATTATCAAACCAGAAAAAGCATAATTTTCAAATGTTATGCTTTTGTAAGGACGTTATGACATTTCTTTTTATTTTGTGATTCAATTTATTCATTTTGGAGGGTAAAATGTTTTCTCCCAAATGACTCTATGTCCATCTTTATCAAGCAGGACTAGTTATCCCAATACAATTATATCACTTATGTAATGGAGAGACACACAGCATTTAAAACAAAATCTGCCTGGATACAAATCTCTGACCAAGTAATTATTTTGGAAAGTGGTGTTTGAGATGTGCACTTGCGTATCTGCTTCTCTGCTTTTTTCTTTTTCACCTGTCTGACAGACGCAAATGAAATGCACGCTCCTTAGTGTCTAGGTTATTCATAAATAGAAAGCATACAGATGAAAAGAGGCCATTCTGCCCATCTAAATAGGGATTTTGAATACCAATATGTATTTGCACCACTATGAGATGTTTTGGTAAGGAACCATATTGCAGTTCGATTAATTACTGATCTCCATGTCCCTCTGCACATTGTGGTTGTGTATGCTGTGAAATTTAGGAACAAAATGGTCTTATTCTGATTTATTTGTCTATATATTATCACCAGACTTCTGATAAATGCGCACGTTTCAATTAGAAGATGGAACAAGACACTGCAAAATTGCAGCTGCTATCAGAGCACAGGATGGACACCCACAAACTCCCCCGCCATCTCCCCCGATAGAACACTCATACAGCGATGCATATGTGATCGAATCCCAGGTGTTCCCAGCAGGATGTTCAATTCAACACTGCTATCAGAGCTCCCCAGAACTCCCAAATCCTGATTAACACCACTCGATTCACCCCAGGAGTTCCACCACAGCCTCCATAATGCCTGAATGCAGATGGATAAAGCATTTAAATCTCTTTATTAGTCTCTCTCTTACAAGGAGTAAAGACTATTTTACAGTTACCCAAACTGCAAGCCAGCAGGGTGTTACAGACAAGCTCTCAGACAGGGAAGCAAAATACAGACACATCCAGAAATCCAGAAAAGGTTTATCGTGAGCTTCCACCCTGAGACTTATGTACAACTTCTGTATTTGTAAAATCTAAATTAAACTACATTTTGCTGCATTGAGACCATGCATAAAAGTGAAAGACAAAAACTGTCCCATTAAAACAAAATATAAAATCTTTTAAGTTGCCTTCTTATAGCTAAAAATCAGCTTATGATTCAGAAAGGTAGTATTTTAGATAATATAAAGAAGTGTTATTAACATTTTTAACTTCATCATAATTTCAGGGAATATCCAAACTTGACTCAGTTTATGCAAGTTACATCTTCCTGACCAAAAAGGTTATAAGGAATCTTTATGGAGACAAGCATGTTAAAGAAGCATGGCAATTAAAAAAGTATTGGTTGCAATACTTTGTGAAAGTGTCTCATCAGGGACTTACTGTATTTACTGCCGACCAGGGCCAGAATGCCAGGGCTTCAATGACCTTTGTGTGAACAGGAACTGTCACGATAGGACAGCTGTGTCGCAGAATACTTACAAGATCATATGATGCTCTTCATTTGCTTTATTTGCCCCCCTTGAGGATATCAGGTAGCTTGACCACATGTGCTTACATAAATAGATAAAGCTAAATGGATTTATCGATGAAGCTGTCTTTATGTACAGTAAGTGAGATAAACGCCTATGGAAATCGGAGGTGCCTTCCACCCAGTGCGCGGTACTGCATGTGGATTATGCCATTACAGAGTATGTTTATTCCATTCCTTGCATGAAGAATTACATCAGATTCTTTGTTCATGTCTTCGTTTTTAAATATGCATCATTTGTCTAAGCCTTCTAGGGACTGCTTCTGTCATGTGCATTTTTGCCTACAGGCTAATTTGGAGTCAACAACATACAACAACGTATTAGAGCTACAAAAGTCATCTGTAGCTTCTCTTGCCCCGCTTTAAGACTATACTATGCTTTGAGATGAACAAAGTAGAGGGACGTTTACATTCAGGTAACACATGACAGAGTGGAGAGCACTCTTTCTGTCATTTATTTTGAGACAGTTTTGCAGAGTGACCTGAAACAAGGGCTGATAAGGGCTGGACAATGAGTGTGAGTGGAAGTAAAGGATGAAGAGGCTCCAGCATGTGATCAGGCTATTGTTTGTATTGAGGTTCTGGAGATACAGTGAGCTTTTCAGAATCGAGATCTGAATTCAAAATGATTTTTTAACAGTTCTGTTGGGCAGAATATCTAAAGATTGATTAACATTTTAACAGCACCACCTTGCTGCTGAAAATGTGCAGATCATGACATGTCACAGATATATATATATCTACACTAGTTAATTTTAATGAAACAGACGTCAGAAAAATAGAATGGTATGAATTCATTCTATTGTATCTTTAAATTGGTCTTATTGTCCTTTTCTTTTGTCTTTTTCATGTTCCTTGTCATTCTTTAAGAAATCAATAAGCAAGCAGAGGGTTTCTGAAAGGTGGGTGTGCTCTAGAGCTAGAGCCTTCCTGGGCTGTGTAATTGGAGAGGCACACCCCTCCCTGCTTTCTGAGACACAAGCTACAAGCCTTGCACTTTGGCTAATGGAAAAAAAAACCTTGGTCTGCACTTTTTTTTTTCCATTTTCAGTCATTGCCACTGAGGAAGAGAACATTAAAGTACCGACCAGCCAATGAATTAAAAACAAGGATTTTACAAAAGTCAGGTTGCTACCTGAGACCTCTTATCCAACAATTTGATGTGGTGCTTGATTTAAACATATATACTGTATATGTGTGTGTATTTGACATTAAACATTAAGCCCTGAGCAAACCCAAGAACCTGGGTGGCATTTTGTGCTTTTTTTCAGGCAGGTAAAGAAAGTCAAATTCAGGATTCCATTTACAGATAGGATAAAATGCAAATTCAGTAAATGTCAGAAAAAATTACCTTGTTCAATTATGCTCTGCATCAAGAGATTTAAACTGAGGTTGAACAATATTAAAATTTCCGCTAGTTATTTTCCAAATAATAACTTTATTGACAAAGGGGATGTTCGTTATTTTCCAGGAAAACTGCCAAAGCACAGGCAAAACCAGAAAGCTGTGTTACACTGGAGTCAGACACAATGCTTAATATAAGTTACTATGGTTGCTAAATGTTTTTCTGGTACAGTAGATCGCACTGTATGCTTAAAAGACTCTCCCCAAGACCCTTGCATGAAATGAATGTCATCACTCTGAGAGACCCCCTCTCCCTCTCTATTCCCACAGTGTGAGCTGGCTCTGGCAGAGACATTAAAGAATCAGGAGACATTGTTACAACCCGGCGATCTGCCTAAAGCTACTGTAGTTAAAAGAGAGGACATGCAGAGCTTGGGGGTACATGGTTAAGGACTGGAATGCATGGATTCCAAAGGAGCCACTGTGAAGCAATAGAAGCACAAGGACACTTTCTCATTGAGCTATTTCAACAGTCAGTCTAAAAGTAGCAGCAGACCATGGGCAGCATATGGTGTTAGTTGGCCATTATAAGAATGGTATTTTCTTTCATCTATACATTGATGTGTCATTTTATTTTTCAACTAATTCTCCTTTCCTTCCATTATGCGCATTGACGTTCCTTCCAGAATCTGTCCTTAAATTTGCTTCCTTCACTCCTCGGATGCTGGAGTGTGAGCTTGTCTTCTCCTGTTCCTCCTCCGCTGTCAGTCTGATGGACAGTCACTCCACAGGACTGCTCATGGCCACTGGCCCCGTGAAAGTCTGTCTGGGGACAGATATTATGATGTAAAGGAATATTGCTGACCCAGTGCTGTAACAGCACTCCCCTCTTTTTAATGTGAACAATGTTGTCTAACTCTGTTGAGAGGTATTAATAAATTAATTTGCGAACAAAAGGACAGGGGAGAAATTGACACTTTTTCAAGCCTTTTAATTTCTTCAGGATTAAAGTAAACCCAATTGTTTTTTAGCAAAAACAATCCTACCATTTGTTTTAAATGAAATATACACCCTTTTGTTTTATTTATAACACTTATCTTTTCACCTTGTTATTTTAAGAATGCCTTGTTATATGAATAAAGCTAACTTAATCTGCATTGCCACCTAACAACCCGATCTCACCAGCTGTGCAAGGCTTGGCCAGTACGAGGAGCCCCAAGCAAAACCGGACTGCTGCTGCATGTGATGCTGGCTGGCCAGTACATGGTGGTCATCTCTCCAGGTGAGAAATTCAAGACCAAAGCCACAATGAGGCGACAGGAGCACACTACTGTGGGAGATGTTGTCTTTTGGATTAAGTAATAAATCACAGGTTGACTACTTGCAGATTAAACATCCCTGAAATTATTTAAGATTGGGCATGCTAACCCCAATGTGGTGGCTGTATTCCACCTGGGCTTATACTGTAAACTGTATTTTAGGGATGGGTGAAGGGGATTCACGTGGGATGGACAAACCTTATTATTCTAATTTATTGTGTTTGCAAAAATAAAAAATATGTTCACATCACTATTTTGTAAAGTACCTTAAAAGCAATTGTCTAAAGAACAGCACTATGTTGTCTAGTGTCTTATACAATACATACTGTCAAAAGCAAATGACACCACAAGATAAATTTAAAAAAAATGTAAAAAGTAGCTACAGAAGATTTAACCATCACAACAAAGATTTTCTGGAGAATTAAGGTTTCAGGCTTTGATTAAAAGCCCCTTAATTAGTTGAGTCCCTGATTTTGTTTATGGGGGGGGGCAGTGTTCCAGTATTGTGGGGAAAGAAACTCTGCTACCCAGAATGTAAACCACTCACATGTATGCGTTCATACAGTATAGTTTAAGTACTGAGAGATCCTTTAAGATGAAAAGTGCTGTATAAATGCAATGAATCATCATTTATTAACTTCAGGAGTACGTACCACTCCCAGAGTGCTGTATATGCTGGATATAAATATGTATTCATAAACCCCAAATCTAGACTTATACTCTAAGTGCAAATCTAACCAGTCTCCCAGTCCTTGCTCTAAACCAAACCCTACCGCTGATCTCAGAACACAGTGGGAATGCAGGCAGAGAAGGAGCTGTGAATACTGCTGGAGGGCCTTTAGGTGAATCTGCAGAGTTGCCAGAAGCATGGAAGTTAGACACAGAGGTGGCTCTTGTGCTTCATGTCTTGCTGTCGGGGAAATTCAAAAGAAGTCACTATTTTATTTTCATTTGTTGTGTTATTTCGTCTTGAGTGCTGTTTCACCATTTTAATAGATTGTTATGGCAGACTGCACGTTGTAGTTTCAGGGAGAGGCATAATGGAAGTGTTATCTGGAGCTCAGCAAGGGGTCAAGCCTAACAGAACCTGCTTCAGTCACTCCAAGGTATCAGAGGCACGTCAGTAGTCTGGTGGGCGCTGTCCTTATTACAGCACGATGGCTCCATGGCTGTGTTAACTCATCTCTGAGTAAATCTGCTGGTTTTCGGTTTAAAAAGTGCCAATCTACAAACGAACAATTATCTAACAATAATCCGATCAGACATTGCAGATTAATTTACATGTACTGTACCTGTACCAGTGCCTGAAATTCCTTTGTCACAAAAATGTAAATGTGTCCTCTGACAGATGAATTTATTTTACTTTTGTCAAGCAGAAGATGCCTAAAGGACACAGTTCAGATTAGATACCAAATAGATCTTATTCTAGGATAAATCCAGAATTTTAGGGGTCTATGGGTTTCAGTGGAAGCAGACTCTTTGAAAATATTGTTAAAAAATAACAATAGAGTAACATGTGTCACGTTTCTTCATTCGTTCTTGCTTATTTTATTTCTTCTTATTAACCTCTACTTGTTTCCCAAATGTTTGATCATTTAATTTAATTAAATTACCCCTTGAGTCACAGCCACTGAGTCCCTATATTGTACCACGGCATTGGATTTATTGAAAATATTTTCTATGCTTATTATTTTCAACTCTTCTGTGGTCTTTCAAAATGCCTAAAATCAAGTCATTTTATTAAAATGAACCAAACATTGGAGCTGGGTAAAGAAACATCTCAATCACTGACAGCAGAAAGAAAATCATTCTTTAGATACTGCTCAGGAATGATTTATGTTTAAAAAACATTACAAAATGCTTAGACTTACTGATTATAATAATCTCTCTAAATCTTGTTACATATTTTAAGAGGTATAGTTTGTTACTTACTTTTCTCTGTGGGGATGTATACGTATCCCAAACTTTCTTTCAGGAATAAATTCAAAGTCACAGTCATCCAGTTGCTGTAAAGTAATGTGCTGTTGTGCTGTTGTAAAAAGAAAGGAAAAATCAAATGATCTGCAGAGCTATAATTTCGTCTAAATCCAAGTAAAAAATCCCAAGAGACTCAACTGCTTAATATTCCTAGCAGTAGATAATGGCAGTTTATTCGTTCTGAAGAAGTGTTTCTATGTTATCTTTTAGAAAAACCTTTTGTGTTCATTTTTTATTTTTAAATAAAGGTCAGGAAGCCTTCTGATCTGTTTTGTGTGCAGAGATATCCTGAGTTATGCTTCCAGGTGCAGGGGTCTTCAAATATGGCAACTCCTGGAGAGAAAGAGTTTCCAAATGAAGACAGGTCTCACCTTGCTGCAGCTCTTCAGTACTGCTTGATGTAGCTGGTCCCTAGTTCAAATCCTGCGGCTGGCAGAGGAATCCTACCCCGTTTGGCCACTGAGCAAGGCCCTTAACTCTAACTACTCCAGGGGTGCTGTATAAATGGCTGACCCTGTGCTCTGACCCCAAGCTTTTCTCTGTCTGTGTGCCTCATGGAGAGCAAGTTATGGTTATGTGAAAAGACAAATTCCTAATGCAAGAAATTGGATATGGCTAATGAAGTGGTCTTATCTTAAGAGCAGCTCTGCAGATTTCCATTCTTGTGTCCTGGAAGACGGGCAACAAGCAATAGGAGTGCATTTGGCCCATGTAGCTTGTTTGCTAATTGATCCAGCTGTTGCTTGGAAGAAGCCATTGTACTGCAAGACCGGAGAGATTGTTCCAGGCTCAGACTCAGAACCCTTTGTGCAGAGAAAATTACCTCCTGTTTTCATTTTCCAGACATGTTCAGTGGTGCCTGTGCCAGGTCTCCCTGTGGTGCCCAGGGATGAAGATGCAGCCAATCTATCTCTTTCCAAACATGGCTCATGTATACACATGGCACCATCTTCCCACAGCAAAGGAGTTTTACATTGCAGAACATACTGCTAGTAAAGTGGCTTAGTTCTTTGCAGGATTGTGATGTAGTCCTCGTAATTCAGAATGCCTTCGAACACCAGATTGCTTCACTTCATGACTCCACAACCACATCTGACAGGAGAAGTGGAATGGATGGCAGTTTGTTCTTGGGCACCACAATAAAGCATGTAGTTCACTAAATGTGCATAATGACAGATCAGGCCCAAGCCATTCCTTGTGGGTGTGGTTCTGCTGCACCTTTAGAATGAATAAATAACACTAATGTCTAAATAATATATAAAAAAATGTAAGAAAAACGGATTTATCATTTCATAGAAAACTTGACTTTGAATGGCAGTGAAAGATTAAAACCTTTCAGTCACAGTTCATCCTGTGTTTCCCTGATTGGATACACCCAGGCAGGGAGAAGGGGTTGTCAGGGGCCTGATAACCACTGATAACGCATATCTCAGTCTTTCATTAGGGGCTGCACCTTCTAAAAGCTTTGCATTCCTAATTGACTCTACAAAGACTTTTCAAAATAAAATTTAGCTGTTCTCCTCGAAATGTCAGTAAGCAGATTTCTAATATCTTAGAATTACACATGTAAAAAATTAAATATAGCTGTTGCTATGCAGGCACATTCAGTTAAATATCCTGGAGTGTGCGTAGCTCTAAGAACATGCTCTTAAGATGTTTTTTTTTACTATTTAGCGGATCCTGAAAGATTGCCTTGGCATTACTGTTATCCTAGTCTCAAATGTTTGGGCATGTGGCAGAGTGGCATGGCATTTAGTAGGTGCTGCCTCACAGCTCATGGATTTGGTTTGGGGGTTTGCATGTTCCTCCCTTGACTGTGTGTTTTTACTGCATCATACAGTTTCCTTCCTTTATTGACGTCTCTAAAGTCTCCCCCACACATGTGTGTATCCTGCGGCTTTCTATTCAGGGTACGTTGTGACCACTGTCTGCTGGATTAGGCTCTAGGTCATTCAGCTCTTGTACTGAAGATAGATGGATGTTTGCTCCTGTTAAAAAGATATATTTTAGAGAAATCAAATCTGTCATTTTATTTAAACCAGGGAATCAGTTATCCATTCAATCACAGTGTCACGGATGTCTGAAGGGTCGAATCGTGGAATGGCATGAGAACGGAAATAGACCCTATGCATAGCGGCGAGACGGGGGTTAGCCCGAGCTCAGCTGTTCAGGAAATGCCGTATAGAAACCTAAGCCCTCAGGTAGAGGATGTGGGGCGAGCTGGTGCTAGGTGGGTTTCAGGACATCCGAACCTCGATGCTGAGTGAGGAGCAGAGCAGAAGCAGGAAGTAAATAGGCTACACAACAAGACACACCAGAAAGACATGAATAATCACAGGGAACTAGGAACAGGAGAGAAGTAGAGCACCCTCTAGGTGTACTGGGCGTGACACACAGGAACATATTTAAACACAGCCCCACACAGAAAGAACTCCTAGTAGTATAGATTCAAACTTACATCCCTCAAACTATGAGGGAACAGTGCTAATACAGTAGCTACAGTACATAAGTTTTGCTAAGAATATCAACACAGTGTTATTAAATAAGAGCAGTTAAAACCTAAGATTTAATTACTATCCTGAATGATGGATTTGACATTTTACAACTTTCACTAATTGTTTTTAACCTTAGGTAGGAAACATTGGCACATCATGTGGTGCAAATATTTTATTTATGTGGACTCTTGTGCTTCTCATTAAAGATCAATATGCTCTCTTGCTGGTGTACCAGAAGCACCTGAATCTGTTCGTGTCTGTGCAGTGAAGCATCATTGTGTGAATGTCTGACTAGATCTGGAGCAAGTTTGTGAGACTCTAATTATTTCTTTCCCACCTACTGCTCCACAGGAAAGCAAGGAACATTCCAGAGATACTGTCCCAGTAATGGACGCCTATCATCTGTAATTCAGTACATTACTGCTATGACATCTAGGGCTGTGTGAGTCTGGAATCAGCTACCCATTTTTAATCTCTGTAATTGAGGCAAATATCCTGCAATATCCTGCAATCTTTCAAGCAGCATTTAGAAACAGCAGGGTTATGGAATTATAATGGAAATAGTTCAGATGACAATCTTTAATTTTGCTATGAAAATTTGAACAATTGATCAGCAAGCATTGTCTGTCTTCACTGAGACCCTGAGAAATTCACGAGTGAATCTGAATTACATTCACCAACCAATTTACAGGTCTGAAGTCCCAAAATGAAAATGAAACCTCCCAGTGAAAGAGGTCTTGAGAAAGAACTAAAGGGAAGAGTGGAATGATGTCACTGACATGAAGTCCTTACAGAAACTTGAAGCCTGAACTGTGAAGAAATGATCATGGAGAAGCTTGCATCCAAATATGAGTAAGATATCTTCTTACATGAAGACTATGGATGCTGTCCTCAGTATATTCTATAAACAGAAAACATATGTAAATGTGTATATTTTAAATTTATGAGTCAGCTTATTTTTCTACATTAGGAAGCAAAAATAGTGTATATTGTACGAAAACCCTTCTGTGGGTTATGTAAATTATGATTCAGTAGCTGTAGATAGAGACAGCTGTATCAAGCACAAATAGGATGTAAATAGACAGTAGTATCAAAAGGCATTTCAATAACTTTTTCTCTCTCTTAAGCACAGGTTACAAAAAATAACATAATTTTCATTTTAATATCCATGAGGTGAAAAATATACATGGATATGCAAAGTAATAATAATATTAATAATAATTTAAAAACAGCTATATAATGTTATCTGATGCTGGCAATCTATTAAAGTGGCTGTCTAGTCTAGCACACTCCAGCAGAGATGGGATAAATTGCTTCTGGGAGATATTTTTTCAAGAGCTTGTAAAATAAGCACATAGTTCGTGATGTCCTGTAGCTCGACTTGCATCCGAATAGGAAAAATAGATGTAAGAAACAATTTCTGTGACAAATTCCTGGGACTCCTCTGCTGTGGAGCTCACCTAATTCACAGAGGATGACTACATGTGCTTACTGCTGATGCTGTCATGGTCCAGTGAACTCTTCTAAACAACATCCTCTCATGACTTACTCCCTATTGAATAATAATGTCTTAATAGGTACTGTGCGTGTGAAATCAAGTATTTATTTCAGTTATCTAATTATACAGACTAGAGCAAAAAGCAATGTTTCTTTAGTAATTGGTGCTTCTAGGGTACATAATCAAAACAATTACATGCAGCAGACACTTAGCAAGATTAGGTCCCAGACGCAGCTGATTTTATTGTTTTTGGGATCAGTCAAATTCACAGGTATAAGTGAGACAGTTTTAATTATGTACGCTAAATAGTGAAGAATTGTTCTTTAAATGGCTCTGTAATTTGACAAAAGGGTACTGTAATTTCTCGAACAGGGGATATTTGTATAAGGTAATCATATGCCCATAAAATAAAAAGACAAAAGGAAACAAACAAAAACCGCACTTCCTCGGGGTGGTTTTCTGTCACTGGAAGCCTTTTGCTGTGGCCCTGGCGCCTGATGTCTCTGGCTTGAAACACAATTTACACACCTAACAATCAGTCAGTGATGGCTTCTGAATCTCCTCGGTGATTGTTAATAGTTTGGTCAATTGTATTTTCCTGCTTCTTAAGTCATGGGAGAGAGAACAATCCAAACTCCATGGGTTTCAGTTGCCACTGAGATATTAGAGATACAGGCAGGACAACTAATTAGGAAGGGAGAGGAGGGGGTGCTGGCAGTGTTAATGAGGTGTGAAGGAAATTAGCTTATGTGCAACAGAAGAGCATACAGTATGTATTTAAATGAATAATGTTACAGGCATTCTATTTTTAAAAGATAAAAATAAGTGATGGATGAGTTTTTGTTTCCCTTGGTGCCAGTAACTGAAAAGGGGCTGACTCATGCCTCCTGGTCAGAGTCCCTGGGCTCCACTGGGCACACTGAGGACTCATCACCTGCTTTCGCTGTATAGAGTGACAGATGGCTAAGTATCTTACCATAGATCTGGGGACTTTGAGTAGCTGATGAGCTCCTCTGTGACTAAAAGATAATAAATTATTACTCCTGAGGCAGAAATCTACAAGGGGTTTAAAAGCTCCTATATAATGCAATTTCTGAGTGGTAGAACAGCATGTGTTGGAGTGTTCAACAAAATTTTCTTATGTCAGTTCTTGATCAGAATGGAATAGTGTATATCCTTGTATATCCCTGTGATGAAACTCCGTAGTTCAGACAAACCCAGACTTAGAAAAACCCTAGGAGTCTGGCTGAAGGTGGAGAAGAGGCATGATTCAAACAGTGAATACGCCTGGCACAAGGAAGTGACAACCTATCTGTGAGGAGGGGTCTACCAGGAACCCAGGGAGCAGCTGCAAGGTTGAAAAAGAAGCCTGATATTTATACACAGACGAGTGGAAGAAGTTGAGATTAGGGTTTGACCTCCTCCTGACTTCTTGTTTAGAACTCCATAAATAACTACACAGGATCTGAAAAGTTGAGGCGTGGAAGTAATGACTCATGATTTTGACAACATTAATATTTCTACCCAGAGTTTTTAAATTGTCAAAGGCAAATTTAACTTATTCAGACATATGTTCTGAAGAAAGAGTTTGCCTTTATGGTTGAATTATGCCGCTGCTGTATATCACACTGCAACTCACAGCTAGCAGCCCCCTGGAGCTCAGCAGGTGTGAGCCTGGCTAGTACCTAAATGGGACCTCCTGAGTATTGTTGAAGGATTGGGTTGGTGTTTGCACACTGAATTGTAATTACAGTTTATTTTTTAAGTTTTTCACTTTTGTCTAAGACTTTGGTTGTCATAATCCATTCAGTCCATCCATCCATTTTCTACCCACTATATCCAGTACTGGATCGCAGGGGAGCCAGAGTCTATCCCAACAAGCAAGGGGAGCAAGGCAGGGTACACCATGGACAGGACACCAGTCCATCGCAGGGCACACGCAGACACAAACACAGACAACCTGGGCCAGTTTTCCCAGAAATCAACTAACCTACTAGTATGTCTTTGGACTAAAGGAAGAAACCAGAGCGCCAGGGGAAAGCAATGCAAACACAGAGTAAACATACAAACTCCATGCAGATAGTGTCCCAGGTCTGGAGTTGAACATGTCAAGACGTTTACTCTCCATAATGTTGTATCCTTTATTTCATTCTGTTGACATATGATTTTGCGCAACTGTCGTTGTTTTGCACATTACCTGTTGTCTCTGTCTTCTTTTTTGCACAATTGTATTGTTGCTTTGCACTACTTACTGTCTGAGAGCTAGCTAAACAGCATTTCGTAATACCATATGCCTGTGTGAGTATAATAAACCTGAACTTGATCCACTTGAACCCAGGGTCCTAAAGCTGTGAAGCAGTGGTGCTGGCCACTGTGTCACTCTGCTTCTCAGCCTTTGTTATCCCTTGTGTCAGATTTGACAAAGATTTGAATTGAGATTGGGGGTTTAATATTCATGCTGACTCACAGCAGTAATCTTTGTCAGAAAATTTTTGTATTTTCCTAAATTGCTTTTATCTTTACCCAGCATGTGAATATGCCCACTCATAACAAATGACACATAATGGAAATGATCACCACCAATGTTCTGCCTTTCAGTGATCTGTTCTTTAAAAGTGCATTTTGGATAATTAAACCTTTAGTGTTAATTTGGGGCTTCAAGCATCTACTTACAAACTTAAGCGTATTGTTAACATCAGGCCTTTTCATTCAGATGTACCAAAATATTTAAAATTCTCCTCTCAGGAGGCCTCAGGACTCCATCAAGACTCCATCATGCTTTAAAATTCCACAAAAACATACAAAGGGATCATTTCCACATCATTCCCCTTGGAATAGCAGACAGCTTTGCCCCATAAAATCTCATGGACATAAACTTGAAAGTAGATTGAGGGATACAGGCCTGTCTACCAAAAATCTTAAAATAATGAATGACTGTTGCTTGGTCATTGCTTCTTAAAATTGATAACGTCAGAAGTCAGATTGCATCTTGTGAGCTCCTGAGCACTGTTGATGTTCTGTCAAATATGGTGCATTTCAGAGCACGTACACTCTTCTTGGCTGACAATAATCTTAAAGGCAACTACATGTTCCTTAGATCCTGTTCCTTAGAACCTTGCTTAGTTTAACATTGGCAATTCTCTGTCCCATTCTGTACTGTCCTCCTTGTGTCACTGTCACTATTTGACAGCCAGCCAAACTCAAAAATCAGGATGAAAATATTCAGTGTTTTATTGAACAAACACCGAGCATGTAGGTTTGGAATAAAGAGCAAAAAGGCAAAGCTTTCATGGCAGAAACCGAGCAGATGGCAGCAGATTGATATGCTGGCAGCCAATTGCTTCCTATTCCTTTATTCTTAATTACTTCCTATTTCTAATGTCAAAGTGCAAGTGGTACCATAGAGTTATCCAGTCACTCTAACATTAACTAAACACAGATGACCAACGGGTCAAATTACAAAACTATTAATTGAAGGCCGAAAACATTCGATCAATGAATCATTAAGATTTAGAACTTCAGAACTTGAACTTTCAGTTATTATGCTCCCATTGAAAAAAGCTGAACTCCAGCCTAATCAGTATATATGATCATGTTTCATGGAAAGGTTCTAGAATGGATTATTGTTGTTCAGTTACGATATCACTTATCTGAAAATATCCTGTATGAATCATTGCAGTCTGGGTTCAAATTAAAGTTTAGTACTGGAGCAGCTCTTGATAGGGTTAATAATAATGACTCCTGATTGTAGTCTTTTAATTTAGCTTCTTCTGCTGGACCTCAGTGTTGTCATTGATACTGCTCATTGCTGTATACTTGCTGTATAATTTAGAGAGAGTTTTGGGATTAGCAGAACTGCTCTATTATATTTAAGTTTTTATCTGAGAGAAAACAGTTTGTTGAAAATAGGCATTGCTCCTCCTTTTCAAAGTTGGTCACGTGTGGTTTTGCACATGGTTCTGTGTTTGGTCCCATCAATTCCATGCTTTTTAATATTCATATGTTACCATTCAGTCAAATGACATTGAAAGATACAACACACTTTCCATGCAAAATAAATGGAAAGACCTTGCAAACAAACTGACAAGCAGGAACCAATCACTATCTACTCAGGGTTTCTGCCTGCTTCATTAATCCTTAAGCACAAAACATTCCTGAGGACATGGTGTACTGAAGAAGGCAGTAGCTGTCCCAGCCACATGACACCTATGGCAAAGGCTATCTGGAGAGACGTGGTGGATTGCATCTGAATGAGATTGGGTGCCAGTTAATAAGGATCAAGAATATAGAGAGAAACAAAAACATTTAAACAAGAATTTAAGGAGGAAGAATCCTGAGAAAATCTGGAAGTGAGATGCTCAGGACAAAAAGAGTACCCAAGAAAAAAAGCCAGAATTTACAGGAACCAGTTAATTAAATGAGTAGGCACAGGAACTTAATCAATATTCTCATAATTAATCTCAGAATCTATGTGTGTCAGACCTAATTCAAAAGGTATAGTGTGATGAGCATGATAAACTCCACCAAATTCAGATATCAATATACAGTATAAGGAACAATACTAATATTGTATTAATAAGGACCCGGAGCCTTCTTCGGGTGTCTGTGGGTTTAAGACTTTCCACAGCCGAAACGTTGTGTTTCCTTTCTTCTCTTTTCAGAATGGAATAAACCTTTACTTGTTCCTTTGCAGCCTACGCATGCTGACACAGCTACTGTACCTACTTGAACTATCCATTTATAAGGCTGTTTAATAGAATTTAATATGAAGTGTCCTTCAAAGCTGCAGTGGGCATATCCATGTAGCAAAATGGACATTATGTATAGGCCATAAAAGTAACTCTGTAATAATGTATATACTGTAGTAGCTCTGTAATAAAATATAGGTAACAGTTCTGTGATATATCTATATGTCACAGCTCTATCCTAAGCTATATTTTCCACATAATTTTACTTCATATGAGGATTCAGTAATCTAGAGGCTCCAAGAGGGTGAGAATTTAATAGCACTGATATTTGGGAAATATGACCAGGAATTCCCTGTTGTAAGTATAATGTAGATGACACAAGCACTGCAGGACTGGCCAAATAAAGAATCAAGATACATACTGTGATGCTGTATAGGGTAACTCACGACAGGGGCACAGGTTCTAGGGAGGACCCCGAACACAGACACACCCCAGACTGGAATGTTGTAGAATATGGCTTGTACCCATCACAGCAGTGGGGAGGGATGGTTGTCCTGTTCATGGAGGCACAAGGAAAAGAATATTGCAGTGTAGGGTAAAATATATAATGAATGTTTTTTTAGCCAAATTAAAGTAAACATAAGAATAAATTAAAGTGTCTCAGAGATAATAAAGAAAAATGTTTAGATAATGAAAGGGAAATGACTGATGCATTAAATGAATATTTCAGTCAGCTGTTTACCAAAGAAGAAATGAAAAACAAGCCTCAGGCAGAGGGTGTACAAAATTCTGTATTAAGTAATATTAGCATAGAAGAAAAAAATAGTATTGCAGGTGCTAGGAATACTCAAATCTCCAGCCCTTGATGTTGTCTGTTATTACTAATTTATTTGTCTGTTGATTTGATTTAAAGTGATTTACATTTTCGCAGTTGAAAAATTGCTGATTGCTATCTGTACTGCCTATTTGTTAAAGGTTTGACCAAATCAAATAAAGTAACTATAGATCATTAAGTGGGTCTTCTATTGCAGGATGTTGATGGTCACCATGGATCTAGAAAAAGCAAGCCTTGCTTACCTGACTTGTTAGAGGTATTTGAATATACAACAGTAATATATATGAGCAGAACATATGATTATGGTATATTTAGATGTTTAGAAGTCTAGTGATAAAGGTCCTAAAAGTAATTCTTAAATTACAGGTACCACTGGGATCTGCACACTGCTTTTACTAATTTACAACAATGACCTAGATTCTAATATACAGTAGTAGAATTGCAGATTAATTAATGATAATAATAATTGCTTACACTTATATAGTGCTTTTCTGGACACTCCTCTCAAAGCACTTTACAGGTTATGGGGATCCCCTCCACCACCACCAGTGTGCAGCCCCACCTGGATGATGCGACGGCAGCCATAGAGCATCCAGAACGCTCAATACACATCAGCTCTCAGTGGGGAGGAGAGCAGAGTAATGAAGCCAATTCATAGATGGGGATTATTAGGAGGCCAGGATTGGTAAGGACCAATGGGAATTTTGGCCAGGACGCCGGGGTTACATCCCTACTCTTTTCGAGAAACGCCCTGGGATTTTTAATGACCACAGAGAGTCAGGACCTCGGTTTTACGTCTCACCCGAAGGACGGCGCCTGTTTACAGTATAGTGTCCCCATCACTATACTGGGGCATTAGGACCCACACAGACTGCAGGGTGAGCGCCCCCTGCTGGCCCCACCAACACCTCTTCCAGCAGCAACCTTAGTGTTTACAACAAACTAGGACATGTTTACACTAAAGCAGCAAAGAAAATTCACAACAACAAAATATTTATGTTAAAAACAGATATAAGAAGCAAAAACACTGTCCATGGCACAAAGAACTCAACCTATATTGTATGAAATCCTTGCTAAAGGAGTATGCTAAACTCCATTCTTACAGTAATTAGTTAATATCACTTGTCCAGTAACACAGGGATGCTCAGTTTTGGTCCTCTAAGATCATGTAGTCCTTTGGCTGTGGTTGCAAATGAAACCTTAATTATGATGGATTCTAGTCCTAATGGAGAAGGTGTGAGGTCTTCTTTATTAAACTTCACCCTAATGTTATATAGTCGTCAAAAACATGTCAGGTTCTCATTGAAATCCAAGATCAATAAAAGGTGTATTGATTACATATATGTATCCCTTCAAACAGGATAGAAATTGTGTTCTATAAAGCCAATTCTCACACAACTGGAGTTGCTGCCCATGTTTATCACTGCATGTGCACTTCTTTAGGTACAGTACTTCAGAAGGATTTCTGAGAACTCTCCATTCAAAACACATTAGATATCAGCAGCACCATCTAACACATGTGATGAATGCAAGACAACATTCGCTTTCTTTTCCTTCATTTTCTTTCAGCTCAATTTTTCCTTCAGGCAATCTGAATCAGAGCCCTTCATAGCACAGTATGTTCTAGAATCTAGATTTTGGCTGTGGAGTCTTCTTCAGGTGGAGCCTGAACCCGAAGAAGGCTCCACAGCCGAAACGTTTTTCTTCTTTTTTCAGCTAGAATAAACCTTGTTCCTTTACAGCCTACACATGCTGATGCAGCTCCCTACTTGGAACTATTTTCTAGATTTGCTTCTTTTCTGATCATTTACATGTAGTTTATCCAAGATATGTTACCATGATGTAAACTACTTTTTGTACAGCATGAATACGGATTCTATCCATACAGTGACTCCATGCATGCACAGATGAGCGCATTTACTACTCAGGTTTACTGGAAGCAAAAAATGACAGCTGTTCTTGTGACAAGTGTTTTGTGATTGTTAGAAGACATTTTTCCCAGTAGTTTCTATTGACCCTTACTGAAAAGAATTAATTGAGAAAAAAAGAAATAGAACCCTATCTTATAATATAAATAATTATAATAAGTCTCCAACAGATTATACTGTATATGACTGGTTAAATTGTGTTTAAAGAGAAAATAGTTGGAAACTCTTCCAAAGAAGTCTGTGTCTTTATGAGTCAGCACTAGTGCGCTGATATGCACTGACTGGGTTTGGAAATTGATCTACTGCTCATCACAGATTAATGACTAACTAGAGTGAATTTTGCAGGTCATATTAAACATGTAAAAAGATACAGCACCAAAAATGGGAAGGACAAGGGAATAATTACTGGGCAGTCAGTGTAAATAGAAGCTGCCCTGCTCATAGCAGGTGACGGAGCTGTAATTAACACAGAAGTATATTCATAAAAAAGCTGTCCCTACGGCATCCTTTTTTAATCCTTTATGCTGAGCACAGGGTCACATTGCTGTGCTCTGCTTTTAATTCTTACTGTAACACTTGCAATTAAGTACTCATGCGGATTTCAAACTTGCATATAAAATATAGAAATGGGGCTGCAGTCCCCTTCTCACAGTCACATGAACTCAGTGGTGCATCCCTGATTGGTCCCCTGCCTCTTCAGACATATCAGAAAATAAGACAGATGCACATGCTTTCAGAACTACTACCAGCTGAGTTAATTGCAGTGCACAGACCAAGCTGTAGCTTTTTGTCTGTATGCATTGTGTTAACACTGGAACAAATTATTAGAAATGTCAAGACTAACCAATGTTAGAAACACTAAAAGTACAGTAATTGGTTTGGTCTAAATTAAAATTGACCAAAAATAAAAGACTGTGTCCAATAAATTGTTAATTGTCAACAACTGATTACCTGCTTGCTGGCTTCAATGGTTTAGATGAGTGCTGAGAATTTCCCCAGTTTGATATTATGTTCTCACTGTAATGATTGTACTCGGGTAATAATAATAATAATAATAATTGCTTACACTTATATAGCATTTTTCTGGACACTCCACTCAAAGCGCTTTACAGGTAATGGGGACTCCCCTCCACCACCACCAATGTGCAGCATCCACACATCAGCTATCAGTGGGGAGGAGAGCAGAGTAATGTAATCAATTCATAGAAGAGGATTATTAGGAGGCCATGATTGGTAAGGGCCAATGGGAAATTTGGCCAGGACACTGATGTTACACCCCTACTCTTTTCAAGAAATGCCCTGGGATTTTTAATGACCACAGAGAGTCAGGATCTCGGTTTTACATCTCATCTGAAGGATGGCGCCTGTTTACAGTATAATGTCCCCATCACTATACTGGGGCATTAGGACCCACATGGACCGCAGGGTGAGCGCTCCCTGCTGGCCCCACTAACACCTCTTCCAGCAGCAACCTTAGTTTTTCCCAGGACACCTGCTTAGCTTCAGTGGGTTGCCAGTTGTGAGTTGCAGGGTGATATGGCTGCTGGCGATGAGTAAGTGCTGCTTCCAGCTCCTGCGACACCATGGCCGGCGGTCAGTCACTCAATCAATGGCCCAGTCTCCATGTTTCCGTGGCAATGTGGTCAGGCTGATTATCAACATCTCCAGCCCGTAATTAAAATGGCAATTACCTCATTACCAGCAGGGTATTAATTCCTAGGCTTTGTTTTCCTTTGGGTGACCTAGACCGCCTGACTCAGGTTTGGACCTTTCCCCTGCCCAGCCATTCCCTTTGGATTCCTGTTTGTACTCCAGTCTTTCTTCTCTCCACCTGCCCTACCTGCCAGCCTGCTTGCTCCTGCAGCCCCACAGTCTGACCAGGCCCTCAGGTGTGTTCAGGGGTCCAATACACTTACCAGGCAAGAGAAGAAAAAGGACAGATTGCAACAACTAGAGGATAATCTTAATGATATAATTCAGCTCTCAACATAAAAGATGATTGAATGACATAGCATATTTGCCAATTTACAAATGTGAATAAAACGTTTGTAAATTGTTTTCATTATTCATGTAGGTGGGGATTATATGTTATTTACATAATGACATAAGAGAGGTTACAAACAGAAGGGCTTCCAGCCTATTGTGTGAGTCTGGTTGTCTGTAGCTCTATTCATCAAAGAATCCATTGTTTCTTGAAGGATCCCAAGAATCATCATGTACAAAGTTCAGAATAAATACATTTGTAACTTATATGAATGGGATTCGTAATTTAAGACATTTATTTCAGTTAACCTAGTGGAACACTATAAACACCTCTTATTCTTATTTGAGTAGTAGGTAGCTTTTCTATGTTAGATGCCTACACTAACAGGATGATTTTTTGACACTGGAAGAGTGGTACAGTATTAACGGAGCTGTATAGAAGTTCAGTAGGGGGTTAATTTGGCACTTTCTGTCTCTTACATATAAATACAGTACTGTACTTGTCTGGTAAGCTCTTTTTGCTCACATCTTTTCCACACCCTCCATCCACCACATCTTCACCCTTGGGGCTGGCTCATTCTGCACAGGTGAAGGGAGTTACAGCTTACAGCCAGGACTGTCATTTCCTCTTCCAGACAAGCTAACCCTAAACATAAAGAATTAAATATGCTATGCCTTTATATTTATAGTCATGATGTGTTAATTAGAATTTAATCAAACTACCAAACTAAGAAATAGCTTGTCATACAATGACCAAACACATTTGAAACTGCAGTTTAGTATGATTTATGTTTGAGTGATATATATATATTGTAATACTGTATATTATCTGTTTTGGATAATTAACATTCACAGTAACTGTATTTCTGATCTGGATCCGTTTTTATTGGGATCAGTCTGAACAGAGGAGGCTAACTCTGTGTTGGGCAGTTTTAGAATTAGTCTACGGCCCATTCCCAGCAGAAATCAGAGTCATACTAATTGCAGCTCAGTGATTACATGGCCCACATTTCAATTACAGCCATCAGACATACCTTGCTAAGGGAGTAACTAAGATCTCCAAACAATTGCTTTTTATTGGAGTGTATAATAGGCGTACAAGCAGTTTCAGTAGGTAGTTCGAAAATCAGATTTGATATTCATCTCAGGAGGGCACACATGTTGCTGACCCTCAGTCACATCAGGCTGCAGTGTGACAAAAGAGGCCTTAGTTTCAATCTAGCAGAGTATGACATTACGATAGTTGATTGGGTTATTTAAGTCTTCTTGATCTTAGAATTGCAATTTAAATTTCATCCTAAGGGGATTCAGAACATCACTGTTCATTGAAGTCAAGAGATGTGCAAAAGGAAGACTGCTACATACTGTATTTTAGATGTTCTCCTCTGTAAATAAAGTTACAAAATAGAAGGTTTATTCAGGAAACAGCTTATGAATAAGCCATTCACCTTACAGCTTTGCATTGTTTAAAAAAGCAACTTAAAATATGTCTGGTTAAATTTGTAAATTTTGTACGTAGACATTTTTACTGGTGCAAAAGAAAGCTATGCAACCCAGTAAGAGCACATGAATGCCTTTCATTCAGCTATACCTCAGGGTGTGCACCACATGCATAAACCATCAGTTCATCTGTTTACGTTTGTGCATCCGTCACTGACATTTAGGTTATCCAATATCTGCTCTTGTCTTCTCTCAGTGTTTCACTATTTAAGGTAGAATGGAATAACATTAGAAAGCCTACAAATGAGACAACAGAAGAACAGTCTTTCAGCTCTTCTTACGTCTTTTGTTGCTGACAGACATTCCTTGAAAGATTTCATTTTTTCAATTTCACTTTTTTCATCAGAAAAGTGTTTTTTTGTGACATTGTATTGTAACATTATACGAAATAACCTGAGTGATACGTACAATGTAAGGCATGTGAATTCTTCTCTTTTTATTCCCCAACATATCTCAGGATTTCCTAGAAAATCCAGAAATCAAGAAAATAAAGATTATCCAGTAAACCGAATACCCTTTAAAATCATGAAGACACAGAGAAAAATCTGTGTTCAATAAATGTATGCTTAAATGAACTAAGTCTTCTTACAACACGGATGCCCAAACATGAATGGGAATCAACTTTTCTGTATTAAAAAGCATCACCAAACTATGATAGAATACTTTTAGTCTTAGAATTCCACTATACAGGAAATTAAAAATCCCTTTAAACGATTAAGACTGCAGTATAACAATGTTCGGATTACATAGCCAGAATCTGGTCTCCAGAACTGATCAGAACATCAAAACAATGTTCTTTCTCATGGCTCAAGCTTTGAGGAAGAGGAGGGTGATGGTGATGTTTCTTCTTCTGTGTTCTCTTTTTTTTCTTCGGTTTGTATTCCTTCCCTATCTCAAATTCAAATGCTTTATTGGCATGACTGATTAATTATAGTTTTGCCAAAGCAGGTACAATTAACACAACATTTACAATACAATACAAGCATCTGTCTGTATACTGTGCTCAGTCACATAATACCTTATTATAGTTCTAATGATTAAGATAAGATAAGATTTTTTGTCCCCTGAGGGAAATGTTTTGTGGTCACACAGTAGTTCTGTACTTTTAAATATAATTCAGAGAAACAAACAAACATCACACATAATTCTGTTGTGATTATATATGTATAACACATAACAACCTATAACATTTATAACACATTATAAAACATATTGCACACAAGTGGATTGTAAAGTTCAAAAATTGTGTTCATCATTGCCATTTGCATCGACAGCTTTAATAGATAGTGGAACAAAGGAATGTTTGTATCTGTTTGACTTACATTTGGGAACCCTAAAACGTTTGCCAGAAGGAAGAAGTTGGTATTTAGAATTGAGGATGTGGGAAGGATCTAATATAATTTTTTCTGCCTGTTTGATTAGGGATTTTTCAAAGATTGTCTGCAGGGAGGGGTGCTGTTACACTCCCATGACCTTCAAAGCTGTTTGGATGAGACGGGTAGTTTGCAATCTTGATTGAACTGATAAATTACCAAACCACACTGTTATACCATATCTGATAATGCTCTCGATTACAGTATGGTAAAAGAGTAGCATTATTTCCTGTCAAACCCCAAACACTCTTAGTCTTCACAAGAAATATAAGCGCTGCTGAACTTTGGAGCAAACACTCTCAACATGAATAGTCCAGCACAGGTTACTGTCTATGTGTACACCTAAGAACTTATATGAATCAACCTGAGTGACACGTTCATTGTGGATTACTACATGTGAGTGACCACCAAGTGCTCCTGGATCAAAAACTATTTCTTTTGTTTTATTAGCATTCAAAATTAGGCTATTACTGTTGCACCATTGCACAAACTTTTGGATTTCTGACATGTACACAGATGAATTGCTTCCTCTATGCATTAAGCCAAGCACAGCTGTATCATCTGAGAATTTGAAAATGAAATTGCTTTGGCTACTGCTTGTACAATCATTTGTATAAAGTGTGAACAGAGGTGGTGAGCTAACACAGCCCTGAGGGGCACCTGTGCTAATGGATCATGAAAGTTTTATTTACCCTGACATACTGTGTACGATTTGTTAAAAATGAATGTTACCATCTTATAATGTTGTGGTTAACAGACATTTTCTTCAGCTTGCTTATCAATAGATGAGGATGCAGCATATTAAATGCAGAGTTGAAGTCAACAAACAGCAGCCGTGCATAGGCATTGGGGTCCTCTAGGTGTTTAAGAACCAGATGCACAGTGCTGTTAATTGCATCATCGGTGCCTCGCCGGTGTTTATATACAAACTGGTATGGATTCAGTACATGGTTCACTTCTGAGCACAGCATGGATACCAAAATTCTCTCAAAACATTTCATAACAGATGTCAGTGCTACTGGTCTGTAGTCATTATTATCTGAGGGACAGGGCTTTCTGGGTATTGGCATGATTATTGCTTTTTTCCCCATAGTGCTGGAACAGAGTGAGAGCCAACAGACTTCTGAAAGACAGGGCACCATGCTGGCGTTAATTCCTCCACGCAAGTTTTTAGAAGAGAGACAGAGATGCCATCGGGACCAGAAAGGTCATGAACTTTCATTAGAAGTAAGTTCATTAACCTGAGTAAAATATCAGAATCACTTTTTGATCATTTGTCTCTTATCACACCTATGGCTAGTTAACCCCTCAAGACAATTTTTCTAAAGTGTTAAACTACCACTAGCTCATACCACCTTTTTAACATGTGTACTGTATGTCCGGTATCCATCCTTTGGTCCTTGTTGAAACACAGTCACTGGAGTGCAATACTCCTTGTAACAGTGCTACCACACTGTTAGAGGTAACCATGTTACAGTTCAGACCATTCCTGCTCTCCTCAACCTCCATGATAACTCCTTCTCCTACTTTTCACACCAACAGGATCACTTAATGTGAGCTATTATTTTAATTCCCTTTAAAATTCCTGTCTTAACTACTGTTGCTTTGATTTTAAAAGTATTGTTATCATAACAACAGGAGACACTTCTTCATGCAAAAGTTTTTTTGACTCATTTTATCAAAGCTGATACCATTTCTGCCATCATGAAATGAGGTGATAATATCCTCAGATCAATCTAAAAAAACATGATGTTTAAAGGGGGAATATTTTTATAACCAAGTATGACAACTTTTTAATATCAGCAATCAATGGTGAGCTTCTACCGCAGAATTTTTTCTATTATGATTTTTTTCATTAGAAATAATTATAAGGCAACACACATTTACTATGTTTATTTTATTATGTTATTTTATTTATTGTTAATTTATTTAATTGTTATGTTATTATGTTTATTTACATAAACAACTAAGGATTACTCTAAGTTAGTGGCTCCCATTAAAATTTGGATAATTATGTTTAAAGATAGTTTTGCAACAGACTCATTTGCTGGTCAGACACATCTTCACTTGGGGAACAGCCCTATTAGAAATGGAATAATCAAATACTAACTTTATGTAGGTCATTCATTCATATGTACAGTACCTTCATATTTCAATTTACTTTAAAAATGGATGCTCCAGTTTTATATAATCATTTATTTATTGGAACAGGATGCACTTGTGACTTGTTTTTATTTTTTTCACAATTTTTGTTAAATTTCGCTGGAGGTTGGCATGGCAGTTAGCTATCAGCACAGAGCGTCCCAGGGTCCCATTATGTCTAGATTACATTCCTAAATAATGCAACTTATACCAAAATGACTTAATATCTTCGATTAAATATCCATACGAATTAATGTAATTAGCTTGAGGTATGTTCCCAACATACATTCAGACTTGCAAATACAGTAAATATTGTATAGTTAATATATGAATAACCCATAAAAAGCAAATAGTAACAGAATCACCTGCACCTTTCCAGCTGTGGTCTAGTCGAAGCCAACAAAGTTATTCTTTGCTATAGGGTAGATTTGTTCCACACATTGTTCATGTATTTTTAAATAATGACCAAATCTTTACTCTTGAACAGAGAAGGCTAAGAGGTGTCCCGAAACAAGTATTCAAAGACCTCAAAGGCCCTGACAAAGTCAACCTAGTGGATTTCTTCAGGCCAATGAAACGTGGACCAGAGGGCACGTTCTTGTGATTGTAAATACAATACCACACTTAAGATCCAAAAATTGTTCTGTCCACAGCTATGTGTGTTTCACAGCTAATTTACTTTTAAATTATCATAATGTTTAAAGTCGGTTAAAACACTGTGTTGATATTTCAGATTGTTAATTAACACTGTTTAGTTCTCTAGACTGAAGCTAAAACCTTGAAGCTGATTTGACGCTTCTTTGCTTTATCTGTAATTCTTATTTTCTTTATTGTAATTTAACATGAAGTAACAATGCTTACTTGTGTTCAAGAGATTCAATGACACTAATACAATATCAAATACAGCAAGTAAAAGAACATTTATTAACTAAAATACATTCTTACTATAGAAATGAAACAGAGTAAGGCCAACTAATTTATGGCATCACTGGGGAGCCATTGTTAACATTAAAAAAAACTTAAACTTTAACTCATTACAGCAATAATGAAGCAATCATGGAGTGGTTTGTCTACAGTTCTGTGTAGTGGTCCCTGGAACCTCAGAATCAACTGATGAGGTTGATGAACTGAGACAGGCTTACTTGGCCAGCAGCCATATCATCCTGCAGCTCACAACTGGCAACCCACTGAAGCTCAGCAGGTGTGAGCCTGGTCAGTACCTGGATGGGAGACCTCCTGGGAAAAACTAAGGTTGCTGCTGGAAGAGGTGTTAGTGGGGCCAGCAGGGGGTGCTCACCCTACAGTCCATGTGGGTCCTAATGCTCCAGTATAGTGACGGGACACTATACTGTAAAAAGGCGCCATCCTTTGGATGAGATGTAAAAAACTGAGGTCCTGACTCTGTGGTCATTAAAAATCACAGTGTGTTTCTTGAAAAGAGTAGGGGTGTAACATCGGCATCCTGGCCAAATTTTCCATTGGCCCCTACCAATCATGGCCTCCTAATAATCCCCATCTATGAACTGGCTTCATCACTCTGCTCTCCTCCCCACTGAGAGCTGGTGTGTGGGGAGCGTTCTGGCGCACTATGGCTGCCGTCACTATGGCTGCCGTCACCATCCAGGTGGGGCTGCATCACCTGTGAAGCGCTTTGAGTGGAGTGTCCAGAAAAGCGCTATATTGTCACGCCAAGTACACCTAGAGGGTGCTCTACTTCTGTTCTGTTCCTAGTTCCCTGTGATTATTCAGATCTTTCCGGTGTGTCTTGTTGTGTAGCCTATTTACTTCCTCTGTCTGCTCTGCTCCTGGCTCAGCATCGAGGGTACAGATGTCGTGAGATCCGCCTAGCTCCAGGTCACTCCTGTCCATGGCCTGAGGGCATGGGTTTCTTATTGACATCGTTCAACCCCCTGAGCCTGGGCTAACCCCTGTGTTGTCCCTTTTACTGCTACACATAGGGTCTTTACTGCTCTCCTTGTCATTCCATGGCTTGCCCTTCCAACATCCGTGACATATATAAGTGTAAGCAATTATTATTATTATTATTATTATAGACATTTTGTTCCTTGGACATTGTAAAATATTGTTATATAAAATGACCAACCCCAAAAACCCCATAACATGAATAATGTCATGCAGTATTTTTTAGCACTCTTCCCACTTATATTTAGATCTATAGCTCTAAATTATACATAAGTGTGTTCATTGCCTCAAAGGTATGTTTTTAGCTCATTTACTGAACCCAACCACCCATCATCTTATCCTTCATTTCTTCACCTTACTATAGTTTTTAAATGTTCTTTGTCATTTTGCAGCATGAATATAAGATCAGCACTCTAGGAAAGCACAGAGGATGGCTTCACATTAACAAATTACATATAATGAAAGAACAGATGATATCTCAGTGGCTTACAGAAAAAATAATACAGAATGTAATCTTGTCATACTGGCAATGACTTCATCATCGAAAGGATGTCAGTGCCAATTCATTTTTTTCTGTTTTCACCCTCAAGCCTTCATGTGCATACTTGTTATGAATGGGGGGTATAATAAATTTAGAAACAATAGGTAGAAACTAAGCTGTTTGATTACAGACAGGTGAACAGAGCATCAAATTGAATAATCTTGTTTACTGAAGTTAACATCTTGGTAACTTTGTTAAACACACTGAAAAATAGGATAAAACGACAGAACAGAGACACAGGAAGTGACAGGAAGGGTACAGGAAAGAGAGAGATGGAGAGAAGAAACACCATTGCCCAGCTCTTGTTGTGATCAGTCTTAGAGAGCAACCACATTTTTAAATTTGCTAATGACAACTCAGTTGCTGCTTCCCCATACAGCATTTCTTTAGTTGTGCCTTTTTCAGACTGGCTTCTGTCAGTCTTCACTCTATAGTATGGAAATACTACCATACAAGACAAAGACAAAGGGTTGTGGCAATGACACAGAGAATTATAGGGTTTGACTTTCAATCAGTCAATGAGATCTACACCATCTGATGTTGTTTTAAACCCCAAATTATCATTCCAACCATCCCGGCCAAAAACTGTTCTTTCCCCTATTTTCTGGCAAATGGTAACGCAGCATTAAAGCACAGACCGCTCTTACTCCTACTAGGCTTAACAATTACTCCTACCCTAAAGTAGAATGCATCACTAACAGCTAACTGTGCAATGCTTCAGAATTCAACACACCTCTACACTGCACTTTTATTTGGCTGCCATGTATCTATTGTTCTGTATGTGTGCTTACCATTCTGTATTAACCATTGTATGTTGTTGTGCTATGTTGCATAATGGTCATCTGTGACTGTCTATTTTTTTATTGACAGTTTTGTAATCATTCACACGTGCAGACAGCTACAGCACTTTAATCACACAGATAAGAAGAGAGCAGAAACATTGAAAGGCATTACAGTACATCTGAGGGTCTCATAGAGAATAACATCCAGTATCACGCTAGCAGTTGAGACAGGCTGATAGCTGGTTGTCTCGTATTTAGTTTCATTAGTTCCCCCCACTCCTGCTTTTTGTTAAAAATGTTGATCCAGTGGGTAGGTCAAAGTTTTGAAAATAAAAGGCAATTATTGATTACTTATTTACTGATCAGTACAGTACTTTTTGTTTTTTGGTGAGTTTTGGACTTATGATCTGAAGGCAGAAACTGCCTTGGAAGGTTTTTAAGCATTTACAAAATGTATGTCTCGGCATGGGGTGTTTTAGGAAGCAATTAATCAGAGTGTAGTCACTGAGGAGCTGGGAGGCTCTGAGGAACAGAGGAGGAGCAAGGCATAGTGCTCTCCCTGCAGAGTCCTGATTTGTTGATCGCTCCTGTCTGTCAGCTAAGGTTAAAGGGATTGCAGCTCTCTGAGAGAAGCCATCCTAGTGCTGTCTACTAGTGCCAGGTAACTAGTAAATAGTGGGAAGTAAATTGTCAGGGAACCGATCGGTAGAATACGAGAGTTACGCGTAACTGTGAATCCTGCAGAATGTGGAGTAGCACAGGGACAATCCCAAACATGTAATCCAGGGGCTTGGTCGATTGGAGGAGTCCGGTAACGAGGGAAATCCAAGAAAGACAATCCAAAAAACGAAATCCAAAGAGCGTGGTCAAAAGGCAGGAGCAAAGATTAGGAACCGGGAGATCAGTCAAAAAGGTTAGAAACGTGCACAAGAGAATACTACAGGAGGCTTCTCAATAGTGAGCATGGGTTGGTGTGTGAGGGAACTTTAAATACTGAAGGGAAAGGGATGTGGTTGGATAATTGGTCTGGGAGTGAGAATTTGAGGAATCTGGTGCATGTGAGGATGTGACTGGATCAATTAGGAATGAAATTATGAAACAGTGGGTTTGGGAATGTAACGGCGTTTGCGAGGGAGAGCGTGGGGCATGACATAAATGTATTAGCTGACCAGGTTCTTGCTGTGCCAGACAGCTGGTAAGGAAAACAAGGTGGAAGAGTGGTGTTGGCCAAAAGGGATCAACAGAGAGAGGGTTTACACAGGCTATAAATCCTGGAGGGGATTTATCTATGGAAGAGATCTATGCTGGAAGAGGCAAAATAGCCAAGGCTGGTTACACGGGTGAAACCAGCCAGTTATAAATCCCAGAGTTGGTTTACAGGTTTTCAGGAGGGAACATGAAATGTTCTAGTTCAAACTCTGTAGAGTTAGAGTGCAAAAGAAAGAAAGGGTTAAAGGTCCCAGATAATATGCTCAGGGTGAGCAAGAGATGGGGATTCAAGACTATCCAGTAAGGCAAACCAAGTATCAGGCGACCCTGAGAGAAGGCAGAATCAGAAGAGTATGATCTTAATGGGTTGCTCTCCTCGGACTTGGCACCAAGTTTAGAGCCATGGTCTAGCCAAAGTGTTAAACAGTAGTACCTTTTGTAGCTTTTCTGATTTACTCTATTATGGGAGTTCTATTCTAGTTAGTGATGTGTTTTTAGAATAGGGATATTCTTTTTGGCATCCAGGTTATTGGACGGGAGATTTAGCGCTAGGTCGTATTCTTTTATTTAGGACACAAAGTACATGTCTTGTTGACTTATCAAAGTGTTGTATAGTATTTTAAAAACAATGTTAACATTCTGGGATTTCTGGGTCAGTAAAACAAGGAGTTTCAGTGGCCTACCTTGTATAAAATTATATAGTTTAACATTTAATGTTGGGTATTCTGTGACTTTGGAATTTCACTGCTCTGATGGATTGGCTCTGATCTGACCAAAATGTCAAATTTCACAGCATTTTACTTTATTAAAATGTGTGTCGTATATTGTGTTAAGAGAGGTTTCACATTTTTGCATGTTTTCAGTATTCACCTATACAGTACACTAACAGTCAAGTCAAAGAGTGTAGATGTATTTTTTTCTCTAATCCATCTGAGGAAAATTAAGATCACCCACAATAACCACTTTTCTTTTATTTTTTATATTCACTGATATTGTATTCCTCATCATCAATCTGTCATCTGTTTCTATTGTTTCTATTCTATTATCTATTGTTTTAGTGATTCTAAATCTCTACTGTAAATCACTAAATTGCTTTTTTGTTTCTCTTAGGTTTTATTTCTGCATTACTCTTTATATACAGTATCTCACTTGCAGAATTTCTTTGGATTGTCTGTCATCCCATTCCAGTTTAAATGTTAATGAATTTCTCAGTATATACTTATATAGTATACTGTATGTAACTGGTACCCAGTTGCTTTCTGATGCCTTCTTTAGTCCACCACGTCCTCAGTCGTGTTGTGTAGACACATTAGCATTTGCATCTTTTCAAGGTGCAGCTATAGCACGATTCCTAAGAAGACCCCTAATTTAGTATTGTTCTTTAGTTCACTCCTTATAATTTGTTAATAATTTTATGTTAATTGGGTCTGCTCTTTGGCAGCATTGAATGTCTGAGACCCAGATACACAGCGTGTTGTTGTTGACTGAAGGTCCACCATAAACGTCTCACTTGCAGTGTTTCTGAGAATAGTCTCCAGCACCTACCACTTCTCTTTTTTTCTTTCTAAACACCTCTGACACTTTCGTGTTTCTTCCTTATTGTCATCCGTAATGAACATTTTATTTTTTGTAAGTTGTTTTCTTTTTGAAGCCAACTTACTCAGATTTTGCTATAAACTGGAATTTATTTTTTCTTGTGATATATTGGTCTTCAGTTGCTCTGCTTCACTTAAATTGCACACTAGCCAAAGAAAAGCACTGTCTGGATGGGAGATTTAATGCCAGTTAATGCCACCAAATTCACACACAAATCATTGTAACTGGCTCTCTGGATTAAAACATATGCCTGGATATTGCATCCTGTTTAGTACACACAATATCCGCAAGTATGGAGGAAACTGGAGCACTCTGAGAAAACCCACACAATCATGGGGAGACAATATAAAACCATACAAGACTCTGCAATTCAGAATCAAACCCATGAGCTACCCAATACAGTAGTTATCTAAAGGGCATACTATTCTTGTTAAGACATATTGTTCTTAGAGGTCATATTAAACTTTTGACTCTCATTAAAAAGCTGACTCTTTTTTTTTTAATCTTTGCAACATGGCTCGCACCCATTTCTGTTCCATTCAAGGGTGTAACGAACAGTTCTTTCCGGACCCTATGCGGACGACACAATCCGAAGAAGTGAGGAAACACTGGGGAAAACTCATGCAGGAATACGGGGATGAAAACAGGGGGGCATGTCCAAAGTGCGCTGGTGCACGGGGGAGGTGTGGCCGAGGCAAACAATCCAAAAGTAATCCATAGAGGGAATCCAAAAACGCAAGAATAAGTCCATAGCCAGGTGATCCATCCAAACAAGGAATTAAAACATGAACCGGGTCGGAACCGGCGGACAGGGAACGGGAACAGAGATTAAAACCTTAATGGGACCAGGCGCTTCCAAGTCCCGGACTCGCACGGTGCGGAAATCAGATGCAGAGCCCAGATGAACATCAGTGCCTGGCTTTTAAGGTGGACTGGGAACAGGGGTCAGGTGCACAGAATTAAATACAAAGTGAAAGAGCCGGAGCGCCCTTAAGGAGGAGGGACTACAATCGTGACAAAGGGTCCCTCTACAAAATAATTTAGCGTGATTTCTGGACATCATTATTGTGATTCTCCACTGGCTGGACACCTGTAGAAAATATTTTCTGAAGCTGCAGTGAGTTCAGAGTGCAAATGCAATACGTTTCACCTTTTCTAGACGGCAGATAATTTCTCTGCTTTTCACTTTCTCTAGCACAGTCTCATTGGACTCATTGTTCTGACTCTGCCTTAGGATCTTGCTCAGGTTCCACTCAGTTTACATGGATTGCATCATTGGGCCTTGGCTTTAGGATCTTCCTTTGTGCCTCCACTGTGTCTCTCTAGCTTTGAACCATGCTCCTTTCCTGACTATGATTATGGATTGTGTTTTGTCTGTGTGCTATGCCTGCCTGCTGCTACCAAACTAACCTGTTCCAAGTCTAGGATTTATCTTCTGACCCACAGACCGCTTTTACACTTTCACCTTAAGCATCAATCATTAGAAAGCTCTCTAATGATTCCCTGGCAGGAATTCTTAGTAATCCCACCAAAGAAGGCAGCAGTGGTTAATTTGCAAAGCCGAATTAACTGATCCTGGGACACCAGGCTTCTTCTAAGGTTACAGCAATGGGCTCATGAACAGCTGCAGGATCCTCCAGTATAACCTATATGGTGTAGAGGTGAGCAGGAAAGCTGCATTTTGCCTCGGCACTAGTATCAATATACTATACAGTACAGTAGATGAAGAAAAAATCTGGGACCAGGACAGAACCTCACAGGACTCCCTTAGTACCTGGCAGAAGCTGTGAAACAAATCTGTCTGATTTTTCATAGGGTTTTGTAAGTAATTCTGAGGCCATGCAAAGCAGTACATATTGATATCAATACTACGCTGCTTTTTCAGAAGGATCGAACGATCCATGGTATCAAAAGCCTTAGATAAATCTACAAATATAGATTTGCACAAGTGGGATTTTCTTTATAACTGTTGTAATATCATTGAGAATTTTAAAGGCTGTTGTAACAGATCCATGCGCAAAATGAAAACCAGACCACAAATCAAATAAAATATAGAAGCTGTCTAAATAAGAGCACGTTAATACATTTTTCTGTGATTTTAGAAAGGCAGGGCAAAATGGATATATTGACGCAGCCACTCAGACTGAACATCAAAATTCATTACCATATCAAGATGACTTTGGCATGCCATGGTACACTGCTCAAAGAATCTTCACTGGACAAAGAAGATCGTTAGATTGCACATGGGGTGTATTAGATATTAGTTAGAATATTAGCTTCATATAATCTGTTGTTCTAATTCTTCAAATCCACTTAATATGGAATATTAATATGGAATCATGTAACTAAAGGAGAATTTTGAAAACAAAAATGAGTTTCTGAATGTCATTAAAAATAATAATTTATGGATATAAATATAATGTATTTATATAGCTGGTAGTGGTAGCATATTCCACTTTCTTCGTAAACATCTGCGTCAAATTTTTCAACTGGTTCTCTTGTTGTGGTTATTTTGAAAAAGCTCTGACATATTTAACTATATTTTTTGTCCCAATTGTTGTAATGGAAAATGAAATGCTGATTTAGCTTAATCTAATTTATCATTTAGATACAAACTAAGATGCTTTGGTTCAGTGCTAAAATGCTTGCCTGCTACAGTACATGGAAGGTCCTGGGTTTGATTCCTGTCAATGCACAACTTTTATTTTTAACAAATAAAGACTCTTTCTGCTTTGATCCATTTTAGAGAACGTGGGTGTAGCACGTTAATTGTTCTACTGCTGGTTTCTGTACAGAGCGAGTTTTTATGGGCATGTGGTTGTGTGGATCATGATGCAAATGAGACTGAATTGTATAAAACAATTCGACAATGGATGGATGGATGACATCTGTCCTGCAGTGTGAAATTCCATAAGGCTGTGTTTATGTCAGGGTTTCTGAAAGGGGTGAGTAGTTGGACCCCTGTGCGAAGCCGTGAGGAAGGGAGTTTGAGCAAAAGTAAATCCAAGATTCCAAATCCAAGTTGTTAGGCAAGAACAAAGTCAAAAGTAGGAGAACAAGGTTGGGTAGTGTCACGGATGTCGGAAAGGATTAACCGTGGAGAGGCAGGAGAACGAAAAAGACCCTATGCGTAGAGGTAAGACAGGGAGTTAGTCCAGGCTTAGCTGTTCAGGAAATGTCATATAGAAACTTATGCCCTCAGGTAGCGGATGTGGGGCGACCTGGTGCTAGGCAGGTTTCAGGAACGTAAACGTAAACGTAAATGCTGAGCGAAGGCAAATGAAAGACCCAGAAATATATAGCCCCAGAGAGAGAGAAACACCAGAAGGACAGCAAAGCACCGGAAACAAGAGACAGGACAGAGAAAGAGCGCCCTCTGGCTGGTAGTCAAGGGAGTCAGGTCGAGAATAGTAGCGCGCACAAGAGAAAGCTGTGGAAGACTTCTCAATAGTGAGCGTAGGTAAGCTGGTGAAGAGAGAGAGACGTGGTTGGATAATTAGTTCCTGGATGAGCGTGTGTGGAATTTAGCATGCGTGGGAATGCCAGGGAGCTTACGGGAGAAGGTACAAGTTGTGACAGCACAAATCTGGATACTGGCACATGGCCTTAGTTGTCTTTTGTTGCCAGCGCATGCACCAAAGAAATTATTATGGGACCTCATTTTTACAGTATGTGTTATATATAGTACAATATTTGTACAGTATATTTTTACAGTATGTTTTACTATTGGTAAAGAAAAGAGGAAGCTACTGGAAAAAAAACTTAATATATATAATATTTTAGATAATCATAAAAAATATACTGTAGTGAGATGGGGTCGGCTAAGATGCAGACGAATTCAAGCTCTTTTTAGAAAGGAAAACTACAATGGTAGACAAACACAGACTAACCAGGCCATTACACACTAGGGTCACCTGGGGTACAGGTACATGAGTATAGGGTGGTTAAGTTGGTACAGATATAAAACGGTGTAAACCGGGGATAACTAATTACATAACAACCCAACAACCCACAAGAATGTGCAACTGCACCAGAAGGTCAACCCACGCTGGTCAGTAGCCCTCAGTCCCCCCTTTGGCTCCTCCTCCCATCCTGCCCTTCGCCACGCATCAGAGCCAACTACAGACTCATTTTCTTCTAATTCTCTCTATTTATTTGTAGGTTTCGTTTCACACCTCTCCTCACCTTTCTTGACCTCGCACCACTTGATTGGCCACTCCCCTGCTCCCGCCTCCTCCTCTCTCCTGGCTTGTTTTCCCAGGCTATATTATCTTTGCTGACTGCCCTATCTTATAATAATTATTACTTACACTTACATAACACTTTTCTGGACACACTCCATTCAAAGCGCTTCACAGGTAATGGGGATCCCCTCCACCACAACCACAACCAATGTGCAGCCCCACCTGGATGATGCGACAGCAGCCATAGTGCGCCAGAACACTCACAACACATCAGCTATCAGTGGGGAGGAGAGCAGAGTAATGAAGCCAATTCATAGATGGGGATTATTAGGAGGCCATGATTGGTAAGGACCAATGAGAATTTTGGTCAGGACACCAGAGTTACACCCCTACTCTTTTCAAGAAACACCCTGGGATTTTTAATGACCACAGAGAGTCAGGACCTTGGTTTTACATCTCATCTGAAGGATGGGGCAGTATAGTGTCCCCATCACTGTACCAGGGCATTAGGACCCACATGGACCACAGGGTGAACGCCCCCTGCTGGCCCCACTAACACCTCTTCCAGCAGCAACCTTAGTTTTTCCCAGAAGGTCTCCCATCCAGGTACTGACCAGGCTCACACCTGCTTATCTTCAGTGCGTTGCCAGTTGTGAGTTGCAGAGTGATATGGCTGCTTGCTATCTTATACCCAAAGAAGGCTCCACAGCTGAAACGTTGTGTTTTCTTAAACCTATTATTTGTTTCTGTGTATAATATATGTTTATAATCAAATTAAAATTAATATTAGCTGTTTTCTAATTACATTTTACTTAATTTAGAATTACAGACTATTTTAATGCATATGTCAACCTGAAAATACCACATCACATTCACAACAGGCTACAACAATAAACCATTTTTTATATATCCAGCTGAGTAATCTTGTTAAGTGAAACAGCCCAACTTTTATTTTTAATATGAATGTAATATTTAACATACTGCAACATGATAAATTAATAAAAATGTCAATATAATACACAAATTAATTTTTATTATTGGAAAAAGGTTATACCCAGTGGGTTGGGCTCAAACCGAGGCATTTCACCTGTCTGCTCAGAATTCTCCTATTGAACAACCAATGCCTCACACCGACGAGGTTAAAGTATGCCACTGTAAGTCACTCAAAACTACTGCAAAGGAACAAGTAATAGGTTTATTCCACGCTGAAAAGAGAAGAGAGAAATGTGTTTTTATTATTTGTTCCTTTGCAGACTACGCATGTTGACGCAGCTATCCACCTGAACTAATTCAAAACTACTGACCTCTTTTTGGATAGTTTTTTCTTTTAAACATATTTTTTTAAAGCTACTATACGTAATATACTGGTACAAATGGGGGGGTTACAAAACTGGTAAAAATCAGCAATTGAACGAGCGGTTTAGTCAATCAGTGATATAATTATTCATAACCTTCAACTTGTACATGATTTCTAACCATATACCCGAGTGGCTGGAATAACAAGAGGCACGTGAATTCTTTATTATCTGGCGTGAAGGCTTTGTTGAGAGGAGTAATAATCCAGGCACACTTGGTTAAAACCAACATTTATTATAATGACAAAACACACAAACTAAACTACACACAACATATAACACACAAGTTACATTATATTCAGTATTTACAAACAATGCATTTCAGAAGCCTAACATACTGGTCACCCAGAAAAACTCAAACTGCTAGTACGATCTAAAGTCTTAATATGCCTACAGAAGCCACAATAAGAAATAAGCTGCCTTCTAACTAAATACAAAGCAACCTGCACTTAAATCTCTCTCCCTCTGCACCCTGGAAAATAAATGGGAGCCTATATCCCTATCCATAAAATGCACCCTAATCAGGAAAAACGTTCCTTATTGAGGTATCTTTTACCCAGGACACCCAAGTTCCCTAAAAACACAGAATAGCACGCTCTAATAAGGTTCAAATACTCCCCTCCAGTCAGGTTTGGTTTGGATGATCAATAACAATAGCAATTGCTTACACTTATATAGCACTTTTCTGGACACTCAACTCAAAGCGCTTTACAGGTAATGGGAACTCCCCTCCACCACCACCAATGTGCAGCATCCACCTGGATGATGCGACGGCAGCCATAGTGCGCCAGAACGCTCACCGCACATCAGCTATCAGTGGGGAGGAAAGCAGAATAATGAAGCCAATTCATAGATGGGGGTTATTAGGAGGCCATGATTGGTAAGGGCCAATGGGAACTTTGGCCAGGACGCCGGGGTTACACCCCTACTCTTTTCGAGAAAGGCCCTGGGATTTTTAATGACCACAGAGAGTCAGGACCTTGGTTTTACGTCTCATCCGAAGGACAGTGCCTATTTGCAGTATAGTGTCCCCGTCACTATACTGGGGCATTAGGACCCACACAGACTGCATGGTGAGCGCCCCCTGCTGGCCCTACTAACACCTCTTCCAGCAGCAACCTTAGTTTTTCCCAGGAGGTCTCCCATCCAGGTACTGACCAGGCTCACGCTTGCTTAGCTTCAGTGGGTTGCCAGTTGTTAGTTGCAAGGTGATATGGCTGCTGGCCATCAAGAATCAGGGGCTCTTGCCTTGCACAAGCTTCAAGTCCCAACTCCTCTGGACTCCTCTCTCTGCTCTCCTTGTTTCTTCCTTCTTCCTCCCCTTCCTCTCCTGAGGGAACATCTTCCCACAAGCAGTCCGCATATTAAACAGCTCAAATTAGCACCTGCACGTTGTCCTGTCTTGGCTGTATTATAATGTCTATTGTCTGAACTTATTGTCCATGTCTGTTTGTCATTTGTGCATTTTTTTTCTTTTCTCTTTCTCTAATGTTACTGGGTACAGCTGTACAAGTAAGCATTCCAATACACTTGTTGTATTTGGCAAATAAAGAAATCTTGAATCTTGTGCTCCTAAGGTGAACTTGTACTGTGTCTTTCTGACCTGCTCCTTGCTAATGATTAACCCACAACTTGCCTAGGTGTACTAAGATAAAGTTCAGGTGGGTAGCTGCGTCAGCATGCATAGGCTGCAAAGGAACAAGTCATAGGTTTATTCCATGCTGAAAAAAAGAAGAAAGAAAACACAATGTTTCGGCCGTGGAGCCTTCTTCATGAAGTGTGTGAAGTGAAAAAAATGCACAAATGACAAACAGACATGGACAATAAGTTCAGACAATAGACATTCTTCACACACCTGAAGAAGGCTCCACGGCCGAAACGTTGTTTTCTTTCTCCTTTTTTTAAGCATGAAATAAACCTATTACTTGTTCTGAAGATAAAGTTTACTATTGTTTCTGCTCAAGGGACCCCCCCAGACCTCAGCAAACATCCTCTCTGCTTTGAAGTTAGAAGTGTTTACTCTTCCCAGTGTCACTAAGTTTTATGTTTTCTAAATACTATTTATACACAAATACCAATAATTCTGTATACTATACTTAATAAAAAAATGAAAAATTCTGTTTGTGTTACTGTACAACATGACTAGGTCAGGAAAGCAATAATGAGTTAAAACATATTTCATTTTTATTATTAAATTAAGATTGACTGTACAATACGTTAGACAATTGGCCCATTAAACATTCACAGCGTCACCTGCCAGGTTTTCCAAAGTAGTGCAATCCTGCATTAGATTACTTGAAAAAATAAAAAGGTGTTGGGCGTTACCTTTGTGGTGTAAAGAGGTATTTTCTTTGTGGTACGGAGCATTACACCTCAAGCATTCTGAGTGGCTGCACCTGTAGAGCTATAGCATTCGAGGTCTGACTTATTACTTACTTTAAAAATTAGGTTGACGAAGGTCAGATTTTCAGACATAATCCTGTAGATGGGCCAGTAGAGTGGATATTAGATAATTGGAGAAGTTCAGGAAACACGTGGTGTGATGCAGTCATAGCCAGGAGTCTTATTACTGTCAGTTTGACAAAGTTCAGTTAGCACTTCTGAGTACATCAGAAGGCAGAAGGCCCACTGCCCCAATGGAATTTAGCTGAATTAGCATTACTGTTGCGGATTGACCTACAGTATCAAACACACAGCCAGCATTAATGAAATGGTTATTGAATCGATTAACCATTTGTTTATTTTGCCTGTCACAACATTATTTTTCTAAATAACTAAGAGTGGTTAATGAGAGGGTAATGAATTGTTTTCCATAAATTTAACTGAGTTACAAAATCTCTTGGGACTGTTTAGGAGATTAGAGAACCGATGGTTGTAATAGCTCATTTTAGAACTTCTAATGGCCCGTGTGTGCATTTATTTCTAATTTGTCTGAAGGAAAGCCAATCTGTGGGATTGTTAGAGGCCCTAGCAGCTTGCCAGGCTAGATTGTTGCATAATTGAAGTTGGCAGCACTGAAATAAACCAAGGGCTGTTGCAATTCTTAAATCTAAACTTCATTCATAATTGTTACAGGCTCATTGACTTTACTTCAGACTCTGACTTTAAAGAGAGTCCAGACCTTTCCAACAGTTGAAAGAAATTACGCCGTAGTTCATTGAAGGTAGATTGTTTACAAAAGCTTGATTTTTAAAATTATTAAAAAATCTTTAGATAAAATGAATAATTACCTAGATCTGTATCAAATACAGTCAACTCAACTGGTGCTTGACAAGAGTGTTTGTAAGTACAGTATGTCAAACAGACTGACATATTTGGTGAATTAAGTCTAGTTGGATTGGTAATAACTTGAAACAAGAATTAGAATACCAATTTAAATCTCCCAGCAAAATAGACTCAAAGCTCTAGTGAGGACCAATAAGTTCACTAAAGTGTGTGCACCGAGTATTTTGTATTTTGGTTATACAAATTGTAAATCAAGATGATTGGGGATTGATTTATTGGGGATCTGTAACAAGTAATAAATCTGCAACAAATCTCCTTTAGAAGATCTATCCTCATGAAAAAGAATGTACCCATTTAGGGCGAATTCATTATCACATTTTTATAACCAAGTCTTGAGAAGAATTAAACGCCTATTCCTTAACTTCATTGAGTTAGGGAAGCAGGATGCATATATTAGGAGTAAAAAAATCTAGAGACAGTAATGCAATATTTATACTAAAGGACCCAGGTTTAGGATGATATTATTAGTCAGAACAAAATAAAGCACTGCAGGAAAGTCATTTTGAAAGTGCTGGTACAAAATCTGACATTACAGACAGGTTTAACGTCTGCAAGTGATGTAATTATTTCCATTGACTTGAAAATGTAGCAAACATTTCATAACATTCTGGCACGTTATGAAAATACCCGCTCTGTGGGTATTTTACACAGTATGTAGAGAGGGCAATTTTTGAAGAGACATTCTTTTCACTGGAAATAACTAACTCTGGCAGAATTTTCCATCTGCTTTTTTGTCAGAAAAGTCATTATTTTCACAGAAGTGATTATTCTTCTCCATGTTGCATTTCATGCACAATTGAGAGATCAACATTATCAGTTACAGTGATTCATCGCTCTGAAATAATCATTCTGGATCAGACTTGGTGGAATGTTCAGAAAGTGCAGAAAGAGATGGAAAATACATAAATAAGAGTCAAAAATAATATAAAGAAAAATCTTGCTTTGGTAGGATAAAGTAGTCGAGCCTTAAACTCCATGAGATGAGTTTGTCTATTGCAAGGTACTTATAAAGAATACACTTTTTCGGTCATGGTAGTGTGTTAAAACATGGCTTACCTGTTTAGTATTAGAACTTCACAAGGAAAAACCAGGCAGGAGTGTCTGGAGGCCTGCTGCCTGCTTAGTCACAATCTCACACAAGCAATGCCAGGTGTGAGATTGTGACTAAGAATGCCTGTCCACCATTCTGCGCATTCAAACGTTGTCATTTTTCATGTGTTAACTCCAGAAAAGAAACCACAGACATTGCTAAAATGGTGCCTCTGGCTAGAGCACTGTTGGATTCTGTGGTTTAGAAAATGTTGTTATCTCCTGGGGTTGTTTAGTTGTCTGTTTAAGAAAATAAGAAAGATTACAAATAACTACTGCTTCTAACTACTACTCTAGATCTACCTACTTTGCATCCACATCAGGATCTCATCTAGCTGTTTCTTGGAAAAAGACACTGCTTCAACCTCAACAGCATGGCTGGGTAGCTTGTTCAAGACACCCACAGCATACAGATTCTGAAGATGATCTCTGGGTCGACCTTGAGAAAGTCTTTGAATATTTTAAAAATTGTCTGTTAAACAATACTGTATGTTAAACAATGTTGACTTCTGTGTGTGTGTGTTTGGGGGGGGGGTTCTAGGTTTGTAATTGTAAGGTTGCAGGTATCATTGAGCAAGTTAATTTATTCCAATTGCCCAATACTTCCTGTCTGCTGAACAACTCAGAAACCAGGATAGGTTCCAGCCTGAGGAGTCTCTGGGCTGGGAAAGGGCCTAAAAAGCTGAGCACCAGAGCATCGAGAGGTGAAGCTCAGACTCCAAGAGGGAGCGATGAAGTTGAGAGAGAAGGGAAACTAATGAGCCAAACTGATTAAGCCTGTGAGAGCTCTGAGAAATGTGAGCTACTGAGACAGAGAGGAAGACTGACAACACTGAAAACACAGAAGACAAGCTGTCTGTCTACCTTATTATTTGTGGATAAGTTGTGTGAGTTTTAACTTAAGCCCCGAACTGATGTTCCCCTTTTTACCAGCCAAAGCAAAAATAATCTTTTATTAATTAGGAGTGGCTATAAAAAGAACAAAATAGCAGCAAGAACCAAAAGTCACAAGTCACACCCTATGCTACATTGAGGAATTAGGCTAAAACTGATGTCTTTTCTGTGGATTCATTTTTTTTCCGGAACATAAGGTTTGTAGATGAGAGCAGACCTCATCCCAGTCTTCACTATTCAGGACTAAAAAGGTTAAGTTTTTTTCAGTCTGTCAATGTAGAACCAGTGTTCCAGAAACACATCTGGCTGCTCTATTTTGTATAGATTATAGAGCAGTAGTGTCTTTTCTCTAACATCATGATCATAATTGTGCAGAATATTCTAAATGAGGCCTTTCCAGTGTGACATCCATTGGATTTCTACACATCGAACTATAAATCAACACTTTGCTCGCCTTCTTAATGCTTTGCCACATTGTTATGACGATGATGCTGATATGTGGACATCAACACTTAAAGCCTTTTTCTTAATCAACTATCATCTTAATATTTCCTACCTTATATATTTTTTGTTACCTGCATACGACACTGCGATATGTGTTGGATGTTCGTCCAATTCTGATTCCTATCTAAACAGTTCTACAGTGTTTGCTTGTCCCCTTCTGCAAACATGACAAGTTTACACACCATAACTATAACTTAATTATTTTCTCTTCAGCATGAAGAATCACTTATGATTCATTATTCTACAACAGAAGTGTAATATTAAATATTCAAATACATCTTCCATTTTTTAAGAACATGTTCAAAGCAGATTCTGACAAGTTAGTTTTTTACGTGAATGGTGTGTGATATGTTTATTGAAATAAAAGCTGCAGAACATAATTAGGCAGAAAATAGTACAAAGCCTTTCAACTAAAATGGAAGAACACAGCTTTGGAGGCTGAAATAAATTATTTGCAAGATAATGGGCAATTGATAATAAAAAATGAATAAGAAATAATAAACATGACAAATGAATATTTCATGCAGATTTTTATAAAAGAAGATGTCAAGTGTTATAGAAAGGACTCCAGCAGTATTGGGTAATTTCTTCATAAATGAATCTGAGGTTCTGTACGGATCACAACTTCTTAAAACTAATACATTTCTGGGGCCATTCAGTCTAAGCTTAGATATTTCTCCAATCACTTCAGAAAAAAAGTAAAACCAACCCGCAAAACTACGAGGAGAACTATAAAAAACTAAAACCTCTTTTAATTATGAAAAGGTAAAACATTAAGTGGTAATGGAATATCATGAAAATGATAGAGCCGAATGTAAAAAAGACTTACAAAATGGTGGCAAAGATTCACAAACCAGAGTTCACAAGTGGCAACTATGTGGAAGAATATGAAGCACTACCTATCCAGCCGTGTTGAAGACGGTATGTTGGTTTCTTTCAAGAAATTCCTTAAATGAATTAACTACACATCCATTTTCTAACCGCTTTATCCAAAACGGGGTTGAGGGAGAGCCAGAGCCTATGTCAGTGTACACCTGGGGTGGGAGAGCACCCGGCAGAATTGTTCCAGAATCAAACCCAGAGCCCCATGGCTGAGAGACAACCTTGCAACCACTGGGCCTCAGTGTTGCCCCTGAATTCACTACTAATGAACCACTAACTATCAAATGGGCCAGAAAGGCTAAATGTTCTCTTCTTGTTTGTGGTCTTTTTGTGTGTTATGAAAAGTGAGGAATCATGGAAAAGGAAAGGAGGTTCTATTCAAGCTTTAGATCATACCAACAGGACTTCACCTGGAATATTGCATTAACTGCTAGTAATCATATCACAACAAGGATATTACAGCCTTAGAAAGACTTAGAAAGACAAAAAGATATATAAGACTGATTCCCACTCTTGGTTGACTGACTCTTCAGTCTAAAACAAAGTAGGTTGTAAATAAAACTGTAATGGTTATAGATGAGGTTAACCCAGGGGACTATTTCACACTGCAAAGGACTTAGGCTTTCATTTGTCAATTAAAGAAGATTGATGTAGGATTAGTATTAACTAATGATTAATTATATGATTAATTAATTTATTATTATGATTTATGATTTATTTCTGATGCTGAGTGGGAAGAACTCTTGTTATTACAGAGGAGTGGGGATCTGGAACAGATTTCCTAGTCAACTGGTTGAGGTTACCTTTTAGAAAAAGCTGGACCAGTTGCTCACTTAGATGTTAAGCTACCCAACATGCAAGATAGGCTCTATGATCTCCACTTGTTGGCAGCCTTTAAAGGTTCTTTCGTTCTTAAGAAAGGTGGCAATAGAAAGGAGACCATTTAGTTCGTCCAGCTAGATGGGTTGAAGGCTGTTTCTTCAAACCACAGCTACGTGGTTGATCTACATCCAGCAGGGAGATAAAGAGAAGTTACAGTGACCCGTGGTTGAAGGAAAATTTAGAACTACCACGGAGTATTGTCCACTGTGCTGTTTGATGTTTGAGTGGGAAGCTGGTCACCATGCTATCTTACAGGAATGAGCAAAGGATAATGCTGAGTAGCTCTGCAGCTGAAACATCTTTTTTCTTTCTTTTTAGTGGTCAGAAGAGACGTATCCCTTCCTTGTTCCAAAAGGCTCTTTGTCTGTTTTTACAGTTTAACCTTTTGCATCAGGATTGATGATTACGTTATATGGGATTCTCTTGTTTCTATTACTTGTTGCTTATTACTTGTACTCACCAATTTTCACTTTTAATACATACTTTAGTTAAAAGAAATCACTTTTTCTATCAAATTAGCGTTTTATTTCCCCAAATTGTCTTTATTAAGTTTCTACAAATATACATTTCACAGATTGCAGGAGGTGAATAAATGGATCCAAAAAATTGATTTTTTTATTTTTTTTTCAATTTACAGCATTCATTTATAACTATGAAGTCTGTCTTAAAATATTCATATTTAATATACATGTATTAGGAAATACTCAAAGACTATTTTTTCCAACCAAACATAAGGAGACAATGGGTAGATATTCTGTTTTCAGGACCTAGTTAATTCAATAAAGATCTAGTTTTATCTCAATGATCATGACAGATATGAACACTCTGTTGTGTGTAATACATTTATTTATTTTCCCCCAGCTATTTTAAGACCACAGGGACACTTTCAAGCTCTGCGGCGAACCTCAGACTCTCTCTTCCCTGATCAAGGTAACGGGATGCTGCAGAGAGTTGACTGAAATCGCACAAACAAGCTGGAGCACAGGAGAGATGTTTTCTCTGCCCCAGCAGGCTCACTGGCACTCGCTGTGACAAGGTCACTGGAGGACTGTGACGCCAGAGGCGATATCACCATGGAGTACAGCTCCAACCTTGGCAGACACTCATTGTGTGCAGTGGGATCTGTATCTCATATACAAATGTACAGTATGCACATATATGTATATAGACATGCATATCTACATACTTATGCTATAGATGTATGTACTGTATATAGAAATATACAGTATATAGTATGTATTCGTGTGAAGTATACGGATACTACAGTACATACATCAAGCGTCTGTATCTGTGTGTATCTATAGACAGAACAGTTCTATACAGACCTCTATACAGGATCACAAGCAACAGTAAACCATTTGAGAGCATTACCTATAAGAGTAAACCCCAGACAGGACTCTGACAACAATAATAATAATATAATAATAAACTTTATTTTAAATAGCGCCTTTAGAGGTGGCTTATCAAAGCGCTTTACAGGATGACAACAACAATAAATAAGATATTATAGGTGAGCTTGAGGATTTTAAAGTCTACATGGAATTTGACCAGAAGCCAGTGCAAGGACTCCAGGATAGGAGTAATGTGAACACTTGCACTAGACCTGGTCAGGATTCTGGCTGCTGAATTTTGGACATACTGTTCAGAGTAGATTTAGATACCCCAGCGAGTAGAACATTACGGTAGTCATTTCGAGAGAACACAAATGTGTTGATCAGCTTTTCAGCCACAGTTAATGATAGCATAGGGCGTAGTCTAGCGATATTTCTAAGGTGAAAAAAAGATGTTTTGACAGTATGCTGCACATGTGGGTCGAATGTTAAGCCAGAATCGAATATAACCCCAAGGTTTTTCAATTTTGATTGAAGCTCAAGTACAGAGCCATCTACAGATAGGGTTACAGGACTGGCTTTATGAAGTTGATGGGGGTGCCAATAAGCATGACTTCAGTCTTGTCGCAGTTAAGATGAAGGAAGTTTTGAGTCGTCCAAATTTTTATGTCAGAGATGCAATTAGATAGAATAGAGACAGCCACATCAGTGTCAGGTTTGGTATGGATGTATATTTGAGTATCGTCAGCGTAAAAATGAAAGCTGAGGCCATGTGATCTTAAAAGCTGACCAAGTGGGAACATGTAAATGCTAAAGAGCAAGGGGCCCAGTATTGAGCCCTGAGGAACACCAGACTTAACAAGACCAATTTCAGACCTGTACCCATTAAGAGAGACAAAGTGACAGCGATCAGTGAGGTGAGATTTGAACCATTTGAGAGCAGTGTCAGAAACTCCAAACACAGTCTCAAGACGAGAAAGTAAGATGTTATGGTCAACAGTGTCAAAAGCAGCACTGAGATCAAGAAGGATGAGAATAGAAAGAGAACCAGAATCAGAAGCTATTAGAAGATCGTTAGTGACTTTGACCAGGGCAGTTTCTGTGCTGTGAAGTTGACGGAAGTCAGATTGGAGGGGTTCAAAAAAGTTGTTTGTCATGAGGTGGTTATGAAACTGAAGTGTGACAGCACATTCTAGAATTTTAGCAAGAAACGGTAAGTTGGAGATGGGGTGAAAATTGTTAAGATTGTCGAGAGCCATGTTAGGCTTTTTTGGCATGGGGGTAATGGCAGCAGTTTTGAGGACCGTTGGTACAATGCCAGTGCTCATGGATTCATGTATAATATTGAGGACAATGGGACAGAGAGAAGAGAAACAGGACTGAAATAAAGTGGTGGGAATGGGATCTAAAATAGATGTGGTGGGTTGCTGAGTCAAGAAGAGAGAAGCTGGAGAGAAGGGAACCAGAGAAGTTGGATGAGGAGGTATGGAAATGATATGTGTAGTGGAAAGAATGTGATGCCAGATGTTGTCAATCTTAGAACTAAAGAAATCTAAGAATGTGTTGCAAAGTTGTGATGAGGCAGGTAATGTGGTAGGGCAGTTTGGCTTGAGCAGTCTGTTGATGGTGGAGAAAAGATGTCTGGGGTTGTTTTGGTGATTTTCAATGATGTGAGAGAAATAGGTAGATCTAGCAGACTCTATAGTAACCTTATATTCAGATAAGTAATCTCTCCATGCCTAATAATGTACATTTAGGCCAGAAAGACGCCACCTATGCTCAAGTTTGCGAGAGGCTGCCTTCATGGATCGCAGATGGTCATTGTACCAGGGGGCAGGGCGAGAGAAAAAGGAAAGGGGAGACAAAAGAGTCATTTGCAATAGTTAAATCTAAGGTGTGTCCTTTGTTATGTGTAGGGGTACAAACAAACTGAGTAAGATCAAAGCATCCCAATAGAGAAAGGAAGTCTTTAGCCAGACTGGAAGACCTTGAATCGATGTGTACAGTATGTTAAAGTCCCCTAGAATAAGGGTCCTTTTAAATTTAAGGCATAAAAATGAGAGAAAATCAGCAAACTCACCTAAGAAGGCTTCACTGGGTTTGGGTGGTCTATAAACTGTGACAATAATAGTAGATTGGGGGATAGAAACATTTAAAACAAGACACTCAAAAGAAGAGGGAGGAGGTATAGTAATAGGACTTAGATTGTAAAAAAGGTTGTAAATAACAATGATGCCCCTGCCTCTGCCTGAAAGACGTGGAAGGTCAAACAAACCATACCCAGGAGGGACTAGTTGGTTGAACAGGTCTTCCATCGTTTTGTTTGTGCCAGGTTTCGGTTAAGCACAGAAGGTCCAGTTTTTTTTCCTTGATGATGTCACATAAAAGAAGAGTCTTGTTGTTTATGGAGCTGGTATTGAGTAGCGCTGATCTGGCCAGTCTCGGGGATTCAGGGGGAAGCGGAGTGCGTTCTAGGTGCGGTAGTAAGAGGATTTTTTAGAGGTCGGCGCCAGTACGGGATGGACTTACAGTCGTGCGCCAAAAGGCAGGGATAGAGACTCCACTGGCAGACGAATGAAAGAAACGGCATCCTGTGCTGCGATGGATGTAGTGACTCGGTCGTAAAATCCCAGTTAAACGGCAATAATCAAATGTGTCTTTCACCAAGAAGTAGCTTTGTTTTAGTTGAAGAAGATGCAGTGCAGTGTACCTCAGAGACATGATCGATGATTCAAGACGGTGTAACAAGACGGGAAGGAAATCCAGAGTAAGGCGGTAGCAAGTGGTGAAGGTCTTCAGTTGACAAATTCACAATGCAAGTGGAAGTCGCGTTTGTGAATTTGTAACGTGGAGCGGATAACGTGAAGCAGATAAAAATAGATAAATTAGAAATCAGCGTTGCAGAGAAGAAAAAGGAAAAAAAAGACATAAATAAGTAGATAAAAAATGAAAAACTGGTGAGAGGAGCGGCGGCCAAACTCTCCAGCATTCCCTCTCGACTGGAACCAGATAATATTGAAGCTGCAGATTTTTGTAAACAAAGTGTTCATAAATCAAGGTATAGGTGCATTTTAAAGTTGAATTCACCAACCAGCCAATTTGTGCATGTCTTGAACTCAGAGGACAATATCTGTGTTAACTTCAGAAGGTGGTAATTGTCACAATCACCTTCCCTCTTCTAGAGGGCGCTCCTACCCTTTTGTATCCATGTTAGTTTTAGTTCCTGGACCTGTGTCTTGTTACCTTTTTTTATTATTTAGGCCTGGCGTCTCCACTATTCAGGAGAAGCCCAAGGGCAATGCTTTTTCCCCAGGCGTCCCGACCATCTGAGTCCGGGGCTCGGAGCGCCTTGCTCTGGTATGAATTACCCTCCATCTTCCTAGATCCCTTTTCCCTGTGTTAGCCTGGATGGATCTCCTGGTACCTGGACCTTGGACTGCGCCCTGATTCCCCATTTTGGACTTCCCTCTGGACTAGATCGCTATGCCCCCCGAGCACCGGATCACTGCCATTACCACCCCCCTGTCTGTCATCCCGTCCTGATTCTCGCCATGTCTTCCCTTTTGTTCCTCTCCAGCCACTTCTGGATCATACCGTCCGCATAGGGTCTTTACTACACATTTCACAGGAGTCAGGACTGGCTTCCGTGACAGTAATGGGTTCAATGGATGACAAGGCTACAAATTGGCAGGGTACAATTCTTCTGTACACCATACAAGACTGGGAGACCTCATCAGGCTGTGTTTGGTCAGCAGGTAGAGACAAGGAAATTACACTTCACGTTGTTTCTAAGTCACCCCCCTCTGAAATCTAGGCAGTGTAAAACTCTTGGCAGATGGCCTGGAATTCTCTACTGGCCATAAAGTTGTGTTGTGTGCCCCTGGGCTCACTAGAGAGTGTGATCAAATTCTGGATGACACTAGAATACACTGGGTTTGTGTAGCATTTTCTTGTTGTAGAGGACCTGGTCTTTTGGCATGGTGGAATTACCCACTACGTAGAGAGTGGAGCAAGGAAGGGTAGAACCCGACAGGGACTGTAGTTAATATGTGCTAGTAAAAAATGTGTTTATAATATACTGTATATAACAGATGTGTTTAAACCTTGAGATAGTTAAAACTCCTTAAGCAAACAATTAAATTGGTACTACTTCTTGTGTTACACAGTAATTGCTGTTACTGTGCCCCGTTGGGCACAATATCAAGAAAGATCAACTCCCTGACGTGCTTATTCTGTGTATCTTCCCACTTCAAGGGGTAGCAAGGAAGAACTCCACACAGAGTACAATGTCCTCCTTAAACCACCTCAAGAGGTCCTCCAAAATATCCTGTTTAGCCAATCAAATACTCTTTGAGGTTGTGGCTTTAAGAATCGCAATATTTGTGATGTTTTCTGTACTCTAGATTTTCTGCAATAACACATTAATAACTATCATCACAGTACACTTTTAAGCAATAACAACGGTGATGGTAATAGTCATGAAACTTAAGCAGGGACTAAAGAGGATGTCCTACACTGATAGTCTGAAGGAGATGGACCTCTTGAACAGAGAAGACTATGAGGGGATCTCATACAAGATATTGCAGAAATGCCAGGACAAAGTAGACTTCTCCAGAATTAAGAGTGAATCATTAACAAGGCACAAATGGAAACTACAGGGAATTACATTTAAAACCAAAAATAGGAGGCACTACTTTACCCAAAGGATTGTGGGAGTACGGAGCAAGCTGCTTCTTCCAAGAAACAGCTGAAACAAATATCTAGAACAAATAACTACCAACTGGGATAGATGGGGCAGAAAAGCCTTGTCTCATTTGTAATTGTTCATGTGGTTACTGTATCCTTTACAAATAATTCAGTTATTCATTAATCTTTGTTTCTTACAAAAGAATACAGGATAAATATTTCAGTTTCCAACTAGGAATACCTACTGTACAAGAGCATTGTTTTTGTACAATGTGTGTCAGTTTACAGAAGAGGATTTCAGAATTGCTCCATGTTTTATGAAATTATACATTCATTACAAGCTGAGTACAGCCTGCAGACAGGCGAGCAGGCTTTCAAGAAACCTCAGTTTCATAACAATTTTCCTGTCCGCAAGCTAATAGTGTTGCCTCGTGTAAGTCTTCACATACTTGGACAACATGAGACATTTAAAAAATATTGCCAAGAGAGCTGTAATGAAAAAAAAAAGAGAAAAATCTGCTTCTACTGTATACGTACATGTACATTTTAGATTAGCTCTTTGGTTTAATGATGGATTATACACCACAGAGTAAGATAACATGTGAATGATGTTTGTGCACACTGATCGAGCTGTCAATAAATGTGAGTGATATCTGTGTATCTGTATGAGCTGTCAAGTCTTATAAACCTCAGAATTCAGTGGTGTAATTCAAAAAAGGCAAAAAGAATCCAGGAATGGATTTTTCATTGGCCACCCCCCATGTAAAGAGCAACATGATCATGGATTTTTTATTCTCTAGTGTAAATGTCCAGCTACAGTGTCATGCCCGCTCCCTTCCACATTCTCAAACGGAAGCACATTCGCACTAATTACACTCCAGCCCTGAGCACTTCCGCCAAACAAAATCGCTCCTGCCAATCAGCCAACCACGACACTCCATCAATCAGCGCACCTTCTCCCTCACACAACACTTAAACCCTCCAGAACCCTCTGCTCTTCGCCCAGTATTGGTTGTTCTTCAGAGCTCCTACCTCGCCTTTGTTTTCGGAATCTACTGTCTTCTCGACGAACCTCGGAACTTCCCCTTTGACTACATCTACTGTCTTGCCCTTCTCTGGAGAGGAAGCCTTCTCGTCTACCTGCACCTTTCGAATCACGGATCTTGCCTTTTGACTATGTCTCTGCCTAACCCTCTCCTGGATTGGAAGTCTTCTCGCCAACCTGTAGTTCCGAAACCATGGAACTTGACTTGGATCCTGTCTCCCATCTAGCCCTCATTCCCTTGGGAAACTACCTCCTCATCTCTAGACCCCCTAAGGTACTGCATAGGGTTCATCTTCCCGTTTGCTTAGGAGGTCAATCGTGACATACAGATTAAATGCCTCCTGTTTCTGTCCACCTGTTGGCAGAATGCTGCTGACATACAGTTTTAGAGGTGTTTTACAGCTTTACAAATCTCACTGTAGAGAGCATTCCATTTGTAGCACATTTGATTATTTGCAAAATTATACCAAACTAATGAATTATAGTGGAATTTAAGATCTGAATAGAGATATAATTTATTAATACTGTTTTATTATATGAACTGGATTTCTATTAGTAACATGCTAAATCAATTTTGTGCACAGAAGCAAAGAGTAAACAGTTGGTAGCTCTAATTCTGCTGTCATTTCATGCAGAAGGTGAGTGACGGGGAAGTGGAATTGTTTCTCTGCAGAGTCAGGCCTGCAGGAAGAATGAACAGAGCTGTCACCTGCTCATTCGGACGGATAAGGAACTGCAGTTGCACTTCTGATGAATACGACAAGGCAGGCTTACGGAATATTTTCCCCAGTGGTCATGTACCAGTTTGTGCCCAATATATTTTATTTTTTGCCTAAACTAAAGGTACATTATTTTTCTTGAGAACAGAAAGAAACAGAGAGGGAGTTGCTTCCTTATAAAGTCAAAGCCCTTCATATGAAAAAACAAGCAAAAGTACAAGAAAATAACAGTATGTAATTATTTAAAGATGTTTATGTATTTTATCATGTAGAATGTTAACTATGTAAATTTTGCTTGATTTTTCATCCTGTGTATTAGATATCTATTATGCTTTTCTGTGTTCCTGGGCTCAGTAACAAAGGTTCAAGATGTCCTCATACTTACTACTTCATGTCTCTGTATAAATGTGAAATCCTTCCCAGCAATCATCACTTTGCATCGCTCTGCTATACCCAGTTGCTTGCTCCTCGAACGGAGCTTGGATAAACCGTCGCTCATGGCTGGCCTGTAATCAGAGAAGCAAATGTACACCAAAGAGCACAATCACTGTGTACAGATACACAAATGCATTGGACTACTGGGTGCGGAATGCATCTCCTGAACTGCCATTTCATCTGAACACTTTTGAAACCCCAAATAACAATGATGCTTCCAGTGCAGGAGATGGCGTTTTGTCCTTATGCTGCAGGAGGGGCTTAAACTGTGCATGAAAACCTGCCTAAGATGACAGCAGACAAAATGTAAAAGATACCCAATGCCCAGTACCATCAACAATGGTATAAACCAGCTTTAGTGAGTACTCAGAGATACAGTACCTGTATATTGCTGGTGGTGTAAAAGTGAAAAAATTTGATCAAATTGTTTTAACTGAAGCTCAGGCATCACTCACAGAAAGCAAAAATTAGAAAGCTTTGATCCCCAGCTTCAGATGGTGTTGGGGTCCAGCTAATGTGTATGCTGTATAGGGATACAGGGAGTCACAGAGCAGGTCAGTGAAGGTTTGAGATGAGTTTTAATTTATGAAAAGGCCATTTCCAGAGAACACTGAAGAAGATGCATAAGGGGTATCTTGTGTGTTCCCTCCACAGTGTCCTGAATTGTGAGGGTGTTATAGTCTGAGTCCTGCCATGGGCACCCTATGTTATTACCATGAATTGGTGTTTATGAGTGACCATTGCCAATCCTACTGGAATTATAGAAGACACTTCTACTTCTGCACAGTGTCTATTCTTGATGATGTTATCCTTTTCTTTTGGTTAATTCTGACATGTCACATACAGCAGGTGTCTGTTTAAAATGCACTCAAGTTAGGTCAAGAGTAATGACTTCTACAACTACTTTCCAGTGCAGACCCTAGGAAAAATAAACAATTCTAAAATCACTTACAGGTACTTAAGATATTAGTGGTCAGAAAACAATAAAAGTTTTCTTACTGGGGATCACAAGGGGCTCAACCAGTAAAGTGCTCTCACAAGTGCAGGCTGAGCTCCTTGACCCAGGTATCTCTCAGCTCACTGTTGCACAGTAACCCATTAAGAAGAGTGCCATTGGTTCATCCAGGACATCCAGCTTTAAAGCTTGCAATCATGATTGCGGTAGCATTTAGTGTTTGTTATATGTAAATCCTTCATCACATGTTCCAAGCAAAAACAACAAAGAAGAAGTGAATAGATAACATGAAAGAAAAATGAATTACTTAAGTATTCAAATTCTCTGCTGCGGTACATTAAGTCTAAGTGAATTTAGGCGCAAACAATTATCTTAATGAACCATATAATTAATTGAGTGCCTGCTGTGTGCAATAATAGTGGTCCTCATGATTTTGGGATAAAACTTTCCTGCCTCTGTGAGAATCAACAATTAAGGCAAAGGAGCTTTCAAGCAAGTCAGGGTAACAGCTGATAAAAATGTCAAAGTTTCTAAATATCTCTGTGAGCACAGTTTACTGAGTCATCATGATCTGGAAGGTGAACTGCACTTAGCAGACACTGTCAGCCATCCCTTCAAACTGAGTAGCTGAGAAAGGATCAGACTGGTGAGGGATGCCACTGTGAGGCCAAAACCAACCTTGAAAAAGCTACAGAGTTCAACAGCTGAATGGGAGAAAATGTGCATCAGTCAACAATATACACAGCACTTCACAAAACTAGCTTGTGTAGGTGGCAAGAAGGAAGCTATTACTAAATGAATTCCCTACTTGAACCTTACTAAAAATAAACTCAAATCTCAAAGCCTGCATGGAGTTTGCAACAAACAATCTGAGTTATCATGCAAAAATGTGGCAAAATGCATATGATGTGGTCAGATAAGACTAAATTGTAACCTTCTGGTCTTAATGCCAAGTGTTGTTTGTTAGAGGCCCAGCACTGCACATCTCTCAGTCCACACAATCCCTCCAGTCAAGCATGGTGATTTTCACTGCTTCACCTCAGCAGGGACTGAGAGGCTTGTAAAGGACTGAAGGAAAAATAGACAGAGTGAAGTACAGTCAGAAACAAGAGGAAAACACTTTTCAGTCTGCTAAAGACAAAAGCTACAATGGCTCTTTTCTTAAGAATGAGAAAGTGAATATTCTTCAAATCAGAGTCAAGGTCCTTACTAGAATCCTTTTGAGAATCTGTAGAAAGACCAGAAAACTGGTGTCCACAGTCGATCTCCAAGCTGCTTGAGCACATCTGCCAAGGTGAATGGGCAACAGGTACACCAAGAGATGGTGAGCAAAGGTGATAGAGACTTATTAATATGCAGCTATAATTTCTACTAAAGTACTTCCACAAGATTGAGTTCAGATGTCTGATTGCTTATGCAGTCAAAATATTTCTGTTGTCTCTCTTTTTTAGTTTTCATTTCCTGAAAAAATTAAAAGGGTAAAGTTATCTTATCCTTATGTCTTCAGTCTGAGCATTCAGGATGTGAATAAATGTGCATTTGGAAATTTCACAAAGTGGGATACCATAGGAATGGTCAGAATACTTATGGAAGGTACTGTATATTCTAATTCAGCAATGCATTAAAACTTTTAATTCTTTTAAATACAGAAAACATTAATATGTCACACTAATGCAAGCTAAATACAAACCTGATGTAATGTGTAGTGTGATAAAATACCAATACTGAAGAAGTGCTGCAAAATGCAAAAACAGTCTGGCAGATTTAATACCTTCAACTTTTATATTAGAAAGCTTTGCCCGATGGGATTTGAAAAAAAATAATGATTTTCTATCTAAGCTCTGCCTGTGTGATCGTTGCTATTCAAGTCATAATTCTATTTGGTGGAACTGCGTTGCTGTGTAAATGTGTTGTCTTATTATATATAGAATGAATTGATGTATGAGATCTATTTAAAAGGCTTAGAAATGCGATGCTAGCTTGAAAGCACCTCCAGGCACATCGTAGCATGAATAGTGTGTTTGAGAGTTATTAGTTAGACTCCTAGAAGGAGACTTGATTTATCTCTAAGGGTTTCTGGTGAATGTGTGTGTGCATCAGCATGTGAGAGGGTGGACTTCTGTCCTCCCATGTGATCACAGTCACATTTAAGGAAAGAAACCATGACCAAACTTGCTCTTTTAATGTGAAACAAATACCCTGTTATCTCAAAAGAATGCAAAACATTGGGAAACTATTGGAGATGTAGTTTAAAATAAGTTGTTTTTATTTATATATCATAAAATTATTTTTAAATTTTAATTTAGGTAGGTTTAGTAAGTGTTTGATTCTAAAACAATTATAAAGAGAACGTTTCTTTTATAGGCTTGATTGAGAAATTAATTATAAAAAGCAGTAAAACTTTTAATTATTTTTAACACAGCAAAACTACTGTACAAGCCAAATACAAACCAAACATGTGATGTAAGATGTAGTGTGATAAAATACCAATACTGAAGAAGTGATGCAAAATGCACAGTCTGGCAGATTTAGGGTCTTAAACTTTAGAAATTATAAAGCTTTGTCCGATGGGATTTGAAAAAAGAAATGCTTTTCAATCTCTCTTTAGCTCTGCCTGTGTGACGTAAAATACTTGTGAAATGAATGTTGTATTTTTAAATGCTATACTTTCTCAAACATCTTGATTATTGTACTGTGGAATTCATGCAATGTACTGTAATATACTGTAAATAATTTATTTTTTTAGAATAAGTTTATTTTAAAGTTTGCAAAGATCTGAGCTGGATAAGTCAATATGTCTGTTACAGTGACAATCTCTGGCTCTGATCTGTCTTTGAACCTGCAGAGTTCTGATTCAGTCTGTGGGATCATCCTTTCAAAGACACTCATCAGCTACTATTGAATCCATCTTGTTTATTATAATCCTCCTCTGCTATAAACAGCTTGCAACTGTGTTTTTAGTTGGTTGACACTTTTACTCAAAGCAGTTTACATTTGCACACATTTATACAGCTGGAAATTGTACTGGAGCAAGTTGGGTGAAGTATCTTGCTCAAGGGTAAAACAGCAGAGTCGCACTTGGGGCTTGAGTCCATACCCTTATTGTTAGGAGTCCAGAGCCCTAACTGCTACTCCAGACTTTAGGGTCTGACAAGGGTTAACCCTAGTAGAGGACGTAGTAGTAACCTGAGTCCCTAGGATTAGCATTGTTAACCCTAACACTACTAACCCTAAACATAAATACACTTGCCACTTCATTAGCATACAGTATATACTGTACATATGTGTGTATTTTAATATGTGCAGTGTGTTGTTTTTGATGATTCCTGGAAGTCAGGTGCAGAGTCAACCCTTGTAGTGTTCCAATGGACTAATGGATGGAGTGAAATTTTTAGGATCTCTGTGTGACTTCTCAATGTGCCTCTGTCTTGGTTGCTACACCTATCACTGGCATGCAAGTTCTTTACTAGCTATCAAAGCTGTATATTCCCTTTTTTTTACAACATTTCAATGACACTCTGCTTTGTGCAGCCTCTAAGGGTTAATTTTATATCTTATCAAAGAGGACTGAAGGTATTTATGAGCTTCCTTTGCCCTCAGCCACAGCTTCTGAAGACTTTGTCTTTCTTCTACATTTTGTTAATGTTGCCATTTAGATGTCTTGTTATTCATTCCAATTTTTCATGTTCATTAAACATCTTTTCCCCTTATGAATATACGGTTTGTGTTTAGTTAGAGAAGGGGAAAGGAACGCAGTGAGGAGGAGAAGGTATGACAAAGAGATCCAGTAAAAGATTTAGCTGAAAGTATAGTAGGTACTGTGCGATGTTATCCAGCCAGTTTTCTCCTGATCCAATAAACTTTTCAGCAGCAAACTGAGGTCAATATTCTATTCCATACACTTTGTCTGTAGCTTTTGGCCATTTAACTCTTTCTTTGCTCCAAGACAAGATTCTGTTTTTTCTCAAGGTGGTTCATTTAGTTAGGTTCAGGATCACCTGCCTCTCTGGCTATTTATTGCAGTGCTGTATTCATCTGTAGTGGGGATGCTTGTACCTCGTCATCTGTGGTGTGCATCCTGTCAAGTAAGTTGATTCAGTTGACTTGATTGACTTCACAAACAGTACTGATCAATGCATGGCCCTATCTCTCCTCTCTCATGAATCACTTTTTCCTTTGATTTATATCTGCATTCTCATCAGTTATGTAAAAGTTCATTGGATTATCCAGTTGTCTTTTCAAGCTAATTTAAGCGCAATGTCCTACTGCTGTAGTTGTAATATAAAGACATTAGCATACAGCACAAGCCATTGATTTTTCCAGCCGGGGACAGAGTTCATTTGTGTATCTCTGACAACTGGATAGATAATACAGCAATGTTCATCAACTTGTTTGCATAAAAAGAGACTTAAAATCAATAAATAATGTCAAATAGCATTTCTGTTTAGGAAATAATCAGGTTCTGGCTTTATCACTTGCATGTTAAATACAGATTTTTCATATCTGAATAATAATCAGAAAATGTATAATAAAGACATATAATGTAATTTGTTCCCATTAATTAAGAGCTGTTAAACCTTAAAATCCACATTATATTAAATTCTGTTAAACAATTCTGAAAGACACAGTTGCCAATAGGAAATAAGTTCAATGGTAAATGTAAGGGAATTTTGTTAATGACTTCCCAAAAATAGTTACCTTATTATCAGTTTTATTGACACAAAGTTCCTTAATTTATGGGTTTTTTGACATATAATTAGTTTCTCTTACTTTCAATGTACCAGTTAAATTAAAAAAACATCACATGAGAAGAAACCTGTTATTCTTCCAAGTAAAGCTTGATAATTGGAAAACACATCAGAATTTGGGTTAAAGGAGTATCATGTGCACAGTGATTAATATATTCTACTCTCATTTATTCTTCAAATAAATAAACATTTTTTATGTAAATAAACATTTGTATTTGTTTGTCAAATAAATGAGAGTAGAATATATTGTTTAGTGTGTACATGATACAAAAAATTCACTTTGTGTTTCCCTCTATTTGGGGTTCCCTCCCTCTGTTCCTTCAATCACCACTGTAGGCAAACAGCTTCATGAGTCACTGCCTCTGATGATATCAACAATAAATAGAACATGTCTAATACAAACTAATCATGCTAATTAGATCATTAAAACTCCTGAAATGTGCTGTGCCCTACAGGAGTGACTGTCAACATCTTTCCTATACAACAGATCTGTATGAAGAAGGCAAGTTTTGTCTGGATATTTTATCTGTTAAAGTGTTAAGAAAGCACCAGTGAGAAACAACAAGCAGTGATTCATATTATACAGTCTGAGGGATTTTCCAGAGTATGTTTGGGCTCACCAAACAACTCAATTATGATTTTTATAATTTAAAATGAATATATAAAAATGTTTGTAATATATACAAAAATATAAATGACTGAATGACGTACAGTCCACAAATTTTCAGGTTGAAAAAGGTGTTTCTGTCTTTCTTTGTGTGAGAGTGACGTTCACAGTGGAAGAACTCAGTTCTGAGAACTGCTCAGAAGTTGAGGATTTTCCCGCACAACAATTAATCTGAAACGCACAGGCCTCGGCTCTGTCAGTATATGTTGGTGTCTGTGCATTTCAAAACATGGTTCTGGCTGCCTGTTTTGCTAGGAGCTGGCCTTAAGGAGAAACCTAATTGTAATTAATGTCATAGAAGCCAGCTTCTATCCTTTCACCACAGGACTTTTCCTGAACAGAAACTTTGAATGTTTCTAGATGACTTGAGGCTGTATTTAATGCAAAATGTAACTGAAGGCATATGGTAGTTGGCACATGTCCATCTTTTTCTCAAGTCTGGAAGATCCAGCCAAATGCAAATATGCTTTCAGTTTATTTGGATAAGGAGAACAGCAGTCCCCACCTATCACGGGCAGTGCATATTCATTCTCCTCCTTTTCACAGGAAGAAAAACATACTGCAGACTGTTTTTTTGTAGATGCAGATTTAAGGAGGAAACTTTGTTAAAACTAATGGTTCGCTGTCTAGGTGGCTGAGAATGTGGCACTTACTGTACAATCAGAATGAACACACTAAATTACCAGTAAGAAATGTATATAATTTGTGAAAAGAAAAACAGATAAGTGATAGGCTGCATTGCAGGTGTAGGGCTCCTCTTCTGCAACACAGATAGATAATGTAATAAGAAGGTAATAGCAAAGTCACATTATCATTCCATTTTGACAGGAGCCCTAGCCCCTTTTAGCCTCAACTTGACAGAGTGGAGGAATTCAGCACGGCTGGATCTGATCAGTCCTGGGATCAGAGACCTCCAGAGAATAACCAGGTTGCAAATGAAGGTGGTGTTGTTGGAGCAGGGTGGGACTCTTCCCTGTGGACCACAATTTCCAAACCAGTCACTAAATAACAACGAAACATCTGTTTTTTATAGCATTCTCTCCTCTTTTCCTATTTAACTTTAGGCCTCGCCTCCACCTCCATTTAAAAAAAGAACAAATCAGTGTCAAGCTGATTAAAATGTTATTTAAGTTGATTACTGTTCTGGCACATGAGGGAGAGTAAATCTGAGTCCTAATGTATCTGCACAGTGAGAGGCAGCTCAGCGTGGTCCACTGCAGAGTTTACAGGCAGCATGTTTGTCTTGAACAACAAAATGTTACACCTCAATAGAGCACCAAAGTCAACAAAAAATAGTTAAAAGATGTGGCAGGGATTTTTAAGGCACTGTCTACATATAATATAAGAGTGTATAATCATCACAGGGAGACATGTTACGATGAGATTTGTCAACAGAAATAAAAATGAAAATGGTTGATTGATTGATTGACAGCTTGAACCACTGAATCCAAAGATGGGGTAAATCGGCAGAGGTGAAAGTGAGAATCTCTGACAAGCACTGCTAGAGACAGGTAAATGAGATAAGAACTTACTACCTGTAAATGCCCTAACTGAAAGGCTGGCTTATTAATGTTTATTGATCTACAGCCAAGCAGAGATATTCTCACTCAAGTCTGTCAAAAGCCTAATTTGTGTCCTGAAAAAGAAAAACACAAGGAAGTTTTGATTCAGTAGCTGTGTACATAGGGTAATACTTTTGCCTTGATTCCATATACAGCATGATGTTTAATACAATGTACAAACAGTAAGTTTAGTTATTTTCTAAAATAGCTTCTTTGCAATAAATGGCCTCAGGGACAGATACAGCAGCTGTTGAGCATGCTCTAAAAAGGCCAGTATGGTTTCCAATTCAAAAACTGTAATGAGATGAGAGTTCTGCAATTGTGCAGTTAATAAAGTAGAATTATATTTGATGAAGTCTTTAACATTACCCTGTAGGATACGGGGGTCATCAAAGGAGTCATGGTAAAGCTCAAGACACCTTTACAATTTAATGTGAAAGTGCATCGAAAACGTCTCATTTCATAACCATGTGGTATTAAAATGCCGATTGGGAGCATATGGATGTTTATCAGTACAAATCTGCAGAAATTGACAAGGTGATCAGATAGTGACATGGGTACCACTGATGAAACACATAAAAATAGAGTCAGTTGTTTTAAACGAGATTCCTACATCGTAGCAATTCCCCTTACTCTGAATCCATACTCCTGGTATTTTTTTATATGAGAATTTAGTCTACATACATTTCATGACAATACAGAAACTTCATGATGCATCAGAGGACAAATCTGAAGTCAAAGAAGAATGAATGTTATGAATGAAAAAAGTATACACAGCAACACCTGTATGACACTGGAAAGAGTAATGTAGTAATAATAATAATTATAATTCCTTACAATTATATAATGCTTTTCTGGACACTCCACTCAAAGCACTTTACAGGTAATGGGGACCCCCTCCACCACCACCAGTGTGCAGCCCCACCTGGATGATGTGACGGCAGCTAGAGTGCGCCAGTCTCAGTGGGGAGGAGAACAGAGTGATGAAGTCAGTGCGGATTATTTGGAGGCCATTACTGGTAAAGGCCAGGGGTAAATTTGTGGTAAGAGACTGGGGTAACACTCCTACTCTTTTCAAGAAACACCCTTGGATTTTTAATGACCACAGAGAGTCAGGACTTCAGTTTTACATTGCATCCGAAGGATGGCAAGTTTTTACAGTATAGTGTCCCTGTCACTATACTGGGGCATTAGGACCCACACAGACCACAGGGTGAGCGCCCCCTGCTGGCCCCACTAACACCTCTTCTAGCAGCAACCTTTGCTTCCCAGGGGGTCTCCCATCCAGGTACTGACCAGGCTCACACCTGCACAGCTTCAGTGGGCTGCCAGCTGTGAGTTGCAGGGTGATATAGCTGCTGGCATTAACCGAGCTCTTTAAAATTCCACTGCACCCCCCTTTCTTAACTCTGAACAACAACAGAAAGTCATTCCCCAAAAAATCCCAAAAGAAGAAAAGGGACTCCAACTTCCCAATTTCAAATCTGCAATGTGTTTACTATCATACAAACGAATGCCTCCCTTAAAATAGTCAAAAAGAGAAAAACATACTAATAGTGGCAGCAACCCACTCTTCCACACTGCTAGAAGACATCCAAGAGCATTACTGAGCACAGGCCCTGTGCAAGGAAAGATATACAGTATCTGAGCAGAACCAAAGTGATGGACTTCGGATCACCCTGTGTGAAACAACAAATGCAGAACCACTACAGTTTGGGTTGGCAGCTGTGAGCTGAGATATAAAAAAGCACAATTGGCTATTTTGGTTACTCTAAATCAGGTGAGTAGATCAAAAATAATTGTCAAGCGTAAGGTCTATTAAGTGAAATGACACAGCATGTGGAAGAGTGACTGTCATACATTCTGTCTACCTTTTCCACACTCCAGTACTGCTGTGCTTAAATTAGGAAGCTCAAGGGGGATTGCTTTTGCTAACTTTTTGACTTGATTGTCATGCTGACTTGCTTCTGACAAACTGACTGCAGGAATATTTCCTCTGGCTAACATTGTAGTCCAGACTCCCAGCTTCTCTTTGTGAATATCCAGCATTTTCCTTTTCAGCATTTCTCTCCCCCAAGACAGAGTCCAGTGTCTGGACCAATTGCTGAATAGTTGAGCATTTGAGTCTCCACCATTGCAGTGATTCCTGAGCTGACTGCCACCATGTAGTCCCATCCTGTGTCTAGTTGCCTAGTTGCCTACTGCCTTATCTAGAGTGACCACATACAGAAGCGCAACCTTACATTAGTTACTGTATATTGACTATGGACTAAACCACATGCACAATTGCTGTTTTGTAATTATTGCAGGAATAACTGCTGGGAAATCAATATTGTCATAAGCTATATTGTTTAATGTCAAAGTAGGGGTTTGATTCTGTGAAAGAGCATGTCTGCAGGAGTTTGTCTAAGACACTACAGTATGGGACTTCTGCCTGATGTTCCTTGGCTGGAATTCCAGGAGGAAATGCCAAACCTGATTATATGATCTCTTTTAAAGCATATATTGATCAGCCATTTAAGAAGCTCATTAATTAATCAACTGTGTTCTGGCAGCAGTGTAATTGCTGCCTCTGGACTAGGAGTAGATGGATCACAGGAGGGGTGCAGTCACTGCAGTGAGACTGGGAGGAGAGGATCCCTCATGTGTCAGGCGTATTACCCAAAGACACAGAGCTGTAGGCTGTCCCTGATCATCTGGAATGTCTTCATTTGCAGCAACTGAAAGTGATCGAAGGCAATTTAATACAATGCTGATTGTGAATGCAGCCCCTTCTGGCAGTCAGTGAATGGAATATATTATAAACCAATATTTTGGCAGTGATACATTTTAAGATAGCGGGAAAATAATATTTTGATATCTGCATGCCAAGATTTCAGGCATTTACAGTACCTTTTAGAAAAATTACTGGCATTGTGCTGTCACTAATTAGTAAAAAAATAATTATACATTCCACACTAGTGAAATGACAGTAAACAGAAAGTCATAAGATAACACCTATGAAGACAAGACTTGTTTGCAAACACTTTTTAATAAGCCTGAAGTTGAGATGAATTAGCTTTTATTTATCTGTGAAATAAAAGGCATCCTCCTCACGGGGTGAAATGTCATGGTTCATGCAACTTCCTAACTGCTGAATTAGGATGAGGCCTAAGATGGCGGCGCGCATGGACGCAGCGGCTTCATTAGCTCTCAAACAATGGTGCTTTTTGTTTGTTATTCTTATGTTTTTTGTCACGTTATTTACTCACAACACTGAAGCTTACTTCTCCTACGACCGGAAAACATTGCTGGACATCAGAAACAACTGCAGGGATTTCTCCTTTAGTTCGCTCGACCTGGATTACATCAGCTCGTCCATCCTCTACACCGCAGACCCGGAAGCTGCGGAGCCACCTGACCGTGTCCGCCGGGAGAGGAGACGGCGCAAGCGGTGCGAGCGCAAACAGAAACGTGGTAAGAGAGCCGGGCTGCAAATAAGACTAAAAGAACAGCGGAACAGACCACCTATACCCAGCCTGTTCCTCGCTAACGTACGGTCCCTAGACAACAAACTGGACGAAATAAAACTCAGGCTCACTACTCGCCAGGAAATAAAAGACTGCTGTACTCTTAAGTTTACGGAAACGTGGCTTCACAACAACATACCGGACTCCGCCATTCAGCTGGATGATTTTTTAACTCTCCGATCGGCCAGAACAGCCACCTCTGGTAAAAATAAAGGAGGAGGTCTGTGTATTTATGTCAACCAAGCATGGTGCAGAGATACTACAGAAATTGCGATCCACTGCTCACCCGACTTAGAATATTTAATGGTAAAATGCCGACCCTTCTACCTACCTAGGGAATTCACGTCGATCATTATAACCGCTGTGTACATACCTCCTAATGCTAATGCTAAGGAAGCAGTCAAAACGCTATCCAAAGCTATTAGTAAACAAGAATCAGCACACCCTGATGGTGTTTTTATTATTGCAGGCAATTTTAATCAGGGAAATCTGAAATCAGTTCTGCCTAGCTACAACCAACACGTTGACTGCCCCACCAGGGGAAACAACACACTTGACCTTGTTTATACTAATGTACCCAGTGCTTACAAAGCAGTACCTCACCCCCCTCTTGGACAATCTGATCACATCTCCCTGTTCCTACTCCCAGCCTACAGACGACTTCTCAAACGCACCAAGGCTCCAGTTATAACTGTAAAAACATGGACCAAAGAGGCAGAATCAATGCTTCAGGACTGTTTTGAGTGCACAGACTGGAGTGTGTTCAAAGATGCAGCCTCCCATGGATCCCACACTGATATTGACATGTATGCAACAGCAGTCACTAGCTACATCAGCAAATGTGCTGATGATGTGGTGAGCATTAAAAAGATACGCAAACTCCCGAATCAAAAACCTTGGATGAACACTAAGATCTGCTCCCTGCTCAAAGCCCGTGATGCAGCCTTCAAATCTGGTAATGAGGAAGAACTGAGAGGGGCTAGGAAAAAATTAAGAGCTGGCATAAAATCTGCCAAGAAACAGTACAAATCCCAGATAGAACACCACTACAACACCAACGCTAACCCACGAGGCATGTGGCAAGACATAAATACAATCTCAAGCTACAAGAGCAAAACAAGTCCTGTAAGCGCTACTGACCCATCTCTTCCAAACAAGCTTAACACCTTTTACGCACGCTTCGAAGCTCAAAACCCTGAACCAACCACCTGGACCACTGACTCCCCTGCCATCCCACCCCCCACACTATCCAAGCTAGATGTGTGGAAATCATTAAGTAGAGTGAACACACATAAAGCTGCTGGACCTGATGGTATCCCTGGCCTGGTACTTGAACATGTGCCTGGCAAATAGCTGATGTCTGTACCGACATCTTCAACCTGTCCTTGGCCCAGGACACTGTACCTAGCTGCTTCAAGATGACCACCATCGTGCCAGTACCGAAAAAATAAGCCCCCACATGCCTGAACGACTACCACCCTATTGCACTCACCCCCATCATAATGAAGTGCTTTGAAAAACTACTTATTGCACACATTAAAGCCAGCATTCCAAAAACACTGGATCCTCTCCAGTTTGCCTATCGCACAAACCGCTCCACAGAGGATGTAATCTCTATAGCTTTACACACCACACTAACCCACCGTGATAAAAGGAACACCTATACAAGAATGCTGTTCATTGACTTTAGCTCAGCATTTAACACCATCATACCCATAAAACTTTCTACCAAACTCAGGGCTCTAGGTTTAGATACAACCCTCTGCAGCTGGATCCTAGACTTCCTCACCAGCAGACCCCAGACTGTCAGGATTGGCAACCTCACCTCCAACACACTCACTCTTAACACCGGTGCCCCTCAAGGCTGTGTGCTCAGCCCACTGCTTTACTCCCTGTTCACCCATGACTGTACTGCCAAGTTCAGCACAAACACCATCATCAAGTATGCTGACGATACCACAGTCGTGGGCATGATCACTGACAATGATGAGACTGCCTACAGGGAGGAGATAAAACAACTTGCAGACTGGTGCCGAACCAACAACCTATGTCTCAACATCAGCAAAACCAAAGAGCTGATTGTTGACTTCAGAAGACAAGGAAAAGTCCACTCCCCCATCTACATTGAAGGGTCTGCGGTGGAGATGGTGAATAACTTCAAATTCCTAGGTGTTCACATCTCTAAGGACCTTACATGGACACTGAACACCTCCAGTCTCATCAAGAAGGCACAACAGCGGCTGTACTTCCTGAGAAGGCTGAAGAAAATACACCTTCATCCACAGATCCTCACCAACTTCTACAGATGTACAGTGGAGAGCATACTGACCAGCTGCATCACAGTCTGGTACGGCAACTGCACCGCATCTGACTGTAAGGCACTACAGCGGGTGGTCAAAACTGCCCAACACATCATCGGCAGTGCCTTACCATCCATCCAGGAAATATACAACACCAGGAGTCTGAAAAAAGCCACCAAGATTATGTCTGACCCCACTCACCCCAGTCATAACTTGTTTGTTCCCCTACCATCTGGCAGAAGGTTCCGGTCACTCCAGTCGCACACAACTAGACTCCAAAATAGCTTCTTCCCCAGAGTTGTCAAGTTGGTGACGCCCCCACTCCCTTCCACCATACTATGATCTCTCCTAACGTCTTCCTGTACCCACAATGACTGTACTCCTACACCACTACACACACATGTAAGCCGAAATTGTACTGTCCCCTCGATAGCCCAGTAAAACTGTACCGGTTGTAATAATATTTAATATTTATTAATTAACCATACTATTTTTAACCATACTATTTTTGCACTGTTCCAAGAATTACCTTGCACTGTTTTTGTCCTGTTATATTTTCTCTGTTTGCGGAATTTTGCACAGTTTTGATTACTTGATTACATGTTATTTATGTTATGTTATTACATGTTACTGTTATTGCTATTGTGTTACTGTCCATTGTCTTATCTTCTGTCCTATTTATATAATGCACCTGAGTGACTAATGAGAAACACTTTTCATTATACTACGCACCTGTGTAAGTTTAATTACAATAAAGTTGAATTGAATTGAATTGAATTGAATATCTAATTCTTCATTGGAGAAACTTTGATTTATATTCAGTATTTCTGTCAGGACCCTATACAGACAATAAAATCCAGAAAGGAGTGCAACAAACACAGAGGAAAAAAGACTAGGATCGGGGCTGGAAGAAGAGCAGGGGGGTGTGTCCAAGGTGCGCTGGTGCTCGGGGGAAGGGCGTGGCCAAGGCAAACAAGTCCAAAGGGAGTCCGTAGGAAAATCCAGGGAATGCAAATGTCCAGAGCCGGGTGGTCCTTCCATGACAGAGACTTGACAAAGTTAAAAGCCGGAGGGGGTAACAGGGCCAGATGCTCCAAGCCCTGGACCCAGATGGTCAGGACGCCGTGATGAAGCCTATGCCGTCAAGCCTCTCCTGGACTTGCTGGTAGGTGGACGTCCGTGTGTCCGTCTTCCAAAGCTGAGCCTGGAATGGTGGGAGCGTCTGGCTTTTAAAGGGAAGGGCTGGAACAGGATCAGGTGCAGGAAAACCAATACAAACAAGAAAGGGCTGGAACGCCCTGAATGATATCTGAGTTTTAAACTGCTGAGAAATATTGATACAGAAATATATCCTATAATTTTAAGATACAGTGGTCATACAGTAGTTTCACAAGAGGCTTAGCAAATGTAGAAGGCAAATTCAAGTTCCTAACCTCACATAGTGTCCATCCTGGTTTCCTCTTTTTTTACTTGCTCTTGTCATGTTTTGCAATAATGCTTTCTTGGTAGTAAGTGGAATTAGTTTCTGAAAGTGATAGTACTTTTGTCTTTATCAAACAGCATTTCTGGTAAGAGATAGCTGGTACTGATCTTGACTGGACTAGAGGGAGACAGATGTCAACAGTACCACTGACATCAAAATATTCAAGATTGCACTCCAGGATACAAAAAACAAGAAACTGAATTGCAAATAATGCTATCATTGACATTTTTGTGTATTATTTCTCAGTAAAGAACAAATTAAAACTCCTCCTTTGTTACACAAGAGCGACAGTGAGACAGTGGGACAGCTTCCAAAACCATTACAGAAACATATCCATAAAAAGCTTAAATAATGGATGGAGATTTCTGAGATTGAAAAGCCAACAGGTCAGTTTTACTATTCTTTATTTTTTGTAAATTTACATTGTCATTACACCACAACTTTGTTTAATGTAAGTTTAGCACAAACAAATAATGTGCTACATCATGGTAAATGCACAGTAAAACATAGAGACATTCTGTCAACGATAAATTGTAATCTGATTATTTCAAGAACAAAAACAATGCAACATGTCAACAAGGACATTACGATAAAGAGCATAGTAAAGTTTTAAACTATTTACATACTCACCAGAGCTTCCAATAATGAACCACATTAGACAGAGGCAAGAAAATACAGTAATTCAGTTTTGCCGTGGTAAGAACATGTTTAAAAATGATAAAATACATAATTATGGTAGATAATTAAAAAAAATCATTTAAGCATGATCGGGGAGTTTTTTGTTACAATATGAACAAAGGTCATATAAAGTCTAGCATCATATAGCTACAGTATATTTAACTATTAGACAAAGCAGTACACAGATTCGTGAACTCTTATTGAGAATTTAACAGAAGCTAGATATAATGTCTGGCTTTTCTAACAGGCAAATTGAAAGCTACAATCTTTCTCTACAACACAGTACTATACAGTGATGCTTTTAAACAGAAGTTATTAGCTGTTGTTCTGGAGGGATAACACCAACAAGTCAGTCTCACACAGCTCTTCCTAATCACAATCATCATGGAACAAACTCAAACACCTTCCTTTGCCTTTGTCTACATCCTCCCTCCTGTGCCCTGTCTCCACCTTGCAGCTGCCCCTGGGTTCACTCAGCCTGAATGGGGTTTGAGCCTCCTCATCCTGTGGCCAGGAAGCTGTCCATTAACCAAACACGTCAAGCCACCCCTATCCTGCCAAACAATTAAAACATTCACAACAGTCTAATTCTTGGATGCTGCTGTCCCTCCTGGAGATGATTTACTTAAATTAAATACTGTAATGTCAAAAAAGCCCCAGCAGTTGAATATGTTCTATTCTGCACAATTATGTACCTCAGCCCTTCACTTCCTCATCCTTTAATTACTACAGCCTTTTTTACTACTTGATTGAATAAAACACTGCTCAGATTCCTTGTGAAACCAAGGGAAAAAAAGATTACTCTCACAGAATCATTGTGAAGTTGTTAATTAATTGTTCAGAGGTCTGGCTTAATTTTCTCTCTTAAGATTTGTCCCAGCTGTAATCCGCTGTTCTAAAGATTACAGCTGCTTTGACACATTTCTTTTCTGCCTGTTCCAAGAAACTGTTGGATGTTAACGGTATGAGCTCAGGTTGTCATAAAAGAATTCTATTGAAACTTTTATGAAAATGGAATGTAGACTCCGGGCATGAATAATCTGTTCATTCCCAGTAGACAGCGCGTAACTTGCTGTGTTTCTGCACTGACTCACAATTACCAAATTCCACTACTCACACTGTTGTTACAATGTCAAACTGTAACAGAGACGTACATAATCTGTTTATTACATGTAACAAGTCTTACACATGTGATATGTGCTCCATAACATGACAATAATATTTGCTATTTTAGTTTTTCTAAGAAATGTTTATTTGTTAAAAGAAAACTCAAGGCGACAGCTGAGTTTGGACACCCAACCTCAGGGTTATAAATCAGTCACTTAAACTGTCATGTGACAGCTCCACACATAGCAATGGAAAGTCTCATACTACTGTTTGTGCAACAGTACAGTACATGGATATAGTTATACTGTTATTAATTTATTTAGATATGGTAATCCATATTGTATTTCCTATTAATCAAATTCTAAAAGTATGCTTCTGTTTACTCCGGTATCGAGCGTATTCGCAGAAAAGCTTAAAACTATCACTTTTCCCACAAAGTACTGTATATAAATGTACAGTAACATGGTCAGAAGGAGCAAGGAGCACGTAAAAACATTTCCGAAATAACCACATGTAAGACTTTGATGCTTAAAATGTTTAGGGAAAAATGGAATACTGGTGTGTATTTTTTCTTTAAAATACCAAGACCAGCCATATACAGTACAGTTTACATACAGTAATATGTTTATGTTCCTAAATTAATATATTTTTTGAGCATGTGAAAGGCATGGTGAATCGGAGATTCTCAAGAATTACTTTGTATGATTGGAAACAAATGCATGATCGGATCAACGAAATGCTGTGGTGTTACTTTTTGTCAAGGAAAAAATAGTATTTTTGTTTACAAAGATGGTTTCAAAGAATGTGGACCAGTGTAATACTTTGAGTTTACAGCTTGTCCAAGGTCATTCATTATTAATACTATTAGTAATATCTTCGGTAAAGAGTTTGATGCATAAGATATTTCTGCATAATTAAAATATTTATGATAAAGGTGATAGGTTGTGTATTTTTGTCCAACTGAGCAATCTTGCTTTCATAAAATATACCAACTTTTTAATGTATAATGATTAACATGCTGTAATACACAGTTTAAATTTCTAAAGAGTATACAACTTAAATTTCAATGATTGGGATTCAAAACCGAGTGTTTTCTGGCGACAGCTCAAATCCTGTACATGAGAGGTTAAGCTTTATTAGCTCCACCTGGCAGTAATTTCGGACACTATTATTTTACTGCGGTATTATATGGTAAACCGCGATATGACGTAATATGACGCCTTATGACACGACACGCCCACCACGTTTTACCGCGGCGTACCCCGCTCGTTTTGAATGGCTGCATCTGTAAATCCATTTATTTTTTCTGCAAAATTAATGTTAGGTAAAATAATAAAATTTATAGAGCTAGTTATTATTAAATGGTAACAAAGGCTCATACAAGCACTGTAAAGTTCTGTAAAAGTACTTAAAAATATAAAAGCAATTTCTCAGTAGTTATTTTTTTGTACTTTAAAACTGAAAGAGTAAAAGAGACTGTGGTTTTGTTGCAGGGATCTAGAACAAGCTGCCCACCAGTGTTGTTGAAACTGATATTCTGGTTTCTTTCAAGAAACAGATGAATAAGATCCTGGGATCAGTTAACTTCTAGCTAAAAATGGGCCAGATGGTCCAAGTTTGTCACCTTTCTGATATTCTTAAGAAACATAAGAAAGAGAAAAGACGGTTACGCTGAGGCTTATGCCTGAAAATATGTGATATTTATTGTATATAATGTAATATTGTCTATACTGTACTTGTATGTGTAGACTGTATATTGTAGTAATCATAATTATAACAATGGATATATTTGATATAATATGGGTTTAGCATCATCCAAGAAACATCTTGATCCAGTAACTGTTACACAGCACATTGAGAAAAACAAACTATCTTGGTAGCAGCTAGGCAGCTGAAATGCAGTTCTCCACCATAGTGGGACAGAGAACAGAGGAGATGTGATCCAGGTATACAAACAAGGTACAGAGAGGGTCAATCCAGGCGAATGTTTCAAACTCAGTTGTGAAATAAGTACTGTACCTGGGGTCACAGTTGGAAACCTAAGGATGTATGGTCCCTGCTCCTTTTTTTTCTGTCTTATTTGTAACCTTTCTTATTATAGCTATGTTTCTAAACTCTTCCATTTTCTTCTGACACTATATGAGGAAAGAATACAGGTATTCTGTCACAGCCTCCTTTCAACAGATATGCAAATGGAAATTTTTCGCTTGCTTATTCGGCACGGATTCCTCACCCGAGTTTCATTCTCCTTTGGTATGGACCCTCAGTCCGCAGAACGATTGCTAAATTTGCATGAAGATTAAAAAACAAACCATCAGATAAGAGAAGAATTAAACAGAAATAGATTTTATTGTACAGTACAGTATGTCTCATTGAAACCAAATAGCTTTTCTCGAAACTCCTGGAAAAAGAGAGAAATAAACAAATAGGGGACTAATTTAGTTTTTCTGTATTTCCAAATAAGAAAGTACCTCCTTTACTGGTGGGTGGTGGGCGGTGTGGTGACTCTGTGGCTCAGGATCTGTGCCTGTGGCTGGAAGGTTGCCAGTTCGTATCCCGTGGCTGGCAGAGAAATCCTACTCCGTTGGGCCCCTGAGCAAGGCCCTTAACCCCAGCTGCTCCAGGGGCACTGTATAAATGGCTGACTGTGTGCTCTGTTGGGGTATGTGAAAAGACAAATTCCTAATGCAAGAAATTGTACAGTATATGGCTAATAAAGTGATCTTATCTGTCCTACTTTTCCTGAAGGTCTCCTGTTTCCTGTGTCAGTAAAGGTAGCAGAGGAGGTCACACACTAATGAGGGAAGAATGCCACCAACCTCAGATCTCTTTCTGCACTGAGACACTAAATCCGGATCCTCACAGTGAGCAAGATGTGCTCTCTGAGCTCTCTGCTTTCTCACATCTCTCACATTCCACGCTCACTGCCCAGATTAAATAAAGAGTGAAGCAGTAGAGACACGTTTCACTGAATTTATCCATTTGTGTTCAGAGAGGATTCCCCTCAAGAATGCTCCTTTTTCTGTTGCATTCTATCAAGCTCGTAATCCTTTTTAAGTGGATGCACTGAGATCAGAAATATATTCCAGCCATGTATTTTAATTATATTTTTAATGTTTCTCTCCCATTTGACAAATGGATAAATATGGAGTCTTTTTGGGGTGAGCATTACAGTCAATTTAAATTACTTTCTTTGCTGTAACTACTTTTACCAGGATGTTTCCCCCCTTAATATGGCTATTTGTTTAACAGTGTGTGGAGAAATGTGAGGACGGCACTCCTCTGCCTTGGTTCTCTTTATGGCGATGAGTGGGGACAACACAAGGCCGCACTGTCTCTGCAGGTGAAGGAGGTTCAGATCTCAGGCAAATGTCAGGTAGACGTCAGAATACTGACAGAATCAGCTGGAAGTAAGGTCATTGCTAATCATGTTTGATTAAACGGGAACAACATTCAACCAAATAATATTGTAACGCAACGGGGGCTCTGGCGGGCGCCTTGCCGCATCAGGTCGGCCCCACACTGTCCGGGGCTCGAACCCGGGACTTCCGCGTCTCTCTGCAGCGACCTAGCCCCGTGAGCTAAAGAGAGATCTCTCCATAGCCCAGTAGCTGTGGTCCTGCTATCACAGGGAAGGGCGGTGACGTCACCTGCTCTGGTACGCCGGCTCTTACACAGTACCTGTCGGCCGTAAGCGTTACAATATTAAAATAACTCTCATATTCATATGCATTTCAAGATTTTCTCATGCCTGATTGTAACTAATGCAGTGCAGGAAAGTATGTTTATATATTTCTATGTTACAGTATATATGCTGTATATAACACAGTATATACACAGTGCCTATAGAAAGTATAAAACCCCTTCTGTGAAATTTTTTCACATTCTGTGGTGTTTTTATCGACGGAACAGATCAGCTGAGGACGCCATCACCACCGCTCTACACCTAGATAAGAAAGGAATGTATGTGAGCATTCAACACCATCAGACCTTCAAGATTTATCACCAAGCTTCGGGATCTAGGACTAAGCTCCCCTCTGCAATTGCATCCTGGACTTTCTGACGGGCAGACTGCAGGTGGTGAGAGTAGGCACAAGTATATCCTCCACCCTGACTCTGAACTTCTGCACCCCCCAGGACTGTGTACTCAGCCTTCCTCTCTACTCCCTGTTCACCCACAACTATGCCGCCAGGAACAAGACAAACTTTATCATTAAGTTTGCAGATGATACAACGATCATCAGCTTGATCACGAACAGTGATGAGTCCTCATACAGGGAGGAGGTAGAAACCCTGACAGCATAGTGTCAGGACAACAACCTTCGTGGACTACAGGAAGCATCAAGGAAAAGACCATGCACCCGTTCACATCAGTGGGTCTGCAGTGGAGAGAGTCAACAGTTTCAAATTCCTAGGTGTCAACATTTAGGACTAGGACTGTGCAACTCTGTCTGCAACTGGCTGCTGGACTTCCTAATCGAGAGACCACAGGTGGTGCGGATAGGTAATAAGACACCGACACCACTCACCCTGAGCACTGGCACCCCACAAGGCTGCTGTCTGAGTCCAAAGTTGTACTCCCTATTCACTCATGACTGCAGAGTAAGACACAGCAACAACTGCATCATTAAATTGGCGGATGACACCACTATAATAGGCCTGATCAGCGATGAGTCCACTTTCAGTTGTACAGCTGCTGAGGTGGTGTCATAACAATAACCTGGACTTGAACATAAATAAAACAAAAGAGCTAATAGTGGACATTCGGAGACACAGGCCGCACACTCACAGCCCACTCAGTATTAATGGAAGGGAAGTGGAAACAGTCACCAGGTTTTTGGGAATTCAGATTTCTAATGACCTAACCTGGACTGTGAACACAGACTCTATCTTGAAGAAGGCTCTATTTCCTGAGGTGCCTCAAGTGTTGGGGGATGCCAGTACCTGTGTTGATGAGCTTCTAACGCTGCACCATCAAGAGCGTCATCACCAACGGGATCACCGTTGGTACGGCAACACCTCTTCTCGAGTGAGTCTCGAATGGTGAATGTGGCCCAGAAGATCATCGGCTGTGGTCTCAACGAGATTAAACAGCTCTATGAGGACTGCAGCCATAGTAGAATACTGGCCATCACAGAGGACAGTCACCACCCCTGGCATGAGCTCTTCACACCACTGCACTCAGGCAAGAGATACAAAAGCATACGGACACTTACCACTAGATTCTTCAATAGCTTCTACCCCCAAGCAGTGCAATTGGCTAACACATTTGGCCATTCCCCTTGGGCCACACCTACACCATCTACCTCATTATAATTTCGTATTTATTTCATACCTGCAGTCATTGTTTACATGTCTGCAATGTTTAAATTCAAACTGTTTACTTATAATTGTCCACAGTTTGTTTTTATATTGTCTTGATGCACTGTCTGCACTTTGTTTTTTTACACTTTTTAACAGTCGAGAGACTTTCTGTAAGTATGAATTCCATTGTACCAGTACATGTACCGGTTACATATGGCAATAATTCACAGACGATCTAACCTGGACCCACCACACCAACCCCGTAGCCAAGACAGCATGGCAGCACCTATTCTTTCTCCACAGACTAAAGATGTTCTGCATGCGGTCACACATCCTGACCAATTTCTACAGGTGTACCACTGAAAGCATCCTAACTGGCTGCAACTGCCTGGTATGGTAACACAAAACACTACTAGCTGCCCGCTACCAAACATCAAGGATATCTACTGTTACATGCCTCAAGAAGGCCAGGTCTATCCTCAGGGACCCCAGTCCCCCTAACCACAACTTGTTCTCTGTACTACCATCTGGAAAACGGTACTGAAGTATACAGACCAAGACCAGCAGGTTTCTAAACAGCTTCTTCTCCCATGCAGTAAGACTGCTATACAGCCAACCACAGCAGATGCCTGCAATTACCCAAATGACCGCCGGCGAATAAGCAACAACTTGAACTGACAGGGTGCACTGGCGCCCTCCTGTCACTTGCACTCTCAGGACACATACGAACAGTGCTAAATATCTCCTATCATACCATATCTCCTTCTGTTACTTTTGCACAATCTGTAAATTGTATTGTAAATTTCAATTGTATAGTTTATTGTATTGTAATCTTAACCTAATCCCAATAAACATCTGTCCTTCTACTCTTCTATCCCTCTTAACGAGTTCACAGATAAAAACATTTCATTGCCGACAACACTACTATATGCTGTACTGTTTGTGCATTTATAAATAAACCTTAATTTAATTGATTGTCAGTGCCTCAGAGTTTCATGAAACCACCTCTACCAACCTTACACTTGATTTAGGCCGCATTGGGAATTTCTTCTTTACAAAGCTGTTCACTTGAAGAGCAGTGATGGACAACAATCTTCAATTCCTGCCATGAATGTTGACTGGATTTAGTAAAAGGCTCTGCCTGGGCCACTCCAGGACAATAATCTTCTTGTTCCGTAGCACTCTGGTGTATCTTTGGCTTAGGGTCATTGTCATGCTGAAAGGCAAACCTTTGATCCAGTTTCAACTTTCTTGGGGAGGGCAGCAGGTTTTCCTCAAGGACTGTTATCAGGTCTTGGGAAGGTGTGCAGCTTTGCTGCTAGAATGGCACAAGTGGTGATACAATTGTAGGAAGATGCAAAATTTTAATACTGTTGAACATAATGGACTAAATTACAAAAGCCATGAGCTGTGAGTACATGCTCGGCTTTCACTCATTGGACCAAAGAGGATACCACAAAAACATATGCAAGGAAGTGGCATCTGAAACAGAATACAAAAGATTGGCCACAGACATCCACTCCCAGTGTTGACACTATCACGTGTGTGCTGTTTTAACAACAAGGTCGATCAGCTATCTGCATGACTTGAGTTCAATGGTGAATTTAAAAGCAGCATTTTAAACAAACTGAAACAAGTATGATTGTCTGAAACCAGGCTTAAGGAAGATTTAGCTGATATAAATCTGCAAGGGTACTTAACAATCAGGGCAGACTGGGATGTGGTTACAGCGCAAAGGTCTGTGGGAGGGATGGAAATATGGAAATATGAGCTGCTCTTTCCTTTAGACCAGTGTTTCTCAAACTTTTTGGACCAAGTACAACCCCTGATCAAACCAAAGCATCCAAGTACCACCTACAAGTCATCTTCTCATAGGAACCCCAGAAATTCTCAATGACCAACATGAGCGCGCGTGCGCGCACACACTCACACACACATATAATACATATTATAATAATAAACTTTATTTGATATAGCGCCTTTAAAGGTGGCTTCTCAAAGCCCTTTATAGAAAAAAAACAGGAACAACAACAAATAAAAATAAACAATAAAAAAGCACCATTTCAGTGACAGGGGTGAGCCTGTTGAGTCGAGCAAAGCAGATGTGAATTCATTTTTTGAGTCTTGATACAATTCACAACAGAGTCTAACAGATTTTAAATTGCAGGCATTTTCTTGATGGCGAAGGTCTCGCGGTGGATGTTGCAATGCGCCCATTCATTTCTGCAGCAACCTCTCTAATTCATGCAACTACACCGCTGTGTCAGCTTGTCATCACTCTAGCACCGTCTGTACAAACTCCGACACATTTTATCCAGTCGATGATATTCTCTTCGATAAATTCATTCAGAAGCTGAAATATGTGCTCTCCTGTAGTTCCTGTTGGTAGCGATTTATAGAACAGAAAGTCCTCATGGGACGTACCCTCAGACTCGTACCTAACGTAAATGAGCGAATTGGCCAAATCAACTACAGACTCACCTACAGAAATTGATGTGAAAAGCATCTGCTCATCTTAACGCGCTCTACCAGCGTACTTTTGATATCATCCGCCATTTCAATAATTCTATGAATGACTGTGTCTTTCAGAGGGGGCAGCAAGTCGAGCTGTTTAGCAGCTTTTTCTCCACACATAATACGTGTCAGCTCTTTTGCCAACGGTAAATAACGTTCTTCAAAAATAGTGTGGGGTTTACCTGCTTTAGCAATCTGCAAGCTTGCATTTTTCCCTGTTTCCGTTTCAGGAGTCTGTCTCAGAAGTTAAAAGGTTTTTATTTCATGTGCATGGGAGCGAAACACAAGAGACGCTCGGTGTATTTTTCTCAAATTAACCTAGAACAGTTCTTAAATATTTTTCTGTTATCTATCACGCTTTCCTGTGCTCACCAGATTACCAACGTTCCTAGCACGCATTTCTATGCATTCCTGTGTTTACAACATTGGCATTGTTCCAAAATCACGCAAATTCTTCTACCTCTTTATTTGCTGGAGATAAGTTTTTTAAATACAATTGGTCACTTATGTTCATAGCATGCATTCCTATAGAGTAGTATAGAATTACATTGTAGCTCTGTGTCCACTCAAGCATTAGGGCGCTGTATCGTAGTATGTGGGCTGCGTATTTGACACGTATTAAAATAGAAAATATGGGAAAACCCATCCCGATTTTTCAGCGCATACAACAAAGTTCCAGGGTCATATGGCTTACCAGCTGACGGCGTACCACAGTTTGAGAACCACAGCTTTAGACTATTCTGTCTGCCTTTGTAATTCAACCATGTTATACTGGACTTGCTTAGGTGCATGGACCCAATAAAAGGCAGTAGACAGAATAGCAGAATGTTATAACAATGTGCTCACCAATTCTGTCAAGCAGGCAGTAATTTTTCTGGGTGACTTTATCACATGCTGCATCTCTTGTGTCTTACCCATCCTTCACAAATTCATACTGTAAGATAAGATAAGATCACCTTATTGGCCAAACACAATTTATTGTATTAGGAATTTGTCTTTTTGCATACCCCAACTTGCTCTCCATGAGACACAGAGACACAGACAGGGAGAGAAGCTTGGGGTCAGAGCACAGGGTCAGCCATTTATACGGCGCCCCTGGAACAGTTGGGATTAAAGGCCTTGCTCAGGAGCCCAACAGAGTAGGATTCATCTGCCAGCCGTGGGATACGGACCGGCAACCTTCCAGCCACAGTTACAGATCCTTAGCCACAGATTGCAAAGGCCTGTAAAGCCACACGCGTACCACACTTAGGAAAGTCAAAACAATGTGATACACCTTCTACCCAAATACAGACAAAAGCTTGAAAAGGAGAAACCAACAATTCAGACAGTGCAAAGGTGGTCAGAGAATAACAAAGAAGAATTGAGAGAGAATTTAGTTTTTTTTAATACAGACTGGCAAGTATGTTTTTGATTCTTTCTCTGATGTAAATGAACTGACAGATACTATTACACATTTCATTCAACTCTGTGAAAGCTGTGTTGCTGCTACACATGCTGCTCCACAGTGCCTGTCTGCCTTCATAGTATAGTGTACTAAAAATAGTGAGTGTATTTCAAAACATGGAAATACTGAAAACAAGCCTATTTGAAAAGAAGAATGCATTTCTGAGATGTGAAACTGAAGATGTCAGGGAAAAAGAAAAGGAAATTAGATATAAAACAAAGCAAAACAGAAGGAACATTCTGAAAAAAAAGAAAGGAAACACAACATTTCGGTTGTGGAGTCTTCTTCAGGTGTGAGGATTGCTCAGGTTGCTCACTCCTGAAGAAGGCTGCAGAACCAAAACATTTTGTTTCCTTTCTTTTCTTTTCAGCATGGAATAAACCTGTCACCTGTTCCTTTGCAGCCTAAGCATGCTGACACAACTACCTACTTGAACTACTAGAGCAAAACATAAGTTTAAAGGTAAAATGGAACAAACGTTCTGTTCTGGAAATGTCAAACAAGAATGGGAAGGCTTGGGTAATGTGATTGGCAGGGGAAGAAAACATCTCTGCTAGAAACGTGTTTTGTTAATAATCTGAACATATTCTATTGCCGACTAGATACTGAAAATCATATTAAAGAATGTTTAAGAGTGGCACAATCACTGATTACACAAGGAGGTTGCTGCCTGTTTCAGTCAGATAAAACCACATAAAGATCAAGTAATAGGTTTATTCCATGCTGAAAAAAGAAGAAGAAAACACAAAGTTTTGGCCATGGAGCCTTCTGCAGATGTGAGCCTTCTTCAGTTGTCACACATGAAGAAGGCTCCACAGCTGAAACGTGTTTTCTTTTTTCTCATTTAAGCGTGGAATAAACCTATTACTTGTTCCTTTGCAGCCTACGCATGCTGACGCAGCTGCCCACCTGAACTACTAAACCCACATAAGTTCCCTGGTTCTGAAATATTGTACTCCACCAATGAAGACCCATATTTTATTATATCTTCTTGATTTAGGGTTGAGTGATAGACTTATATATGGGGTGAAAAATTTCCTTGGTAACTGACCACAACGAGTCGGTATGAGTGGCATACTCTGAGGAAATGGTATTTACAGTATTAATGGTGCTCCACAAGGGTGTGTTTTATCACCAGTGTTGTTTTTTCGATCTACACAAATGAAATGCAGATCGATGATGGAGTTTTCAGCTTGTTTACTGTCAAAGACCCTTTTAGCCAATGTCCACCTGGAATTTCCTCCCCTTAAACATTTTGTTATATCTCTGCAGCAAAACATAGCAGGAGCCTGGTTCAGGTCTTTAATTGAAGCTAACCACCCTGGTTTTGAGTGTGAATAGTCAAATTACTTTTATTTCTTAATGTGTCCACTCAGCAGACAAACATATGAAAAAAAAACAACATGTGGAAATATTGTTTTCAGAGGTCAGAATTTTCAATTCTAGGTCTGTCTTGTAACTGGAAATGCTTTGTAGGCCTTGTCCTACAGTAGGTGTCTACTAGCCTGGATAAAAATCTGGGACAAATTGATCAATTTGAAAAAATTCTACATAATGTTTTGTGAAGGCTGGACCTGGAATGAAATTTCTTGCATATAATAAATAAATAATAAAAAAATATTTAAAGCAATAACAATAAAAACCATTGCAATTGCTATAAAAACCTTTAGACACTGCTAGAGAGCCTTTTTCTGCTGTTAGGCATTGAAAAAAAACCTCAGAGTTGGTGTGAAAAAGAGGAGGACTGATAAGAAACTGATTGATTACCCCTTCTGAGTCAATGATTGACAGCTAGAAGGAGGCGGAATGTAGCCTGAGGCTTCTAGAGGAAGTCTCACCCTCTGAGGCTGAAAATACAATGAATGACAGCATTTTTTACCAATAAGATTGCCCTATTTCTGGCTGTCCTGCTTCAAATATCTATTCCAAAGCCAATAACGTTCAGTATCCTCCAGGTCTGGAGGTGGGTTAGTCTAGCCTTTTGTGGATATGTATCATGCTTCAGAATAAGGTAAAAACATGGAATATATATTTTTTGCTGGTTCTTGCTTTTGTGGTCTTGTTTTGCTGGCTTATTGATTACCTTATCAATGTACTTTGGAAGTTTGGAAGTGCATCATCAGATAAAAAGTGTCTTTGCGATTGATTGTCTTGGTTTAAAAAAAAACATTTTTTTAAAGGTCCGGTTGTACTTTTTCGATTTTGGTAACAGGTTTTGTAAAGGTTTTGTGGTTTTGTCGGTAAAAAACAATTAAATATGACACAAGAATCAAAAGTAAATATTGATTTACACCATGGTCGCTTGTGACTACGCCACACACGGGCTTGGTTTGATTAAATGAAGGTTTTTTTTTGGTTCTGAAAATGGTTTTGTGAAGTTTTAGTTGAACCTTTTTCAATTGATAAAAAGTTTTTCTGTATAGGTTTTGTGGTTTTGGTGATACAAAACGATGAAGTGAGATGCTCCTTTGTAGTCAAGTTTCTTAGACTGTAGGCGCTTGCTACAGTCTAATATGTTGATGACATGGCCTTTGGTTGGCCTTCTGCAGGAAAGTGAAAGTCCAGACCAAACACTTTAACAAAGTATTGAGTCTTATTAATTGGGGTCAGTCAAGCACTTTCGATATATGAACGACAAGAAAACAAAATAATTAGTGCTACACAGATTTGAAGACACTTCAATCTATATATTAAAGCAATCAGCTCATGGAGACAAACTAGACTTTGGTGACATTTTAGGTGAATGTATTTTGCTACATATTTTAAGCACTACTTAAATTCTTTGTTGCATCTTTCGTGCCATCATGTCAGATTTGTATGAGGCCTTCAGTATGTGGAGAGCTCGAGATGTTGTTGTCACACTCACATGGATGTGGACGGATGGTCTGATCTAGGAAAGGTGTTGATGGGGCCATTCACCTATTACTTAATAATCATCTTGACTGTGAGCCAAGGGATATTCAAGGGCAATTTTATTTACCCTTAAGCTGATCTGTGCCTTTTGCTTGGCACTCATGTTTGAGTCTTTGTTTTCATACTCAGCTGAATCAATACAATTGATATACAACACAGGCGGAGGCAACTGGTTACACCTTTGTTCATTTGGGATTGCTATTACAAGGGTGGAGGATACTTATCCAGCCAAGCTATTGAAGGTTTTTTTCTTCTTTCACTTGAAAGGAAGTGTCAATACATTAAATGCATTTCAATTCCAGACAATAAGGCAACAAAGTTAAAATTTTAAACGAGCAAGTGACTTTCTACAGGCACTGTAAAATATAACAGATTAACACATGGATTTTATATTTTATCTAGATGTTGTTAAAACAATATACTACATGTGCATATGCTAAGTTAAAGCTCATTAGCTTCTACAGTACCTTTGCTATAAGCTTCTAATGACATTTCTGATGCAATTTCAACATGTGATCGTTGCACATCTTTGTTAACTAGAAATAAACAGCACAGTAAATTGCATCTTTTCAGCTGGAGCAATAACAGAGGAGATGCAGGACGGAAAGCTGATGGTGAAATAAGGTTATAAATTGTGGCGTGATCCTGCTTTAAATGCGTGTTGAATGGGAAGATAGTGCTCCTGCTCAGACAGCCTAATCAGAGTCACAACTGCCCCCCCCTAGCAATTCCTAAACAATTTGTTTAAGCACATCCATTTTCTTCACCCTCTCCGAGCAATCCTGACAGGAAGCAGAGAATATTTTCCGTAGTCTCCCATGCTGCCACCTTCCATTAGTTTTTTTCCACCGTGAGGAGAACACCTTGTCTGACATGGTGCTCTGTGTCATTACCTTCACAGTGACTGACAGGTGGGGCAGGTACAGTCAATCCCATTGTCACACTGTCTAGTCCTTGTTCACCGTTGCTTCTCCTGGATTTTATTGTTGCATGCTCTAATAGCATAGCATAAAATAATATAATGGAAATAAAATAATAATAGCATAAAAGGATTTGGAAAATGCAATAGGTTTTTTTTTTCCTACAAAAGCTTTGAAGCAAAGTGGATTACTAAAAATGAAGGTATCTTCTATATCTGTTTAACTGGTTTACCAGGTGTTGAACAGTTTTAAGAAATGCACATGATCATTCCACCAGTTTAAAAAATAATACAATTGGGTAACTATGAAGAATACATGAAAAACTAAAAATCCACTGTCAGAGGCTAGATTATATGCTGCCTAATAAGTCAGCTGTTCATTACTGAAAGGAAAAAGGAAAGGAAACATCATTTAAAAATTGGTAAACTTGGTCCAATTGACACAACCACATTTTTCACTGTTTTATCTTAATTAAGATGTCTTTGTAGTGTATATACTACTGTATACTAATAGTTTTTTTCCACTTACAGATATACTGTATACTCTGCATTAAATGCACTGGATTAATAATTGGATTAATGGACTGGATATTAATTGAAGAGAACAGATAAATTCAAATAGTTTTCATCCTAATTGATTGTTTAGATCAAAATTCTTGAATCCATTCATTATGATGATACAGCAGAGAATTGTATGCTGTTTGAAATTCTTAGGGATGTTTTAATGAATGGCTTTGTGCAGAGATTTTGACCACATAAAGCCAATATTTTGAGAGGTGAACAATGCTCTCCTGGATGCTAGCTTGTATGATATCAGCCTGAGACATGAAATGCTGGGCTACAGATCAATACATCAACCTTTCTAAAACTGAGCCTGGAACAGGTAGGAATACACAAGACACAGAATACTGTACCAACAGCATCACCGCCTGTGCCAATCAGACCAAAAAAGCACAAGTGTTGGCAGAAAACAGAACAACTTGATTCCCTTGTTTTGTTTTAATTTTAGTATGCGTGATACATTCTTACTAGCCTGCAATATCGCATGATTTAGGTGATGTGAGTTTCTTGACTAAAACTATAGAAAACCATTACTCTTAATCAAGTCCACTTGCTTCAGGTCTGTACTTCTTAAAGATGTTTAAAGTTTTGTGATGATGATGCGAGATAAAAAAAGTCTTCTGACTAAACAAAATCAATATTTTTTCTTAAGCAAAGCTATTCTTTTAACTGTTGCACCAAATACAACAACTGATGGTTAGCTACTTCAGCTGTTAACAGACATCACTGTGCTCCAAATGTTGATGGCTTAATAATGATTGATTGTACCTTAAAGTAGCTGGTAGGTAGCTGAAATGAATAAAACAAAATCATTATATTTAATACTCATCTGGAAATAGAGTTTGATAGATCTATTTAAGTTTCATTATCATTTTGATTCTCTTAGAATATGGGAAGATTTTAAGGTAAAAAAAGCTCCAGGATAACCAAAACATGACAGTGTAGTTGTGATAAGCACTGGTGCACTTAGTTTATACAGTATATGTACCCTAGCACCCTGGACTGAATTCCCAGTGTCTATTCTTTTATTCTTCCTCATGTCGTTTGTGTGACTTTACTAGACAGCAGATCTGGGTTTTTAAGTAAACCCTTATACAAGGCTCTGAGCTCTCCTGTCACCACAGAAACTGTTCCTTGTCCATCTTCTCCTCATAGTAGTTTCTAGATCTCTGTATTTACTAATCCTTTTCTGCTTCCTTCAGCAACAGATAGTCTCTGTTTTTCTGTGCATTGCCTTGTCTGGGCAATTTGCAGAGATGGGTTGAAATTAGTCCCACATGATGGTTAGACCCTTATCTGGAATATGCTCAGACCATCTCTCAGATACTTGAGTACCTGACTCTGTACAAATCACCCTGTGCAGATTGTCACACCTCTCCCTGAGGTATCCTCTCACCTGTGTGCCCATTCTCTTTTGCTTCATATTCCTGCCACCTTCCTCTCTCACACAGGTGAAGGTGCTCAATACCCAAAACTTTATGTTTCTCCTTTCTATTTTTGGGCACGAAATTAACCTTTTCTTGTTCCTCTCCTTTATTATGTTTGTTTATACTGTATACTCTGTAGATGCCAACATTCTGCAGCTTGCCACTATGTGACTAATCGCTTTGTCCGTTTTGCTGCATGTTCTACACATCCTGTCAACTTTAAGATGCTGCTATAATATTTTCTTTTAATGGTATCTGGTGTTCAATTGCTTACAAGCTCTGCTGTTATTAATTTTTCTGTCTCTCCTTTGATTCCAGAGCTGCCAGGCTGTGCCACAGTTACTTATGGTTATTCATTGGCTTAGCAGATGTCCTTCACCAGGAATAAGGAAGAGAATTCATATTAAGTATACTACAATAGACGATCATGCACAGTAGGGTAAAAATACATTAATAAAATAACTTGGGTGCTGTCTCTGTGGAGTTTGCTTGTTCTTTCTGTGGTCGTCTAGGTCTAACCCAGGTGCTCCAGTTGTCTCCCACATTCCAAAGACATGCTGGAAGGCTAATTGGCTTTTGGAAATATTGGCCCTGGTATGAGTGTGTGTGTCTGTGTTAATGTCTTTGGCCGTGTCCCAACTGTTGCCTTAAAAGTCCTAAGCCCTTCTTCGAAGTCCACACTTCTGTGATGTAGAACCAGTGTGGACGTCAAGTGTGTGAGGGTTCGTGGGGCATCGTTATGAATAGGGCAATGGGACACCCTCACCTGAGGTCACTCCTTTGTAACAAGGCTCAGGGTACTATTAAATACTTCATTTTGCCAAGTACAAAATACTCCACAGGTACTGTAAACAAATATTTATCAGTCGAAATGGGGTAATGAAATAAAAACTTTACGTAAAAAATTTTTTACCTAAAATACATGCAGTATGAATCTAAAGTAGCCTAATTTTATTTTGTTTTTACATAAAATATTATTAGTTTTAAAAGTAAAATGAGTTTAAAATTCTCTTTGGCAACTTCTCTCTGCTTTTATAGAGCAGCTGTGCAAGCTGTGATTTGCTAGAACATGAAACATCACCATTCTGCTAATTCCCTTAAAAGCAGTCTGCTTAGGGAAAGGAATCACTGGGGGCGCTCATGAGCATCCTTGTGAAACACCTATTTAGATCTGGGACACCCTGAGCCCTTGAGCAGGAACACACATATGAAGCACACAAGTCCGCAAGTGTGCAAAGTGGGGCACAGCCTGTCTGCCCTGCAGCAGACGGGCTCCCTCTCCAGGTTGCTTGCTGAGGTAGCAACACTGTATTGGATGATGCAGTTAGAAACTAAATGTATGGTTATAAAGTGGTTTTCAGACAGCTCAATTTTTAATATTCATTTGCAGGGGACAGTTTCTCATACGATATTTGTCTGTTGGTTTCGGACAACATGCCTTATTTAATAAAAAATGGGTTATTACAAAATAATAAAGAAAATTCCTCCTCTATAAACAGGTGTTGAATTTCTTTTCTTTTTTTCTTTTCTTTTCCATGCCATATTCACAAATGATCTAGAAACTTCCTGCATACCTCCTGAAGTTTCATAAAACTGTCATTTCTGAATCCTAATAGTGATTTGTCCTTTCACAGTTTAAAGCCATTTTAAAGCTATTTTTGTAGACACTAAAAGGTTTACCTGCAACAGCTCTAATAAAGAGACGTATTTTAGAACTTGCCCAATGCACACCAGAAATGGAACAATAATACGAATGCTGTTTACTTTCAACACATCAGCTCCTGGCTTGATTGTACTGTGATTAAGACTTGTGAAGTGAGGTTTTTGCATGGTTTTCTATTATCGCTTTTTCAGGTTCCCCAGGTATCTGCAAGACTGTTGTTTTTGTTTGTAAGACTGTCTTTTGTTTGTTGAAGAGGAAAAAAATCACTGCTGGCTGCTCATCAGTGGTGGCCATGTTTCAGATATGAACACCAGAACATATAGTAAGAACATATGAAATGTTACAAGTGAGAGGAAGCTGTGTGGCCTCTGGTGGGATGCCCTTGTGTCCTCCACTTCATTTTTCTCTGTCAGTTCTGAAGTTCTGACCCTGCCAATGCCTTTGAGGATTTTGAATAGGAGGTCCCATCATAGCCGTCTTTGTTTGAGACTGAAAAGACTTCTCTCTTTCAGCCTGCCATTCTTGGAAATTCCAATAAACCCAGGAATGTAATGTATCTGCTTATTGTTTAATGGACTGATTGCAGTGTACCACAGTCTTTTAAGTAAAGTGAGCACAATTGTATACAGTATTCTACTGTAGACTAAGGTACGTCTTGTTCTGGATTCCAGGCAATCAATGATGTCCTGTACTTCTCTGAAGGGATTTCTTCTCTATGGACTGTATAGACCTATTCTCGTAAGGATTACTTGAAGTGTTCAGAAAAACAATAATTCAGCTGGGTAGCTGTGTCAGCACGCGTAGGCTGCAAGGAAACAATTAATAGGTTTATTCCATGCTGAAAAGAGAAGAAAGAAAACACAATGTTTTGGCTGTGGAGCCTTCTTCAGATGTGAGAAAGACAGAGCAGTAAGCAAAGGTAATGTAGCATAGGAGAACAAAGGACAAAGGACATAGGACAAAGGAGGCGCTGTTGTGGTGTGGCATAAGGACCTACATATTTTTGAAGCCTCTAGACAACTAACCGACACTTCTGTCTACCTCCCTCTCCATGAGGATCTTACCACTGACAACCAAAAGGAAGTGGTATCCACCATAGCTCTTCTTATCAGCAGTAAGGAGCTCCCCCAGGAGGCGAAACGGCTCATCATTGAACATCACCAGGTACAGTATCTCAATTTTTAATTCCTCCCCAAAATCCACAAATCGGACACCCCTGGACGCCCCATTGTATCAGCATGCAACTACTTGCATCTCAGCCTTTCTCGACAGCCTTATGAGACCGCTGGTTGAAGGTCTTCCCTCATACATCAAAGACACCAACCACATGCTCCAACTTTTTAATGATTTCCAATTTCAGGGCCCAGAATGCTACATTTTTACCTCCACAAGCGATACATTGATGACTGTGTCGGTGCTGCCACATGCTCTAATGACCAGGTAGAGCACTTCCTGCATCACTTCACCAACTTCCACCCATTCCTCAAATATACAGTTAACATATCTTCCACTACTCTTCCATTTCTAGACATCAACATTAACTACCTCCAACTGTTCTGAATTAGTAGTGAGGACCATATGCAGAAAACCAGGGCGATCTCCAGAAGCATAGTCGATAGAACAATCTGAGGTCCGAAAGCCAAAGGTAGACAAGCCGGTGTAAAAGTACAAAACCAGAAGCGATGCTGTAAGCTGTGAGGAAGCCGAGAGTCGAAACCAGAACAATAACCAAAGTACCAAAACCAGGAGACGTAGTCAGAGAACACACCAGGATCAGGAAGCCAAAAACCAAGTAGAAAGAAATTGCAAGAATAGAAGTAGCTCTAGCTAGGAAGAACCCTAATACTGAGCACAGGGGAGACTGTGAAGCCGCATTAAATAGGCTGGGCTAAATGGGCTAATTGGGAACTGTGTTGGAATGTGAGGTGGAATGACGAGTCCTCCGGGGGCTAGGCGTAACACCGACTCTCTACCTCGGTCTATTACAAACCCACAGATTCACACAACTATCTCCTGTATAGCTCATTTCACCCCAAACACACTAAAAACTCTCTCCCTCTTTCACAGTTCCTTCAGCTACGACAACTCTGCAGTGACAACATTGTACTCAAAATGTACTCTTTTTTCATCAACAGAGGATACCCTAACAGTGTTATTAACAGGGCACTTGCCCTAGCCCAAAACACCCCTCAAACCATCAACTCGAGCCTTAACAACCACATTCCTTTGGTGCTTCCCTACCACTTTTCCATCCTACAGGATGATCCCTCAATTTGGGGCCCTCTTTTCTGACCACACCATCATCTCATAACGCCAACTACCTAATCTGTGTAACCTTCTTGTTCACAGCTCCCTTGACCGCCCTCAGCAGTCATCCAAACCAGGCACTTTCCCCTGCAACAGAGCTCGCTGCATCACCATCACCCTGTCATTGCTGTTGATCTTCCTGCCCTCTCCTCCATCTATCATACATGTGTTTTACGTAAAGCAAAATCCATCTGTGATGATCCTTCACACTCCTTGTTTAATAACCAGTTTAATAACTTCCAGTTACTTAAGTAACTGTTATTTAAGTTGTCATTCATACCTCTAGCCATATCGTTACATAACACTTGACTTTCTGTGCAAATATGTATGTATATTGTTGTTCCTTTTTTTCTTCTGTCCATCTGTACACCAACACTGCTGCTATAAAACTTGCACCCCTGGGAATAATAAAGAATCTCTCTCTCATCTGCATATATATAAATACCACACTCATTCAAAGCCCCTCAGGACAATTCTGAAACACTCAGATGACATCTTGTAACTCTAGCAACTTTATTTACTGCATCTCTTGCAGAAAATGCCCAGATATTTACACTGGGGAAACAGGAAGGAGACTGTGAGACTTCAGAGAACATGTTAGGGCTGTGAAAATTAAAGATTTCGCCAAGCCCATAGTTTCTAATTTCACCTCTAATGGCCAAGATCATACTGATCTCTCCATCTGTGTTCTCAAAGAAGGGTTTCAGGACTCCTACTACAGAAAGACATGCAAAACCAAAATTGATCTTGAAACCAGGATCACACCTTTCCCCTTCTCTCAATGACAGACTCATTTCATTCTAATCCTCTCTTTCTCACACCTGAAGAAGGCTCCACAGCCGAAACATTGTGTTTCTTTTAGTCTCTTTTCACCAAGGGATAAACTTTTACTTGTTCCTTTGCAGCCTACACTGATGCAGCTACCTACTTGAACTCCATTTTACAGGACAATCCCTCCATTGGTTCCCCTTTTTCTGACCGCCCAATTATCTCTTACCACCCACCACCCAATCTACATAAAGTTCTTGTTCACAGCTCCCTTGACCGCCCTCTTCAACCATCCACACCAGGCACTTTCCCTTGCAACAGAGCTCGCTGTATCACCTGCAAGTACATATCATTCAAGGCCCCTCAGGACAATTCCGGATCACTCAGATGACATCTAGTAGCTCCAGCAACCTTATTTACTGTATCTCTTGCAGTAAATGCCCAGCCATCTACATTGGGGAAACAGGAAGGTGACTCGGAAGCCGTTTCAGAGAACATATTAGGGAAGATTAAAGATTTCTCCAAGCCTATTGTTTCCCATTTCATCTCTGATGGGCATGATCACACTAATCTCTACGTTTGTGTTAGATGGTTTTCCTGACTCCCACATCAGAAAGACTACAGAAACTAAAATTATCCTGCAGCTAGGATCACACCTTTCCCCTTCTCTCAATGACAGACTCATTTTCTTCTAAATTATCTCTATTCATTGTTGGTTTCATTTCACACCTCTCTTGACCTATCCTGACTTCACACTACCTGACTGGTCACTCTGTCTGTCCCCCGCTCCCCCCTCTCGCTCCTCCTCTCTCCCAGCTTTTGTTCTCCCGCTACATTACTTTTGCTAACTGCCCTGTCTTTCTCACACCTGAAGAAGGCTCTACCGGTGAAACGTTGTGTTTTCTTTCTTCTCTTTTCAGCAGGGAATAAACCTATTACTTGTTCTGAAAAACAATAATGATAACATTTCACTTTAAACTTTCCAGAGTTACGCTGTTAAATAGTTTTAATCAATGATTTGACACACAATTCGATTGTTTGATACACCCCAGAGATATTCAATTAATCATTTTCAGAAGAGGGAAACACTAGTATGATTGAAGCGGATGGGTGTCTCACTGTATCAATAAGCTTTTTGCTCTTTTCCCCTAATCTTCCTGAGGCTGTTTGGGCTTGAATTGCATCGGGTGTCTGAAATTATATTTTGATGTCTGAGGTTACATATTTTTCTGAATAAATTGATATTTTCTTAGGTTTTAATATCCAAAGCATAAAGGTTTTGCAATTCTAAGCAATAAGCATAAGCATATAAATACATCATATTTTAATTAATTAAAGAACTCTTGAGAACTCTTTGTATTTAGGAGGTGTATACAGTATCTCACTGTATAAGTAAACTTCATGCAGTGTTGTTAACACTGAATTAGCGATTAATGAACTATTCATAAATGACTGATGTCTGAATTCTGCTAATATCCATGCAATTCATCATCACTAAGGGTCACTTTCTCTTTGGTTTTTGACACTGTATTAATGTTCACTTGATGTATTATGGGCTGATGTGACTTTCCAGGCCCTAATGCAAAGTATTTATTTGTACTATAGTCTCTTATTCATTATGGTTCATTATTATGTTTTAGAAGCAAGATGTTTGACACATTTATTTCACACAATGAATTAGCTTATTTATAGATGTATCCTTGACTATAAAAAGGTGGTTCTACCTTGTATCATATCACAGCTTTCTTGTCAAAGCACAAAAACCAAAGCAGGTATCTAATTTAAACACCTCTCAGAGATGTATCTAGAGACAAATACCCTCATAGCATCTCTCACATTCTGTAATAATTAAAGCATATCTAGAGGAAGGAATCAGGCTCTACTTTCAAATGTCACCATAGTCTTTGAATTAGACTTGGCCTCATCAGGGCAACTGCTGTATATGTTCTGCATAATTACCCAATACAATAGCAGCAAAGCCAAGAGCAGAAATGTGGCTATTGGTTTATTGACTTAATATAACATTATACTGGGTTACATCAAAAACTAAGAAAATAGGGCAGTGTTACAAATCATGATTCTGACACCAGCTTGTTATGCAAGCAAATTATAGAGATTAAGAATTTACCCCCCAAAAGTACTGAGTGTTCATGACACATGTGCCCTTTAATTCTCACACAGCTCTGATAATGAAGTAGTAAACCATGAGAAGAATCCTTATTAACAATTTTTACTAAGATATAGTATTAATTGTTAGATTAATAATGTTATTTATAGTAATTAATAATAATTAGTTTGTCCACAAGTAAATGGGAAAGGCTTTCTATATAGTAACAATGTAACACAACACAGGAGAGAATGTTTTTAGCCTGAGGATTCCATAATATAAGAAATCAAACTGTCCTAAAATAAATAAAAAGACAAGCACTCTTGTGCTAATGCTCAGATTACCTAGACAGAATTTGGTTCCCAATATAGTTTTTAAAAAGATCTCTCTCAGTCACAACTTTAGAGATGACAAATTATGATGTTGAGCAATAATGTCTGTTCTTTTCTGTTCCTGTCTTTCCTCTCATCCTTTTCTTTGTACGTCTGCTCCTGTATTTAAGATTTTCTTTATTGCTATGGATAGCTTGAGGACCTTCCTAGGAATGGTCTGCATACATATGTATTCTCTATATTGTATGTCCAATCTTAAAAATTTACATGGGTCTGTGACCTATCTCTCAGTTTTATAATAATAATTTATACGTTTCTATTATAATTATAATTAATATTATAATTTTTGATCATCGGTGTCTTTCTCCCTGTTAACCTGCCTATCTGAAGAACAATCAATTTAATACTGCTAATTATGAACCATTGTTTAAACCATTTTTCTAAAGCAATCAAACTGTGTAACCCCAGTTGAAAATCAGCTGTCCCAGTCACAGCTGTCCCAGTCACAACAATATTTACATACCAGTGTTGAAATACTTCTTTTCAGTTCAGATGCTGGAGAAACACGTTTGTGTGACATGAAAGAGACAGATGAGTCACCTATTTCTATACCAATAATTGATTTTGACCTTAATATGAAGCCAATTCTTTCAGTTCAATCTCTTTGCATTTTGGATTATTTAAACATTTACCCTAATCCTTATGTCTGTCACCCTAGCATTTGATATGTTGCTCATTTTAAAGTCTGCATGGATCAGTGCAAAATTAGCTGTCAGTCCTCTAGCAGGTCTCCTTAGTTTAACATATTAATGCTAAACAAAATATTTTTTAACACCAAAGTACAAGAAGGATAAAAAAAATTTCAAAAATGTCATAAAATATAAAAATTGGAACTTGTCACAGCGAGGGCAGGAGGGGTGCCCAAGTGAGTTCTTTTAAAACAGAACGATGGCTCAGCCTCCATAGCACTTAGGTGCAAAAGTGATGATTTATTAGGACAGTGCTCCCCAGAAACTAACAAACAATTATATATATTTGTTCCATTTTGTTATTTTTCCACTATATATAATTGTTTGTTAGTTTGTGGGGAGCACTGTCCTAATAAATCATCACTTTTGCACCTAAGTGCAGAGATTGTTGTCACAGGCTCACCCAAGGCAGAATCAGTTCAGGCCATCAAATGTCAGAGTGCTCATTAGAGAAGGTAAGCTGTGATTAGTTTTAACATAGTGCTTAACTGGCCAGCAAAGCACCATCTTAAGTCCCTAATGAGACTCTGGATTCCACTGTGAGGCAGGCGAATACTTGTTTAAATGGGTTTTACATAAATACACACCAGCTGTGCGTTTGGGGACATTTTAACAATGGCCAGATTCTGACTGAGTGCCTGTTCTTTCATTCTTGAAAGTCATTGAAGACAATATCTAATCCACCGTAATTATACATCTCTAATTCTTAGAGTAGGAAATGCAGTGCCCAGTGTGAGAAAAAGTGAACTAGGCAGTGTAGAATAAAGAATCAAAAATAAACTGAAGTTTTTTCATTCATTCTTTAATGCTTATTAGTTTGACTACTCAATTGAATTAATGACTTTCAGCTGAAAGTTGAGTAATCGCAATGAAACATTAAATCACCTATGAGGCTACCAGAATGGAATAAAGATTTCACCTTTGTGGTTTAATTCTTCCTTTCTTAACCCTGTGCCTCCACATTGTTTCATTATTGGCTTCTTTTACAAAAGATTGAAAAGAAGACTGGACTCCAGCAAGAGTAGTGCTGAGGCCAGTATAGACCATGGTGGAAAAAGTCTGGTGATGGATCATTACCTTATTTAATATTCATGTGAAACTATAGTTGAAAAGACATTTTCTGAGAAAGAAAGCAGGACAGTGCCATTTTTCACAGAATCTTGGATAATAGCCTGCACTGCACACAGATTGCTGTGCTCTGAAATATCCTGGAATACAAATTAGCTCCTTGCTGAATAAGAAGAAAACCCATGCCAAAACTCCTAGTTTCAGATTTCTTCCCAACTAGGGAAAAATGTTTTACTACCATTGCCATGAATCACTGCTGTGTTTCATTTTCTTTATGAACCCAAATTTCCTTCAAATCCTTTAATAAAATGCCCATACACAACCCCTCGTCCCCCTTTTTAAAAATAGGTTCTACTACCACACACATATAATGTGTAAATACTGTATAATTATATACATAACTATATATCCAAAAATTAAGCCCTTTTGATTCCCCACATTGTCTAGATGATGCAAATTACAGTATGTGACCTGTAAGTCTTTTTCACAAGTAGCCTCTTCTAGCTCATGGTTTCATATTCTGTATTTATAATTTATGTTTCTGCAACCTGCTTGCAAAACCCTGCACTTATCTACAGTACATTAAACATAAACTGCCAGGTGCTTGCACAGTCTTGAATTTTGTTTACTTGCCCTCCTATTTTAATAGCATCTGCAATCCTGACTAGTTTGCTAACTATACTGGAATCTAAGTTCATTGATTTAACTGGGGGAAGCCAGGGCCTGAATAGAGCATAAGAAAGGGGCTGGCAGACCACACTGGAAGTCCTGGGCTGATTGTATAGGACACCTTGTGTTTGACTTGGCAGCCCCTAGGGGCCCAAAAACTTAACTGTCTAACGGAGTCACTTCACTGCCTCACGAATGGGAGCTGAGCCCCATGAGGCAGAGAAGGAAGAAAATTCCATGCTGCAGGATACACCTACATGGATCAGCTTGAGGTCTCCAACTGAGAACCAGAGGACCAGACTGCAACATGGAGCTGAATTGGAAATGTGAAGCAGGACATTAACCATCCCATGAATCGTAGAAAATGACTCTGATAGGCACCGCCTCTCGAATGGGAAGAGAGCCCTCAGGGGATGGAAGGAAGTGGAGAAATCAGAGGTTAACAGAAGGAATCCCCTGTCTCATAAAGAGCTGGTTTGAGAGGTGCTGCCACAGGACTGGGAGCTGAGCCACCATGCGAAAGAATTCGTTTACAGAGACATGTTGTGTTCTGTGTTTCCTCAGAATAATCAAATAATCTGCCCAGTAATACCCCCCAATTCTCCTCTGCCAGAGGACATAATACCACTATAGTGAACTGAGAGGTCTTCTATGAATACATGTGATCATACTTTCTGATGCTTAAGAGGAAACATGGGACACAACATGTCGCTGTAAACTGAAAAGGATTAAACAGATTCCCCTTTAAAAGATGTGAATCTTGGGATTTAAGATTGTGCCTCAGTCCACGAAGTGGTGGTCAATAAATTATGAAGAAGCTAGGAGGAGAGAAATGAGATTTACAGTACATCTTTACCTTCAATAACTTGGTGGTGCAAATGAAGAGGAAGGCAGTGATGGTGATTGGCAGTAGCTGCCTGAGAACACAAAGTTACAGCAGTGCTGAAGGTAAAGTCAGGTGCAGCGGAGGGGACTGGAACTGGAAGAGGAGAAAGACCCATCCAGTTTATTCAAATGGGAATAGAGT